>NC_135185.1:10736528-11054028 GCF_041146795.1 Maylandia zebra
CTCAACCGAGAGAAGCACGATTTCATCAAGTTTCTGTGCAGGCTCGGCGGCGGCGTCTGCTGCATCAACACATAGGAGAAAAAAACCCAAAGACAAGAGCACTAAATTACTTTCACATAAAGTCAAGTCACAGCTCCTGGTCACTGAATTATGGGCCAAGTTCATCTGCTCTGATTTCACCAGGTTGAGTTTAACCAAAGCTAATGTGAAGAGGCTAGTTTTAATTATACGGCGCCAAATCACAACAAACAGTCGCCTCAAGGCACTTTATACACTGAGGTACAGACGACAATCTGATGTCCCCCTATGCCCAAGCACTTGGTGACAGTAGGAAGGAAAAACTTCCTTTTAACAGGAAGAAACATCCAGCAGAACCAGACTGGTTCACACGCTGTGGAAGAGAAGCAGAGATTAATAATAACTGATGATTAAATACAGAGATGTGTATAAACACACAGCATCATGGGACCCCCCCCCCCCCCCAGCATGACTGAGGGAGGATTCAGGGTCAGGAAAGGAAAGTTTTAAGACTAATCTTAAAAGTAGAGATAGTGTCTGCCTCGCAAATACAAACGGGTACACGCAATAATGCTAGATGTGTTATTCTAAATACACCAAAAAGGCTGAAATCAGAGACCCACATTCAGGCGTGACTCAATATCAGGACTGAAGCTACGTGGAAACGCACACATACGACCAGCTGCAGGATGCAAGCTCCCTTTTCTTCCCCAACCTACCAGAAACATTAAAGGGACGGTGATTTCACATTAACAATACAGATACTATACAGCGATACAGAATACAAGGCGCTCCATATCTCCAATACATTTTCCGAGTCCCGAGGGGAAGTGTGACTTGCAATATGTGATAAGTCACTAAAGCACTTCTCCCTTTGGTCTTCCTTCAAAAATCCCGCCACATCACACAGCAGCCTCGTCCCAAAACAACAACATGACACTCTGCCGACCCGCGCTCCCTCCCTCCTGACGGAGAGAAAGGGGGGAAAAGATGACAGCAGCTTTAGATCTGACATCAAATGCCGGTGAGAGAGTGAGAAAGAGAGGGGAGGAAAGGGGAAAAAAGCGGTTCCATCTCTGCCGTGACAGCTTGCTGGAAGAGCCGAGCAATTTCTCTCTCCTCTTCTATCTATCCATCTCTCCCTCTCTGTGTCTCTCATCAAAACTTGCCGCCGATTAGGATCTGGGCGAGCCACACGCTTTGGATGGGATGTGAAAACACACGGAGAACCCGAGGGGTAAAACGCCGGGATTAAAGTGGCGAGGGAACGCCGGGTGATGGTGGTGCTGGTTCAAATAGATCGGCCCCCGCGACTGCAGTGGCTCCTCGCCTCGTCTCGCTCTCTCGCTTCGGATTCACACACCGATACATCAAGGCCATTTCTCATTATAGCACAAGGGGGGAGAAAGAGCTTTCATGATGCTGCTTTAGAGAGAAAGACAGAGAGCGAAAGGGAAGGAGGCTAAAGAGTGTGGGAGAGTGAAAATGAAGGAAAAAAGACGAAACGGGCCACATACTGTTAGCACATTATGGACACGTGTGCACGAGGAGGATGACAAATAAAGGGCCGGGCAGACCGTCAGCACACACAGACTTCAGAAGTGTCCGTGCACCAAGAATATTACGGCTCAACTCAAGTTCAGACACTTAATTTAGCTTTTCTTGCAGTTTATTCTCCCGTTCCTGGGGCTGTTCCAAAGTATCGAGTAAATTAAACTGCACACACCTCAAGCAGTGCCAATATTTGCAACCATTTGCAAATGTCTATTTATTCTATTCTTGAAAATGCTGCAGAGCTGCAAGCAGAGAGAGATGATGGAGTAAAAAGCGATTAGGTTGGCCAAAAAAAAAAAAAAAAAAAAAAACTAGAGCAGCCCACATCTCTCCCTCCGTGGATCAGCCTGGTCTCACCATTTCTTCTCAATTACTCCTCCGGCCAACCTGCTCCATGCTTTTCAGCTCGCCCATACGCCAGCAGGCAGCGCTTGTGGGTTTGCATGTGTGACTGCGTCGTGCACGTAGAAGCAACGTCTGCGTCGGTGCATATGCTTTTCTGCGCTCGTGGCCGTATGTGCGAGCGAGGGGACGGCACTACAGACCAGGACGCGACACATCTGGGCCTTTACGCCTTTGGCGTGGACGCCAGTCAAAACACAGACGTGAGCTCTGAAATGAGCAAACCCCCTGAGACACCAGAGAGAGGGGCAGGTCACAGGGTGAGTGGAAGAATCTGATTGGACAGTGAGGTGGACGTGCAGTCAAAAATGACCATGCATCTTTGAGGTTTGACTGAACGATGAGACTTTTGTGCAGCAGCGCCTTTTTGCACTTTGGTCCACACGACTGTCAATCACTCACCGGCAGACTAGAGGGGCGGTCGTGGGAGACGTTATCCTCATTGTTAGCCTTCCCAGAATTCCCTGGGGTAGGACCCCTGATGCTGTAGTTCTCCTGCTGGGCCTCCTAAAGAGAAAGAAAGAAGAAAGAAGGGAACGCAGTGTCACTGAGGAACAGGTTCAAAAATAACAGATTTTTTTCTGCGTTTGTTGACGTTACTTTTCGGGCACTGTCACAAAGTATCCACCCGCTTTTCTAAACCGGAATCGCACAAACTCAACACCCGCTTTGCCCGATGGTGGTGATGGACGTTGCCACATAAAGGTGCTCGTTTCAGAGCAGTCTTGTTACAACAGGTGCAAAACACCGTGCCTTTGGGAGACGCTCTCCACCACGCTCTGATATTCAAATGTGGATTCTTGTTGAAAATAGGATTCCTGCTTAAATGCACACGAGAAAAAACTGAGTCAACACATCTTTGTTCTCCTCATTAATACTGGTGGCACGAGCTAAACCGCTGAGTATCCTGGAGCTGAAGTATCAGTTACATCACAGATTGAGCGTCTTCAGCCGTGATGACAAGAGTCTGCAAGCGAGAGTGTGCAGAGCGTTGGGTTTGCAGGGCCGTCAAGTCTGAACACAAAGAGGCCGTTTCACAGGGAGCGCGAGCGTTACAGTACAGGCGGCTGGAAAAGCATCCAAACACACACCCATCAGCACGCCATAGCCACCAATTCATTTCAACCAAATCCTCGCCTAACCACCCACTAATCCTCCAGACATACGCACGCTCGCACAAACACACACCCGTGCACACACTCCTATTGTTCAATCCAAGTCATTTTCTTTCCCTCTGTAATCACGAGCCTATCTAGTGTAAACCAATTTTCTCGCCATTGTCGGAGGTGTTGCCCTCTCCCTCCCTCTGCATCTCTCCCTCCTTCACTCTCACTCTTCTTTTCATTCACCACGACGGTCGTTCCTCCATCACGTTAAGCGTCTGCGGCACAATAGCAACTTGTTAAAGAGCTCCGAGTGGAAGGATTAGTGATAACTGATCGGCGAGACACAGCGAGAGATCACGCACAAGTGCCCGCGTGCACAGTCCCGCGTAATATACAGTACACGCACGCCGCACGCAAACACACGTCTTTGGGTATTTTACTTTGAAAATCCATTTTTCCCCACAGTTTGATTTCTTATCTGTTGTGTGATTATATTGTAGTAGGTGGGCAATATTCCTGTCAGAAAGGTGATATGATTTTGTAGCTGGAGATTATCCTCCACAGCGAGAGATGTATCATGTGAAAATTGATCTATTATTAGAGCATTAAATGTGTAATCGCTTGTGGATCCAGGCTAGAAATGATGTAGGAATAATACGGCACGTCTGGAGATCCTTAAGAAAATCTGATATGGAGTTGGTTTCTTAAGCTTCTGTGTGGAGGCTGCTTTAACAGCACACAGGGAAGGTGACACACTCACTGCAACTTCTACCGTTTGCCTAAATGACTTTTTATACATTGCTTATTGATGCTTACTTATTTTACCTTGATGCCTTTTATATATAAAGTGAAGCACTTTCATTTTTCCTTTTATTCTACGTGGAACACAATTGAACTCAGCTCGCCTCACGTTTAAATACATATTTAAATGATTAAGTTCTTCACTAATGCACCAAATCAAAAACAGCCGAATGCTTTTTAAACACCCCGATGTTTCCTGAATAAACTCCACAGACATTTAAAGTACGGCTCCTGAAGCTGGTCCTGAAGCGTCGCTTTGCTTCATGTCCCTCAAACTGCTTCACATGTTGTTAATATTTCATCACATAATCCTCTCCACAGCTGACAGGCTGTGATTGTTCTGATTTCACAGTTTTACATATTTCACTTTCTCAAAATCGAAACTGGAAACGGTCCAACTGAAAAAAGCGATGCATTATGAAGTAACTGATTGCTTCTTATGGAAACAGGAAACTCGAAATAAGAACGTCACAAAGTGACATTTTTAAACAATATGTTTCAGTTCACATGTTCACACTTTGTGTAGGTGACAAAACAAAGGAGACTGATTATTTCAAGAATTTTAACGGATAACTTGTGTTGTTGTTTTTTATTATTGTGTCTCTGCATGTGGCAACTCTGCAGTCAGAGGTGACTGGATCCATCCAAACATCAATAGCATCGATACCGGTGCTGGTATTGGATATTTTGTTTCAGAATGTCGCTTTAAATAAATTAGTTCTTTTAAATGTAGAAACAAAATCTTTGAACTGTCGCGTCCATTTTATTTTTCATCTAAAACACATTTAAACAGTCTAAAGTATCCAACAGCACTATGCTCTGCGGCTGATGTCGCTTTTTTCATCTGGAATAATAAAAACAAAATGAAATCAGTCCCCGAAATAAATCAAACACGGAGCAATGATCACGCCCCACCAGCTCATCGCTTCATACCAGCACCCCTCCTTAGCTGGAGGGGAAACCCCTGAACAGCACGATGGGACCAATCACTGGGTCACGCGTCCTCCCAGATGTGGGTGTGTGCACGGAGACGTTAACAACAGGCTCACAGCGAAGAATGGAGGTGCTATTTTAAAAAGAAAGCCATGCTAGTTTCCTTGTCAGGGCCCTCGGCAAACCATGTGTTTGTGCACGACCCCCCCGTGTTTGTCACGAGGGGGAGGGAGGGCTGGATGCACGCCAAACGTCAGGCTTTTATTACACAGAGACCCAGCTTAGACACAAGCGCACCTCCACAGGTAAATAACGGCCCGGGGAAGGAGGGAGGAGGAGGAGCGGGGGTTTGGGAGAGGTGGACACGTGCACAGATACAGACGCTCACACACTGAACAGAAGAGCGGCTGCTGACCCAACTCCAATATTTACTCAGGCATGAGTCTCTAGTGTGAGCGCGCGCATACTCGGGGGGATTTCTGTTTTAAGTGGGTCAAAGTGAGGTTCATACTACTGTTTACACTCATGTTCTTACATCATTACTGTCAACTGTAATATGGACCGAGAGGGAGGGAGGGAGGGAGGGAGGGAGGGACGGGGAAAGGAGACGCAAAAGAAGTGGAAAAGGAAAAAAGATGAAGGCTGGAAAAAAGTGAGAGCGGAACAACATCAGAGGCAAATGAAGGAGTGCTGCGAGTGCATCCTTTCATTTGAGTTTTTTCCAGTCCATTGTCTCAAAATCCCATTTCCCAGCTAATTTAGAAGCTTCTAAAATACACTCAACTCCATACCTTAAGCCTAAGGCCACAGCTAATCCTGTCTTCACACACGCACACGCAGACACGCTCATTCATCCTCCGTGCTTTTGAAAAGACTTCATCTTGGCATAGTAGACACGAACGAAGGATATTGAAGGCAAGCGTTTGAAGTACATGAGGGAATGCAGGAATCAAACTGTGAGTTAAATGCTATTAGACAGCTGTGTGGAGAGGCAGTGTAATATTAGATTTGATTGAATAGATGACTGCTGAATGTGGTGTAATATATAGAGCCGGAGAGGCTTTATGCAGACGTAAATCAATATTGCAGCACCACCTTAATCCCAGCCACTCAGGAGCGCGAGTCAGCCGGCGAGCGGGGAAACGCGTGGCTGTTGCGCGCCGTCGACTTGTTTTCCAGACTTTCGAGCGCTTTTAAAAGTAACTCGCAAAAATTCCAGCCTGGGATTTATTCTGTTTCTATATCGAAATGCCGCCTCATACGGAGGCCGCACTCAAACGGTAATCACGACACGCATCTTACGCTTTCTTTTCTTTTCGGCTCACAGCTCATTTAAGAAGGTTGTATCGGGCCTTTTTGGTTGGTTGCACCGCACACTTTCCGACTCTCTATTCCAGCAGGGAGCAAGGTGAAATGTTGCCTCGCTTTGCTTGTATGAGTTTGATTGTCTGTCTTGGGAAAGAAAGAAATAAAATAAAAAGCAATGAAGCTCGTATGACAGCGAGCAAAAGCTATTTGATGGCACGGCGGAAACAACAGAGAGCGAGCAGAGCCAAATTCAAAGCGTTTAAGTGAAGCTGATTTTGACTGACAGCCGTCTTGATCGTTGTTTCTTTTTATTCGTTCTTGAGCCGTGATGAAAATATGTGGCTTACTTAATCTACGCTGTACATAACATGGATGTGAACATCTGTGCAGCTGTGCCCGCTGTGGGGCCAGCCGTGCCCGCTGTGGGGGCAGCACAGTGTCCTGCTCAAATCCAACCCTGCCTGCTCAATACGGGAGGAAAATTATTTCTCACCAGCATTTTATTTCCACTCTGCTTTCCTCCCCTAATATATTCTATTTATTTCTACTTTTTCTGCTAACCTTCACTCAGAATCTACCCTCCTCTCTGTTTATATTTGCAACCCTCCTCTTGCTTCGTGCTTCATCCGTCGCTCTTCCTGCTTCCATCTTTCCATCCCACTGACACGTCTCCATCACCACCCCTTCCTCCACTCTGATTCCTTTCATCAACATCACCTCCACACCTCCTGTTTCTCTTCTTCCCGTCTCCTCTGCTCATGACTACCAAATAAATTAGTCACCCCCCCAATTCCCCTGCACCTTAGCAAATGCACATCTCCACAAAATCTGACGCTAATGCCATTAATATTCATTAAAAATTAAGCTTAATTGCATGTCTTTAGGAGAGAGGCCCTATTTCTGCACGCACACGCGCGCACACACACACACACACACACACACACACACACACACACACACACACACGCATTTGGCCACCACCTCTAGCCAAATTACAGCAAGGACAGGGCATCTCTGTTGTCCACATGCACACCCACATACTGTGTCAGTCTGTGAGACCATGTGATGCAAAGGTCACGCTAACCCTCAGCAGAAAAATCACCTGGGAGAAGCTTCATAAAACCCAACCAAGTGGTTCCTGTGGCTTAACATAAAAAAGAAATGAATTATAATAATAATAAAGACATAAACGGAACAGAACAAGTCACAAAACGAGAGAAAACCCACCACCTCACTGGTCCCCGGAGTAAAAGTTGTGTGTGTCATTTATACACCATCACAATCACCCAGCTGGCCTCCAGCCGTGGACTGAGCCGCACTCGTGTTGTTTTGCGAGTCACTGACAATCAAACTGTTGTGCTGTTCAGGTTTAAGGACGTGCTGGTCCGCGAATGTCTTGAATGTCAGTAATTACAGTTGAATACAGTATTTTTTTTATTCATTTGTCTGAGCTGTTAACAAAGGAAACGTTGGTTAAAAAAAAAAAAAAAACATAACACACACCCGGGAGAGGGGGAGGTGGGGGAGGGAGGCAGGACATCCATATTCAACACCCCGCGTTCGCACACACACACACACACACACACGCGCTCGCACCAATCAGGCTGACTGAACTATAATTGAAGCAACAATCAGCAGTGAGAGCAAACTCTGTGCTACAAAATGGGACAAATCACTGCCGGTTATCATGTTCTTGCCTTTCATATTTTCTTGACACTTGGATGTTTTGATCCATTTTAGAATATTTGAAAGACACTGCTGTTACACGTGCAGTTCAAATGCATTGCTGCTTTTGTCACTGTCAGTCCATGTAAATGATGAGCGTTTATTCCAACATACAGCCTGTTATTATCATCAGGGAAAAGGTGACCATTTGAATGGAAATAGCTGCGTTCGCGACGACGTGTGTGCGCTCGCCTATATACTTGATGCAAACACACACGCTCTGCTCACAAGTCTATCTTAATAGGTCCATTTGTAGCAGGACCTGTTCTAGTGCTGTGTCCTTCAGATTGGATTCTATCTCAGCAATCCCCCTGACCTTTAGCACAAAGAGACGACAAGAGAGGACCACACACGCGGACACACACGTGTGCACACACAGCCTCAAGTAAGCTTTCCTGTTTCACTTATACAAACACAGACACACACGCGGCTTGTGTACAGGCCTTCCCCCAGGAGTGATGTCACAGCTAACAGCACTAGCTGCCACTGCCAGGGCTTTCATGTTTTATTCCTCTACACAGGCTAATCAAATAAAAGCCAGTCTTTTTAACCATCTTCACTTCATACAGTCTTTGCAAGTCCCTGTCACCGCCACCCCCGGCCGCCCATTCACTTCAATTGCTTTGGCTCACATTTAAAAGAGGACATCCACCCAAACCGGTGTACACCCACATGACTTTTGCTGAAGCGCGGAGGAACGCCACCGTGTTGGCGAGCTCGACTTTGACTGTGACATTCTTTTTTGGTGTTTTCTCTTTTTCTCCCTGTCTGTGAAGTCTGTATCCAGGAACAAATGTAGCGGCATTTCCTAACAAATGGCAGCTAAATGAGGCCCCTAGGGTGCTGTGCCGCTAACTACCGGCCCCCTTTCTTTCTGAGCCATTATGATTGTCCTAACCGTTCCAAAAACACCTCTCCTGTTCTCGTTCATTTGCATTTGAATTGCAGCTCCGGCTGTACAAAAACAAACATAAATCAAAAAAAAAGAGGGAAAAAAGGGAGAAAAAAACATTGGCGGATTCTGGCCGAGCAATTAGCGAGTGTCAGTCAATGTGGAGGTAAAAGAAAAAAAACCACACGCCCGCACGCACGCACACTAAATTAAAAACATTGTCTCAAACACACGCGGACGCACTGTCACACATGCTCGTACACAGAAGAACGCGAGCTGACATACTGTATGTGCTTTAAATATATATTTTCAAATTTATCATTTAGTTTCGTGCTGAAAACTCATCAAGCTTAAGTGCTCGTCAGCGGTGGCCAATCACAGTGTGGCAGGCCCAGGGTTGCCGTGGCGATATGCGGGGACATTTAGAGGACTCCGATAAACTCTGCCATTTAAAAGGTTATGACAATTAACGCGGCTCTCCGCAAATTACCACTGCCAGACCTTTACCCACGGACGTCTCTCTCTCCCTCTTATCACCTTGCGCCCAGCCTCGCTCGCTCTCTCTCTCTCTCTCCTCCTCCTCTCTATCTCGCCATATGCCCTCCATTTCCGCAGCCTACCCCACCCCTCCCTCCGCCCGCCCCCCCTTCCAGCCAGCAGCACTTTTAATATCCCGTTAATTAACAGAGTTCTTCACTTAATATTCAAATGGTGACCAATTAATGACATTGAACTTTAGGTGCCCCACCCACCCACACACCCACCCACCCACACACCATGCCACGCACACCTTTTCCTGTCACTTCCTATTGAATCTCACACACACACACACACACACACACACACACACACACACAGCTTCACGGCTCTCATTTCCTCCTCTCCTTCCCCTCAACCTCTCCGCCATCACCAAGGTGAGCTCCCATTTCCGTGTGATTGAAAGAGTTTCGTGAGGCAGCTGAGCAAGTATACAGCGAGGGGGTAATAAAGTCAGAGGGGCGGGGGGGCCACAGAAAGGCACCGTGGCCTTTTAATTAACCTGGTGTGATTAAAAGCGGGGGTGGCGGAGGGTGGGGGAAAGGGCCTGCTGCTGTAGCCGGGTGGGGGCAGAGAGGTGACAGACAGGAAATAGGAAATGACAAACTGGAAGTGGGCCCAATCGATGAACCCGTATGTGGGAATTTGACATGTATGCAAATCTAGTGTAATGTGTTACAAAACGGTGCATTAAAGTAATCTGATTCCTTTGCGTTTGTAAGGTTAGTTTTTCTGCTCGAGATGCAGTTTTTACTTTTTCAAATAAATGTTTACACATTTCCTTCGTCCTTATTTTCTCAACCTCGACTCTTTTGTTCTTTGATCGTTCTGTTGGAGCTTTGCTGCCGTGCTGGGATCTTTGTCCTGTCGATGACCCAGTTTGAGCCAAGCTTTAGTCACACTGATGGCCTCACTTTGGTATACAGAGGAGGTCATGGTCCACTCAAATCTTCATCCCTCCTGCACCGTGCTGACAGCTGGCGTGAGGTGCTGGGTTTCCTCATCACAGACAAACATCTGCACTCTGGTGTCGTCGTTGTTCCTGCAGTCTTGTGGTTCTTTCAGATAAAACTTGCTTTCTCCAGCAACCCTACCAAACAAGTCACACCTGCTCAGGCTCTAATTGTACTGACATGAACTTTAACCCCGAACACGCTCTTGGGTTTTTGCAGTTTCTCTGAGCGTTGCACAATCTGACCTTGGGGGGAATTTGCTGGAATGTGCACTTCTTCAGTGCAACAAACTGGCAAAACGTCTGCTTTTACAGATGTGCTCACGCTCTCTGATAACGAATTCATCCAGTGCAGCACCTGGATTAGCAGCACCGGGCTGCTACGACTCTCTGAATTCCCATGGAAGCAGTAAAGCTGGACTTGCCTGTTTTGAATGTATTTTGGGAAACACAGAAACACTCTGCAACGCTCAAAATAACCGGTAAAAGAAAGTAAATGCACTGCTTAACACGCAGAATCACTCAGGGAGTTCTTTAGATATAATTTAAATATAGTTTGGTGTCAGAATATAACATCTGCATCCACCTGGCTGTCTCCCAGTTTTCTGTGCTACTTCTGATATTTTACAGAGGCATACACGTCTCTCGCAAGGTTTTGCTGTTCACCTTTTCAGAGTTTTGATGAGTGACGCAACGCTGCACAGCAGGCACACACGCAGCAGTTACTATCCAATTCAAGGTAAAGCTGAAGGAAAGTGCGTTAAAAGGGAGACCTGCAAGCCTGGTCGTGTTTTTCTTCTTTGCTCTGACAGCTGACACGGATGGAAAACCGTTGTGCTCAAGTCACTAGAAAGCATCTAACCCAATGAATCAGCTTCCTCCCATGTAGGTCCCTGCAAAGAGGCCGCGTCTCCTCCAATCAGCTGAGAGTTCATCTATACTAAAGCATCCCTCCCCAGGGGCTACTCTCAGGCAGGAAGGGGAAACAGTCAACAGAGAAATTGGAATCAGTTTCACAAAAGAGAGTGGGATGGGTAGTATTTTTTTCCACTCACTTCCTTTTCCAAAGGCTAGCAGTCAAATCCAGATGACTCCAGCAGTCACCCACAAACTGCTGAATAGAACATGCAGCATAGAGTTTAAACAAGCCTATATTCTGTTGCATGTAATTACTCTGCAAACATCAATTTAACACACTGTTCCTCAGTGAAACATTAAATAGTGTGGCTGATCAGAGCCTGCACCGTGTCCTTACAACGTTATGGAGTTTAAGTCTGGCAGTTGGCCAACGTTGCATTTCACCCCCTCCAGTCTATCCTGTCACACTGTGCTGTATACTACCCAATAAAGCAAACACGCCATAAAAAATTATCTCCAAATTCTTGAAATTATAGCGCTCTCGTTTTCGTTTTTATGAGGCAGAGTGTGTAACACGGTGACAAAATATCACTCGCTTAATCTGCCGTGCGTCAAGCGTAATACAGCCATCAAGAGAAAGAAAGGGCACACGTTTCCTCCTTTAAGTGATTTGTCTCACAACGGAGCTGGCGCTAACACTCGGGTTCGCCATATTTATAGGGCGTCTTTAAACTTTACTTCCAGAAAAACGGGCTTTTGAATATTTTTCCACATAGCAGGAGTAATTCTTGTTACAATTAGATTTTTTAAAGAGGATTAATCCCACAGGATTTGGTGGAAATTGACACGCTCATATAGGAACAATCGAGAAGTTCATGTGGTAAAAACAAGGGTCAAATAAAGGACAAACTTCACTGTTACTCATAATCATGGCTTTAAAAATATCTGCCTTTCTCAAACAGCCATTCAAAATCTACCAGCACATGCACTTTTATTTTTTCAAAGCGCACTCCTTCCCTGGTGGAAAATATATATATATTTTTACTTTTTGTATGAGCCTTGATGTCTTCGAAATGCCTTTTTAGCCTTCTTTGCTCCTTGCAATCAGATGAGGTCACAGCAGTGCAATAGACTCAAAGAAAGGCAGCGTTTTCACTTCGATTTGTTACAAAACCAGCTAATAGCGGTCGGTTGCAGAGCAAATTCTGTGTCAAAGGCAGCTGGAATGGTTCCATCAACTGGAGGATGTCCTCTGGCTAGGGTTAATGGGAGTGGAGTGGGGGAAAGGAACTGCGGAGAGTGCCAGAAGAACAAAATAAAGAACTTTTCAGCTTGGATTTCTCAGAGTAATGCGGGGTCAAAAAACAGGGGTCAATACCACAATGACATCCTAATCTGGCGTGCGCTGGCGATGGCGCGTATGCGTGTAATCCGCTCTGTGCGGCTCGCATCATGTCTCATTTCAGCCCAGAATCACAGACAAAGGTCACCATTTGACCTTTTCGCAGCTCCGAATTGCCGCGGCGCACTCGGCTGATTAGTGTACACGCAGACACAGTGTACAAAAGTGACAGGAAGCCACACGCTCGCTCAGAACAGAAAAATGAAAGCGATGCAGCGCTGAGCTGAAGGCACGCAAAACCTATTTGTAATCTTGGCCGAGCTCGCCGCGTACGTTCAATTTTCCAAACGTGTTTACCTCTCGGATCCAAAATCAAAGCCGGCGACCGCCTTTCTTTGTTCTTTAAATTTATTCTGGTGTTTCCTAGTATTTTGTTTCCCTCTCGAAAATCCTCTCTCGCTCAATCGATGACCAATTAACTTTGTCTTAATGCCACCGCGCTTGCTTGGTTTTGTTATGTTTAAAATGTCATGTTTTTTAATGATCAATATTATGAATTTCCAGTAATTACTGCGGCACAAACTGCTGAAATAATGGAAATGTTTGGCCACTTGCACATGTATGCCTGTACATGCTAAAGGCCCACTTTGTTCCTAATAATATGTAAAGTCTGTCTGTAAATGGCTGCAACATAACTGCATCCAAGCCAGGAGCTTATTAGAAGATGGAAAGAATAAATTTAGCCGGGTCTTTAGTGTGACAGACAGGCAGGAACCAGGAAGTGGCGACTCACTGCCTGCTGTGCTAAAGCAACATTAAATGCTGCACCGTTGTTTCAACACGCAGGAAGGGCGCCGTGATTACAGGTAAAGATGGTGGGAAGCTGCCGAAGGTATCGAGGCTTTCATGTAGCCGTAACAAGCTTGTGCGCCTGCCCTTAAAGGAGCACACTTGCATAACAATGAAAAACAGAGGGAGACCAGCTCCCCGGTCAGCGCAGAAGTTGGCATAGCAACCAATACGGGACTTATCAGCACAGGTGAAATGGCTTTGGCCAATGGGAGGACTCGAGCAGAACTACCTGGTATATAAATGTCAGCGTGGGTCAATTGCCGCCGTGTGATCAGCAATGATGAAAACACACCATTACTGTCACCAAATGTCAACGCGGCCATGGATCTCAGCCGCTCCCAGTTAGAGTGACTAACGTTTGCTCAGCAGGCTGCACGGTCTGTGTGTGTGAGCATGTTAAGTGAGGAAACAAGAGTAAGAGCTTTTTCAGCGTGAGACAAAAGGCGCGCTGGCTGAAACATTCACTCAGCATGAAAATTACTATATGCTAACACTGATGATTTCCCTTTTTGACAACCTGCTTTTGTGCCAACGATGGCTTTTTGCTCAGCATTCTGTCTCGGTGCACTCTGTGTTCAAGTCTGCCGAAGAAAGTTTTAATTACGTTTCGGTAAATGACAGTATAACAGCTAACCGCCGCCACCAAACGGCAGTCAGCCTGCGCAGATACTGAACAACTACTAACGGCCTATCCAGTGCATGTGCTGGATGACGTCTCTTTGCGTGGATGTTCTCTGTAATGAAGGATAACATGCATCATTATAGAGGGAAAGCATCCTGATCCGTGTTGCAGTGTGCAGTGCTCAGTCATGCACTGGCTGCATGCATATCATCACCACATATCTGCAGCTGCACTGTGATGTTACTGGAAATGCTCAATCCATATTAATGCACGCTATTTTATGTACTTTTTTAGTTGCCACTTCAGCCTTTTACCTCACACTGAAGTGCTCTTTTTTTAGGCAATCCTGACTGAATTCAACTAAATGCCTTTATCAGCTACGATCCTGCGGAAGGGCTCGCAGCACCACCGTTTCCATAATCTGACATATCCAGTTCAAACTGATCTTCTTTCCTCCTCTTCAGTCTGTCCTTTCCCGTCCACTTCTTCTGTAATCTCTCCCGTCTTGTCCCGTTTTATTTTCTTTCCTTTGGTCTGTTTTGCTCTCTCTGTAATGATCCAGGGCAACACTGCGAGCCAGAGTCACTCCATGCGGGCTGATAGATAGATCCCTCTGGCTGCAGAGTGGATGGGAAACACATGGGCAGACTTCACTCAAATCTGAAAAAACAACTGCTTGAAGCCAGCTTCCCAGTGGAAATCTTCTACAGAACATCACGCTAAAACTTGGCAGGACGCGTCTCGATCCATATCTGCAGAACAGGCCCTTTGTTGTTCTGAGAATTCGGTTTGCACTGGCAGGCCTGTGCTCATTGAAAATATACAATATGTGTTTATAAGCTATGATTGTCCAATCTCCGAAACACGCATTGCATGCAAATGTCTCTGCACAGTGTGCGTGCTTCGAGAAAACAGTTAAATATTTGAAAACGCAGAGAGTGAGCTCTACCTAAAATATGTCTCATGAATAATGCGAAAGAGTAATGGGCCTGGACCACACACACACAAACACACATGCATACACACACACAACTCGGGTTTTCATATCTTGTGGGACATCTAATTGACATAATGCTTTCCCTAATCCTAACCCAACTGTATCTTCAAACATGTGGGGACCAGCATTTTTGGTCCCCACAAAGACATGAATACATGTGCACACACACGGTTTCTCTGTTAAGATGCTTTTTCCAATCTCAGCACAACTCAAACATTAAAAAGATTTGGATGAAACCTTGTGGTATTGATTAATTATGGCTACTATTTATTTTTTCCTCATGTAAACGTGAGCACAGCTGTTTCCTGCAGGAAGCACCACTGGTCTCAGTTTAGGGCCCGTGTGCTGGTACCTGTTGCAGTGGCGGCCGAGGCTGCAGGTAGGAGCTCGGGGTTGGTCCTGGAGGAGTCTGATGAGGGGGGCTGAAGTACGGAGGGGTTCCCTGCTGCCCCCCTTGCTGCTGCTGCTGCTGCTGTTGCTGCTGCTGGCTGTACCCAACCATCCCCTGTTGGCCATATGGCACCACCTGCTGAAACAACCAACCACATGACAGTTAGAAGGGAGGTATTAAGGTCAGGACTGAGAGCAAGACTTTCACTTTAAATTAAAAGCAATGCAGAGAGGGTGCCAGGTGCAATTAGTAGGATATCAAAGCAGGTGGCAGGTAACATACTGCAGTAGTCAATCATACATTTGCCAAAAGCAAAAGCATCCCACACAAACTGTCCCTTATCTTTTTTTCCAATTCATGTGATTGTCCCTCAGCGAGAGGCTCTTAATTTAGCTCCGAGCAGGCTGACACGCGCCTCCCAGCAGCGCTCTGCCTAATGAACTCACGCTGCAGAAAACACTAACTTTATGTCCTCTGCCTTGCCAAAGCATCCTGCTCTCTACATTAACTCCGACTCGGACAGCTCGCAGATGGGATGAAGTGCGCCGGATATTACTGTAGTCCCCGTCCCAGGCCGTTACCTTAATGAGGGCCACGCGGATGAGCCACGGCGTTCCAGAGCAAGAGCGGTTAAAAAACTAACTCAGGAGGGCGAAGCCATGCCAAGTGCCAATGCTGCATTACATGGTGGTTATGAGAGAGAATGTGAACAGGGGATGCATGTAACAAGCTGGCACAAATACAAATCTAGCCTTAATCCCTTCTTGTCATTTGTTATGACTGCAGACAGCGCCAGGTGCTCCTCGCTCCTCTGCGGATTTCCTATGGAGGCTGGGGTTTTCTCATCACGTGCACACACGCATGCACATAAACACACATTATTAAACAACATTTACGACCACGGGTGAAGCAATATGACAGCACGTTTCATGTCATATTTCTTCCCCATTATGTCATGTGGCTTATTTTTATTCCGCCAGGAGCTCTGCCGCAAACTCATTAAACGCGCACACAGGCTGTAATTTGGGGCGCGAGCGAAGCCGTGCGCCCCGAGTCCTAAACTTTAAAATGTCCCTTTAAATCTCCTGTGGCAGGCTTGGCAAAGTAAAACTCAAACTCACAGTGATTTATAGAGGATGGCGTTAGAGGGGACTCCACCGTGACGTAACCGCCGCACTGCTGCCTCGTCAGATTAAAAGCAAGGCTGGAGTTTTACTGTGACTCTCGTGAGCGAGGAAACCCACTCGTAAAACTGATGGCTGGTGCAAAAATATTAAAATCTGATCTGGCTGCAGAGGAACAGTTGAGATTATTACATTTCAAACACTTTTGAAGAGTACCTTCCTTTGAGTGGGTCGTAAAAAAAGAAATATTCTCGCCGCACCGGCAGAAGCTTTTTGACTCTCTGAATGGAGATGATTGGACAATGTGGAATACCATTCACTTCAGTGGAAATTTGATTAGGAAGGACAGGTTTCTGCGCACGAGTGTGTGTGAGTGTGTCATTAGGCCGATGAGACAGACAGACAGGGTGAGATCAGTCTAGCTGGCAGAGAGGTTAATAGCATGGCCCCGCTCATGCCAACAGCACCACTGGATTCATTACTGCAAGCCGGGGAAACACACACACACACACACACACACACACACACACACACACACACACACACAGTATCTGATTCCAACATACTCAAGTGAATGCACAGTCGTCTGTTCGCAGGGATTTGCTAAAGTAAGAAATACAAACAAACTCTCTCCCTCTGTCTGTCACACACGCCATTAGCTGTGGATCAAAGCCACTCCGACTTAACAGAAGCAACTCTATCCCGCGATCGGTGATGACAGGCCGCCGTAACACTGTGGGTCTCGACTGGAATGCTGCTGTTCCGGGATTGGTCAGGATCGGGTCGCCATGGAGATCGAGACCAGACAACCACGGGTGGGTTTCTTTCCTCCTCAGACAAATACGATGACAGGCAGGCCGACGGATACGGACAGACAGTGACAGATAGACGGAGGAGCAGACAGACGTGGGCAGCGTGACAGACAAATCACAGAAAAACAGGTCCAACAGAGAGAGCGTGTTTCAGTTCGCACCTCCAGAAAAGATCCTCTTAGTGCTACAAATACCCTCCTTACAAAGGATGGAAAGCTAAGGAGCAGATAATAAACTACACCGGATTCGGTCTGGTCTTTGAATTTGGATATAAAAATGCAGTTTGGACCCATCAGTGTCACAACTGCTAACTCTCTTTGTTTTCTATTAGAAGGAAGCTGCTGTAAGGGTGTAAATACACTTACAGTTTGAGTCCTGTGAGGCTTTACGAGGTGCATTCCTTTTTTATCTGAGGCTACCCGGCTGATTACAGCACTAACAGTGGCTGCATATCATTTAGAGGCCTTGTATTGTGCTCACAGAGACCCTTACATGGATCAAAACCACTGTTAATGTAATTAGTGCTATTACAGCTTCTCCTGCTAGGACTGGTCAAAATGTGTGCTGTGAACAAACTGATTAAATAACTGCACATTTTATTTTTTAAAGCGATGGTTCATTTTTAGTGTGGCTCTTATTGTACTGCTGAGTACTTGGATAGCCCACTGTCCTCCACTGCACTGATTATGAAGTGTGGACACGGATGATGTCGTGGAAAAGTGTGGGATCACCTGTGTGGTGCTCTCAGGTAGGAATCAGGTTCATAAAAACACGAGAATGCACAAGAATTGATATGAATGCATATTCATTCTTTTCATTTATATGTAAATGAACGATGTTTAATAATGTGATAGATAGTTATATATGTGCTCAGGTCAGCTGTATGGTGTCCCTGCGATCCTGATCAGAACAATCAAACGTACATTCATGTGTGAGAAATGATACCAATCGATTCATAGATGAAACAAATCGACACAAGTGGCAGATTTTACAGGTTTGAACAATGTTGGAAATATTTGGGACAGTGTGACAGTTATTAAGGCAGCCTTCGTAAGCACGTCGCTAACATCAATACTAACACAAATGTTTTTCAGATACGTATCATGTGGTTCACAGAAACACACACTCTGTCCACAGCGAGCCACTTGGACAGTCTGTAGAGGAATTAAGACTGAATTAGACTCCACAAGAAGTGCTTCATTCAACATCATCATCATCGTATCACAAGCATTAGCAAAGCGAGCAGTGGACTTTCATTGACAGGAAGTGTAAGAGGCTTTAATTGCTGTGAATGGATGGATGGCTGTGGCTGAGTTTCTTCATCCTCTTTCATCACTGAATGCAGAATATGTGCTACTTTCAACAACACCGCTCTCCCAGCTGATCGCCCATTAACCAGCAGCACTGCCGTCTGCATGGGCCGCTCCTACATCAGCCCACTGTTTAAATGTACAGCCAAGGAGTTTATAGCGCCATCAATTCAATTTTATTTTATTTATACAGCGCCAAATCACAACAACAGTCACCTGAAGGTGCTTTATACTGCAAAGTAGACCCTACAATAAAAACACAGAGAAAAACCCAACAGTCACATGACCCCCTATGAACAAGCACTTTGGTGACAGTGGGAAGGAAAAACTCCCTCTTAACAGGAAGAAACCTCCGGCAGAACCAGGCTGAGGGAGGGGCGGGGCCATCTGCTGTGATTGGTTGGGGTGAGAAGGAAGATGGGATAGAGACAAAATAACAAGTATTATTCAGTGCAGAGAGGTCTACTAATACATACTGAATGAAGAAGAAACACCCAGTGCATCATGGGAATCCCCGGCAGCCTACATCTATTGCAGCATAACTAAGGGAGGATTCAGGGTCACCTGGTCCAGCCCTAACTATATGCTTTAGCAAAAAGGAAAGTTTTAAGCCTAATCTTAAAAGTAGAGATAGTGTCTGTCTCCTGAATCCAAACTGGAAGCTGGTTCCACAGAAGAGGGGCCTGAAAACTGAAGGCTCTGCCTCCCATTCTACTTTTAAATACTCTAGGAACAACAAGTAGGCCTGCAGTGTGAGAGCGAAGTGCTCTAATAGGGTGATGTGGTACTACAAGGTCATTAAGATAAGATGGGGCCATCAAAGGTGGTTATTCTGAAAAACAGATTTTCTGTAGTTAAATGAACATTTGAGAATAGCTGCTGCCAAAAACACAAGCAGGTACACAGACAGTCGGGGAAGGCAGCAGAAGAGCCAAACGAGAAGGAGGCAGAAATGCCGACAGTCAGTCAAATGAGTACACAGAGGCAGCAGGCTGACTGGAGGTCTAACAAGTAGCAACCTGTCACTGTGGCTTTGGGAGGGAAGAGAGAGTCATTCAAATGCAGCTTCTGTTTGATTGCTGGGCTCGACTGTATGAATGTACTGTACCTGCTGAGTACACACCAGCTGTCTGAAACCTGATTCTCTTTGACTGAGAATATGCTCGGTGATAAACAGACTCGCTGTGCTGCCGGTTACAACAATAAAAATAACTGCTGGAAGTAGAAAATAAGACCATTTTCTGCCTTTTCCCTCCACTCAGGTGTGTGGAAGCCAACAAAATAACAGTGTGCTTTATCCAGAGTCTTGGCAGGCACACAGTGTCAAATAAATGTCTGTAATGAAATGACAACAGATGTGAAGTGCTGTAGGGAGAAATGACGCAGAATAGACGTCCTGTGAAGCAAATAATTCACCATAAACTGCAGAAACAGTGTGATGAAAACAAAAGCCTTGGCGGCATATTAAGATACAAAGACACAAACACGAGCGCAAACACTGAGAATAACTCAATCAAAAATCTATCAAAACAAGACTCGTATGAAAAGGCAGACAATATCTTCCTGCTCTGCAAATGGTGGGAATAAAAAGCTGCGCTAACCCTCATTCAAGGCGGCTGTGTGTGTGTGTGTGTACGTGCACATGTGCATGTGCCTTAAATCAGCCGTTTAAAAACCTTGCACGGAACAAGGCGCTGCTTGTAATTCAATTGGGCCAATGAGCAATAGACAGGAATTTTCATAACACTGTCAAAGCGCCGCTACGGGTGGCTGCTGGCCGGGACCACAGGTTGCCCATTTTTGAGTGACAGATGGACTCAGCCAACCAGAGCGCTAAGCGGTGCCACCACCCCAACCCCTAAACGCACTCATACGCACGCACTGACAGGCCTGACAGGCCCGCACATCACAGGCTCGCCATTAACATTCACGTGCCATTGTGCTCGTCGGCCAAGAAGCTGCTGCTTAAAATGGAAAAGTTAAAAAGTGTTGCAAGAAGCGGGAAGTTCGATGAGCTGACAAAAGACTGAACCAGAGGCTGAAACGGCAAGAAAAAAAAGCAGATACAAAGTGGCAAAGGAAGATGTTTAGAGACACAGATGGATAGATAGTCGGAGGGGAGATAGAGGACGGGTGTTACACTCTGCCATACTTAAAGCCACAGATAAAGCGATGGTTCACGTGATAAAGACGGAGAGGGACAGATAGAGAAAGCGATGCAGACGCACAGATATGTGGAGAGAAAAAGTAAAGCATAGGAAGGAAGATGAGCCTGAGAGCAGGGATAGGGATAATGCAAAATAGCAATAAAGATAAAACCGTATGAGAGAGGAAGGGCAGCAAGACGGCAGATACAAGAACAGCTCTGGATACGAGGCCTGCGCACGCTTTAAGGATGGATGTGATGCACAGCAGCAAGAAGTCAACAGGCTGGACAGGGCGGCAGCTCAACGAGGCGCTGCTATCATCATAAAGTGACCAAAGAGCAAACGTGAAGTATCACCAGTATGCTATCAGTGTATGAAAATGCTTTATCACATTAGTTTAACTATAAAAAATACCACAAAAAAAAAACAGTTTTCCAAATATTTAATGTTGTTTTTGGCGCCGTTTCATCATCAGCCTCCAATTTTAATTTTTTCATTCTGGGATGAAAAACTCCTTAATTTCCTCTGCATGACGCATTGTGTCCACCAACTAAAAAATCAAGTGGATTCAGCATAAATATTCTGAATAGTCACCAAACAGGCTGCTGTCCCTCTGAGGCCTCCGATCTATACATGCATCACAGCACCAGCCTCACATCATCCAATCAGGACATCATTTATCAATAAAACTGATTTGACCATAACCTAATCCTATAATGAAAGCTGCTGATCAAGGTTGGTCCCAGACAGAGTTAATAATATTAACCTACATAAACTAAAACTAGGTGTTATAATAATAATAATAAAAAAACTGTTTGGTAACTGAAATAAAAGAGCAAAAATTCAAAGGTATAAAATGAATGAAAATGAAAGTAAAATATGGAGGAAATGTTCCCAGTTTGGTCTGAAATACAAATATAAACTAAATTACTTTAGACACTTTAGGTCAGCACGGTGTTGAAGTGAGCATACAACAGTCCAGAGACAGGCCTGTACGTTTAACTGGTGATTCTAAACTGACCACAGGTGTGACAGTGAGTGATGGTCTGTGTCTGTGAGTGACTGGGATCGACTCCAGACGCCCTGCAACTCTGAGCTGGCTGACCGGCTACGAAAACGCATGAAAACTGCAGTAACTGCGTTTCCAGCGGTCATCGTTTTTCCTTTTTTAAATGACAAAAGTCTTCTTTAACGACTCCACGGAGCTCCAAATCCCTTCTGTAACACCTCCGAGTCGCTACAGTGTATCTGCATGCTTGGCACCTTCTAACGATCGACGGCCTTTTCACAGCTGAATTACAGTCACGCTGGTTAATCATAGCATCATTCAAAGACTGAATGTGACTATGCAAAAGCTGGCTGCATTACAATAATGACATTTGTAAACACAGCGCAAAATGAAACATTGGATATTTCCTTTTCCATATTTACATTCTCCAGCAGGTCGGCAGGTCTTAAAGCGAACTTAATGGCAGATAATCAAAGGAAATTTCAGCGAGGGAGCACAGCGGGGAAAAGGTACGAGAGAAATGGCAGTGCTGACAGATCTGTCAGTCAAAACAATGAAAACGTGCAGCGGTATCAGGATAACTCTCAGGACTGCTTTCTCTAACGTGGAAATAAAAACATTTCAACATCATTTAAATGCTCACACAGAATCACAAAGCCAAATTAGAATTCAGAGGCCGTTATTTGTTGTTGAAATCCTCCAGAAAATGCTACACTTTTAGGAAAAATCACCATTTCCTAATTGTTTGACTCTATCTCGTCATTTTTGGAAACGCTCGGCTCGTTGCCGCCTGTGGCTCGAGCTAAAGATGCTTTTGTTTCATGTTGTGCAGCTGATGCTTTCGACTCAAACTCGGCTCTGATCTTTTGCGGGAATTTGACTTTTTCTCTCATTTTCAAGATGCGCCGACGTCTAAAGCGCCGTAACCGTGCACACGTTCTGCTGCGGCACAAGGACGTGAATATCGCCTCCTGCCATCTCTGCAATGCAAAAGGCTGACGTGCAAAGAACAGCACCGGGCTGCAGCCGTCAGGAGCTTATTATTCCACTCCGGACCAAAACAAATCAACCGGTGTCTCCAGCTTTGTGTGGTGATAAGATCAGCCACTCGGAGTCAATACCACATCCAGCGGTGAATTGCAAACGAAGGTGAGTCCCTTAATGAAATGCAAAGTGTCGGAGGCGAGGATCAGCACCAACGGGCTCATGATTAAACATAAGGGAGAAGAAGAGGGGACGCATCACGGCTCTCGTCATCGCTCTCCTATCTCTCTCCCCCCAAGGTGACGCCGCTCTCCATCTCTCTCTCTCCATACTTCTCTTTGATCTCTGTCTTTGGCTCCTCCCCCTCCTCATACACTGGGAGGCCCTTGACACCTAAGCTCATTCCTCGGGTGCCGGGGGAGAAAAAATAAATTCATTTTAAAAAAGGCACGTGAATTCGCCGGCATTTTTCTGCACAGTGCACTTCATATAGTGCAAGATTTTTCTCTTCCCAAATGAAAACATAAGCCCGTCTTTTGAAGGAGTGTGACTTCTTGACCCGCTGATAGCATCCAATCGCTCTGACGGGCGAGAGAACGCGAGCAGACAGTGTAGCCATCAACTGATAGACGCACGGCGAGCTTTTTTATATTTCCATCTTGGATCCTTTTCTGAAGGCTGCTCTCTGCCCCTCTTTATTTTTCCCTCTCTCTAATTCTCAGTTTCTGCTCGCATCAATTGATGGGGGGAAAAAAACATGCACAAAGGGAGCGCTCGTCGCTGGCGTTTTATTGCTGGCTGACTAGCAGTGGCTCTGTTGTTCTAGACAGAGTGGTAATGGAGACATTTGGAGAGGCAGAGCAGGTGAGGTTAATGCTCTCCGTAATGTGTGTGTGAACAGCCGTTTATTTATTTCATTTTTTCTTTTTTTTGCGAGAGGCTCTGGGCCCTGCGCCACCGGCTCCAAATGTTTTTCACCTACTAAACTCCTGACCCCAATCTGACGCCAAGACAGACAGAAACGCGAGGGGAAATTGAGAAAGAGGCAGTGAGAAAAAAGCAAATGTGATTCAGCGAGGGTCAAACATGGACCTAAATAAGCGAGGGAGGAGGAGGAGGAGGAGGGCGAAGAGCGGGTGAAGTGAAAAGGATTCAAGTGCTGATAATGAGGGAGGTGCAGCCAGTTATCCCAAAATAAAAAGCAGATCGGTGCGATGTCTTGACACAGAACTTCTCAATGATTATACTGGAAATTCAGAAGGAACGCCAAATAACACCAGCTCAGACTCAAACTCGACTCCGTCCTGACAGACAGAAAATAATCATCATGAAATTACCAAGAAAAGAAGGCTCACGACACATGTAAACATCACAACTGAGCGCAAAATAGCCCCGAAACGTCTTTCAGATCAATCATTCCGACGCACGCCGGCTCGGCTCATTTTTCACCGCTTGCTGTGATGACAGGCTTGAACTTGTGTAGGAGTCATGTCAATTACATCTGAACGAGGAGAAGGTGGAGGGGAAGGGGAGGGGTTGCTTTGAGTTGGGGGGGAAAAAAACGCTTTTTCGCCATTAGCGGTCACCGTGAGCTCAGGAGATTATACTCGTATTTTACATCCCCTGCTGCGAGGCTGTCTTTCCGGGATGCTGACACGACGAGGCGCCGCCTTGTTAAATGACAGCGACACAATGGATGGCTGAGCCGCTTCTGTGCGCCGCAGATCAATCAGGAACTGGCGGCGTGATGATGATGGGGTTAAGGGGTTAAGGGCAGGTAGACATTTTTGGAAGGATTGGCTCTTCAGAGGACGAGCACGCAGTGCCTTTAATAACTTATGTCGCTGAAGTCGATCCACGCTAACGCACTCGTAGGCACGCCGCCGTCTCCCTGCTGCCATAGTTCACGGTGCGTGATTTGTTATTTAAAATGTGTAAAGACTACAAATACAGGACACCTGCTCTGCTGTTCTTGGACTCTGCGGGATTCCATAGTTGTGTGCCTACAACTACCATATTAGGGATATCCCCTCTCTATGACATCATAGAGATCCAAGAGCAGAAAAAATGTTCAGAGACCAAACGTTTCGAGCAGCCTCATCCAGGGATCAAGTGAAATGCTGGCCAAGTTATATATGAGTTAAGTCAGCGGTCCCCAACCTTTTTTGTGAGACGGACCGGTTTGTGTCCGACAATATTTTCACGGACCGGCCTTTAAGGTGTCGCGGATAAATACAACAAAATAAAACCGGTAATGGTACCAAAAAAAAGAAGATTTATCCATAACACACCAGGGAAACAGAGTTAACGATAAAACCGATAAAAACCCTGAAAACCATACATTTCACGCCTGAGCCTCAACTCTCGCGGCCCGGGACCAAACCACTCTGTGGCCCAGGGGTTGGGGGCCGCTGGGTTAGCTGTTTCCATGATGCTGACCTCTTTTGATGGTGTGTGTCTGTGCGTGTGTTGGTGGGGGCCCTGAGCTGAGCTGTAATTTCTGTTTGGTGGATGTAGACAGAAAATAGTTCCTCCATCCCAGTTTTGTAGCTCTTCCTTATTTGGGGCTAACCAGGTTATGATTCCTGGAAATGCTGCTGCTAATTTGTGCCCTCTGGTTACATCCTATTTAAGTGAAGGCAGCAAAAGCATGAGATGGATGAGCAGGCCGAGAGTTTGAGTTTGTTTGGAGGTAAACTGACCGTTTACATAAGTAAATATATTTTTAAAAGCTGCTCTCTTGAAAACATTCAAACTTAGATGGACGTTTATTCGCTTGTTTAACATCCAGGCTGTACAAACAGGCCCCATCTTCGTCTGCTCCTGTTACAAAGCAGCAGCCGAATCCAGGTAACAGCGTTATTATGCTGTGCTGTCTCAGATGTTGACGGCGTGTCACATCTCAGCACTTCCGCACTCCGCAGTACAAATGAAGCCCAGAAAGTGAGATGCCAGACTTGACCTGCGTAAGAATCCATCTAATCTGGATGGAAACTGAGATGAATTCTCCGTGAGCCAATTAGAGCAGCCACTAATCCCTCTGTAACTCGGCAAAGACGTAAAGCATCCCCTTTCTTTTCCCTCTCTTTCGCGCTCCCTCCGTTTCGCTCTGCTTTCATCTCCCGGCTCTTTTATCTTATCAGCAGGCACGTATAGAGCGCCGCAGACTCAGAGCGCCGAGCCCGGATCTTTCAAAAACACACCGTTTGTGACGTTTTACACCCGCTCGCCGCGTTCAGCACAAAATAATATCAAATCCCAACATTGCTTCACCTCTCTGAGCAAGAGCGATGGAGGACTAATGCAACAGCGAGAAATAACTGACAGCTGCGTTTGTGAAAAAGTATAATCCACAGGCTCAAATATAAATACACTAATAACTGTGGATAAAACATGTTGCTATGTGTTTGAGCGTAGACACAAGTCCATCTTTCTTGTGCTACAGAGCATATAGAAGCTTTACAGTGACATAACTGATAACATCACTTAAACCACTCTGGATGGGAGGGGTTTTCCCCCACCCCCTTCCAGTTAATGACCATGTAGCATGGGCTCCACGCGGCATTTGATTGGCTGAGAGCCACTCCACAGCAGCGGGGTAATAAAAGTTACAAATGAGAGCAGGCTATTAGAGCCATTGACGTGCGTAGGCTAGCTTGCTAATTAATTGATCCTGAAACTTCATCTGTTCTGTAGCCAGAGAGGAACCCTTAATTAATCAGCCTTTCCATATCGTTGTCTTCCTGTTCTTTCAATCCGGCTCGCTGTTCTTTACGCCCCTTCCTCCTCGTTCCCTCTCTCCTAATGCCTGTTTTAATTGTGAGGTGAGAATGCTCGGGGTCCTGTGGGTTGGTGTGGAGAGCTGGTCTGAAGGTGGAGGAGCTGGAACAAAGACAGTGCGCGTCATGTGCACCGGCGTGGATGACATTAGCGGGGAGCCTGCGACGTTTCAAGAGCTTTTCAAAAGAGGGAGGGCTGTGATGAAGCTGGAGTGGTCCCCTTTGCACCCCACCCCTCCTCTCGCTCCATCTTTCCTGGCAGAGGGGCTGATTTAGTGGGGCTTCCCAGCCATCCGTCAGAGCCGGCACCACAGGCTGCATTAACCCCAGAGACACCCGGGGCCCCTAAGTGCTTCCGAGTGGCCCTCTCTCTCGACGTCGGTGAGGCCACGGACAGATGACTTCTCCACATCAGGACGTGAACGGTTAATGACATCGGCAGCTTTTGGTTAAAGAAAGTGCGTCTGTGTGGAACTTGACGGCAACATGGTGAGGGAAAGCAAAAGACATACGGAGGGCTGAGGGTAACCGATGAACTCGCTCCTTCCCCCTCTGTCTGTGCCTCTACATGGAGACAGAAGGAAACAGTGACTGGATGGAGTCCTTACAACGATAGTTCTGCCTTCAGTTCAGACTGGCTAACTCTGATGCGACACCTGTGGAGTATTTGGCTCACAGTTACCGCCTGTGTTGTCCACGTGCACGTCACTTTAACTGACTGACCTCTGAGCACGTCCGCGCTTAATAAATTGCTAGTTGAGATTCCCGTCACGACGTGAGAACTTGCAGTTCTTCAGCTCTTTCATCAGTTTGAGATGTTTTCAGTCAAAAATACTAAAGCAGCGGGGGCTGTAAGTATGAATGTATTAGCCAAAAAATCATTTTTCACCCTGGCACTAATGGATCGCTTAAAGTATTATCTGTGTTAGGTCGTTTTCACAGCAGACTTTCTGACTTGTCATACGAGGACAGGCGTTATTAATGACAATCCTGGATTTTCCTCCCGTTTCCAGCAGTTGGAAAGCGAGCACAAAGCCACCCTGAAACAGAAGCTGCCGACGTTTCTTTGATTAATTACACACAGGTGAGTTTGATACGTGAAGAACGTCAATAAACTCACAGTAAAGAAATAAACTAAGCTGCGGAAACTTCAACTGATTTCACTTGAAATGAACAGTTCAGGAAATTCCACAAATATTTAGCACGTTTCTGCTAATGTTTCATCCCCAGCATGTCCAAGCTCTTTAATCTAAATGATATTTCTAATGTTAAAACATAATTATTGTTGTTGTCTGTGAATTATGATAATAGAGTATTTTAAAAAAGCACAAATAAACAGTAAAACACTTTATTATTTTTTGATTAAGATAACAAATTACAGTTATTTGCTTCCTGAACAGAAAAAAAATTGTTTCGTTGTTGAAATGAATTTCTGACTTCTCAGACAAGTCCAGCATCTCGCCTCACATTAAGCAGGAAAACCTGAATAAGTTCAGTAAATTGAGTAGTTTAAACCAAAAAACATGAAACAAACGATAAATAATCGACTCTGAGGCCTTGAAATAAAATCAGAGTCGGCCTTCATGCTGACACTTTTTCCTGCGTTGAATTAAAGTCTTCTCGGGCCTATTCTTCCAAAGTCTGCAGCTCAGACGTCTTCGTCTCTGTTTACATGTTTCAGCGTCATCTGTGCGTGTCACTGTGGTGTCACTGTGCGAGGCAACGTTATCACAAAACATACGAATCATTTAAAGCCATAAAACCTCCAAATCTGCAGCTCACAGATTATTATTTTGTTCTTCATCACTGCTGAGCGATGGAGGATGCTACCTGGCTAGCTACTTGACTAGCTGCCATTACCCAGCATGCCGTTCAGCAGTGTAATTCTGTAAACGTGCAGTTATTACTGTTGGTTTCACTTTTCACAGATGATTACAGTGTTTGCTCTTCTGTGTTACATTAATGTATATAGAAGACAAATGAGCATAAGCTTGAGTGAGCGTTGAGGACAAAACATAGAAAATAAATATTTTCTCATTAATTATAATGGATGCATCAGGCTCGCAGCGGGCTGGAGCCCATCCAGGTCTGAGGTGGGGGGCACCGAGAGGCGAGCAACCACTCACTCTCCACGAGCGCGTCCTCGGACAGTGGGAGTAAGCTGCAGTACCACAACTGAAGGCCCCACGCAGGACCCCTCGTCCTAACAAGGACTCGAACGCCACGTGATCGATCCAGTATGAACACAAAGCTTTGTCTTAGCATGCTGTGTTTGCAGACGCTTGCAAAGACCTGATGCGTTAGCAGCAGTGGATAATCGCCTCTGGCCCGTGCTCAGTTGGCTCTTTTAAGCAGTAAAATTAAAAACAGTCTTCACATCCTCTGCAAACTCTTCAGCCGTTTTCCTCCTTCGTGCACGTGAACTGAAGTCAGGCCTGCAGCACGAGTGTGCAGGCACCTTTGTAAAGAGCTGCATCCAACACTTGTTGGGGTGTGTTGTCATTATTATAACACATTGTGTCATATTAGCTCGATGTGTGTTTGTTCTGTTAAACTCATCAGGCTGTATTTCAACTGTATGTGAAATGAGATTTGACGACCGTCATCGTAGCACACACAGGAGAGCACAGAGAGCCATGTGAACTTTTACAAAAGTCATGCTGGCAGAGTGTGGGAGTTCTTATTTTTTAATTTAAAAAGAGAGTAATAAATGCTGCCTTTCTTTAACATAAAACAGTGTGCGTTTTAATTATTTCTCATTTACATTAACTTAATCAAATGGAGGATGCAAATGAAGAAATATGTCGTATTAAATGAAAATATCTGAGTTGACTTCATACTGCAGGAAGGCTTTTTTTTATTTTATGGGTTTACAGTGCAGCGATTTAATTCCAATAAATGCTCGAATGTCTACAAGTATTTATAAAATGAAATTAAATGCAGTTGCTTCACATTAGCTTTGTGGTTTCAGCTGTTTTTAGAAGCGCTGTAGGACACACTGCTGTATAAACGTGACAAATGAAGCGAACTAAAGCGGAGACGCGCCGTCTCTGGATGTTGCTTAATATTTAGGAATGTGCACAGCTGTTGCCCAGATGAAATAAATGCAGCCAAGCTTTTTAAAGAACACTGATGCATTATTGTTCTCCTTCTTCCCTCTGATGATTACTGTGCAAAGACGAGGCCCAAAAAATAATCTCTGCAAAGTGAGCGTGGTGATAAAAGCTATAAAAAGCCCTGAAAGACAGACTGTTTGTGTGGAGCTGCTGTGGTGTGTGCGTGCTGAACAGGTGGCGGGTCAGCCACATTTCCACTTGACTTTAAATGCTTGGCTTCTATTAAGTTGGCCCAGTGTGTAAGGAACAAACAGCCAGCACTGGTAATGGTTTCTGCCTGACCTGCTGACACTTTCACCCCCCGCACGCGCTCCTGCCTTCTTCTCTTTCACTCTCTTTCATTTCCCAGGATATTTTTTTCTCCTGCTCGTTCTCCCACCACATCACTCCTCCCCTCTTTTCACATCAAACACTAATGTTTCCTTCAAATTCCTTTTCCTCTCCATCTGCCAACTTTGACATCACAGGAAATTACGCTTAGAATTGGCGGCACAGTTTTCTTTTTCCATTCCTTTCCTCGTTTCGACTTCATTCCACTTCCACCAAGCGGACGTATTTTTTTCCTGTCATCCCCAAGACACCCGCCCCCTTCTTCTACTTCCTCCTTCCTCCCCTCCTTCTTCTGCTGATATATTTGTCCTGGCTCCCATCACTCCACACATACCTCCTTCGCTGCTTTACATGCGCGCTCCGTCTCTCGGCCTCTCTAACACACTCAAACTGTCTCACACGCATGCAGACACAGCATGACACTAACTACACCTAATGCAAGTTCTAGGCTTATTTGCTGGAGGCTCGTCGGGGTGGAGAGGATGTTTTTTCCTTCTCTCTGAGACATCAACATCGAGACTGGCGTCTGTGCGCGCCTCCCGTGGCTGGATTAAGGAAGGAAGCCACGAGAGGAGAATTTAATTGGTGAAATGCATTGTTAACAACGTGTTGGTGTGTGTACGTGCACGCACAATTGCATCGGCATGCCTGCACATATCCGAGCCGGAGGTAACTCCTGACATCAGGCTTCGTGGCCTGAACAGGTAATCGAGGTCACACGGAAACACCGACTCGTCTCAAAACGCACCGAGTGGGTTTGCACTGATAACCTTCCATCAGTGAAAAAACAGATTAAAGATGAGTCGAGATGTTTACATGAATGTTCAGAGAAGGGTTTGTATATGCTTTTAGCTTCTCACCTCTGTCTCCACATAAGCTTTTAATGTGTGTGTGTGTGTGCAGCGTGTAGGTGTAAGTGTGTTTAAATGTCGCTGTGCAAATATGACACCTTTTTAATTGCATCTGTATAGCAAATGCAAACACACATAAACATAGTTACATTTCTATCAAAATTACTACTAGTAACATAAATAATAACACCGACTTATTAATCAGCTTTAATTTTAACAGCAAATTTTTCATTTTTGTCATAATTTCGGCTTCTAAATTCTTTCACATTTATTAGATTTATAATAATTAGATTATCGCAGACTAAAGTTGATTCAGTAGCTAAAAAATAAATTCTAAAGTTTGTTTACAAACATATCAACTCCTCTCTTCCCAACACGCGTCTTCATGAGAAACAGGAAGCGTTTCCTGGGGAACATCAAATGTGCTCATCGACCTTCCTACACCAGGAGCTTACTTCTGATTGGATCACTTCCAAATTCACCCCGCCCTCTGCACAGCTTCATTAGATGTGATTGGAGCTCGTCTCTGTAAAACGTTTTCATCTCGTTTTTATTCAGCGTCAATAAATTTCATTACGGTTTTTGTCCTCGTGCCTTAGTTTTTATTCAAGCATTGATTGTTTTTGTCAGAAAAAGAAAACTATGATGAAACAAAATTATCGCCGTAATTAGTGGAAATCTAACCGTGCACAGGAGGACACTGTTTTCACTCATTGACATGTGAATTAATGAATTTGGGGGAAGATGGGGGGACTTGAACTGTCCAAGAGCGACCTGTGCTTTCACGCTGCCAGTACCACAGATTAGATTCCAGTAACATCACCAGTAATCAAACCATTATGTGTCAAATTATGACAAAATGGTTAATTACGTGAGCCTTATGCAAAGGATAGAGGTGAGCCCTTACACATATCCAATAACTGCACAGGATGAAATATACATATTACTGTGGAGTTCATATTTAAGACGAATGGGGCTTAATTTTTTTGCAGAGTTTAATCATAATAATGAAAGAAAGTCAAAGAAGACCTTTTAGTCTGCTGTTAAAACCCCCGACACAGACACACACACACACACACACACACACAGTCGCTCAAGTCCCAGGGAAATCACAGAGATAGACCAACGCAGGTCTTTGTTGACGTCACGTTGCCTGGCAACAACCCAGCAGCTTGGCTGTGACAAGCCGAGGTCTCAGCCCCGAAGTGCGATGCATCATGGGGGATTGTGTGCGCTACGTCTTACATCACCCACAATCCCCCTCGCTGACGCAGCTGTAGTCAGGACTGCTGTTCGCAGCTGATCCCGAGGTTAGGAAAGAGGGCGTGCTGAGAGATGCAATCACGTCCATCATCAGTGCAATTCACGCATCTTTTGATTTTTAATTACCACTCGCTTCAGGAACAGATTCACTGTATATGTTCCAGTACACATTTTTTTTTACCCCTCCCTGCTCTTCCCTGATCAAACCCCTGACTGCCTTTCTGTAGGTAAGGCTCATTACGCTCATCTGAGAGAGTGGAATTAAACCTCCTCCTCCAAACTCATTACTGTGAGCTAGATTTCACCAGCAGCAGATAGGCAATGCAGCGGTGCTGCTTTTAAAGCCAGAGCCAGATAATTAGAAACTTTAGAAGCACAGTTCCCATGGCTATAGCCAGAGCGAACAACTAATTCTATTTGAACTAATTACATTCCATAATGCTAGGCAGTGATTGCTACCCCAACCACAGCCTCCCATATGTAATCCAGCAGAGGATTTCATCACAAAACACAACCGGGGATGTATTTTTCTGTGTGTCATTGGCTGTATGTTATTACGCATTGGCATCACACCCCCGCTCCCTCATAGCTGTTTGCATTTCATGCTACAAAACTCCTCCCGGGCCTTGATGAGACCAAGTCTCGCAGTGCTGACGCTAACCTCCCAGGACAGCACCGCCTCAGTGCGAGAGCTCCCAAAACATAATAAAAAAGATATAAATCGATGCTTCGATGTATCGTTTTATCAGAATTTATTACCCCTGACCGCCTTTCTCTGGATTTAGACAAATGAGAGCAGCTCCCACAACCTGAGTGGATCAACAGTAAACAGACATTTTTTATGTTTTCAAATGACACATTTTCATTGCATAATAGGAAAGATCGGTCGGAGAATGTGTGTGAACGTGTGTGTGCAGGACCATCTCCTCTGCTGCTGCCTGTACGCACATTGCACAATATTTTTAGACAATACAGGAAGTCTGCCTGTTAGTCAATATGCGTTTCTCCCCTTCTCTCTCTCTCTCTCTTTTTATACTCTCTTGCTATGTGTGGAAGCTCGCTCGCCCAGTGAGAGGTGTTCAAGTCCAGACCAACAGACCAGGCAGACTAAATATAGCCGGCAGTGACAGCAGGGAACACTGTGCTCCCCCCTCTCTCGCTGTGGTGCTCGGCACTGCTGCTTCACTGCAAACTACACTGGTGAATTTAAACTGCTATCTGCACGCACGCACACACACGCACCGAAGAAGTTCACTTTCTGCCAAAACTGTGGCACACACGTATCATTCACACAAACGCAAAGATAAAAGGGACGCAGATTAATACACACACACACACACCATACCAGTCCAAATGGGATTTACTTAAGACTCAATAAAGCAGACAGAAGCACTATTGTCTCCAACACAGACCTATTGTGCTGCACAGAGACTGTGACGTGGGCCGACCGCGCTGCGTCTGTTTACTACACAGAGAGCATTCCACACACACACACACACACACACACACGTACATGCCTCCAAAAGTAAATAGAGATGCACAACAAAGTGCACAAATGCACCATCAAACAAGCATTAAGAAAGAACTGGCTTGCACGCACACGCTCACACACACAGCATCAAACCCATCTCGCTCCAGTGGGAGTCTAACGGGAACTGAGTGATGAACAGGAGTGACACCACCACATGCCAGGGTGTGAGATGCGCTGCCTGGTATTTTAGGCTGCGTCTCAAATTGAACATGCCAAGCCTTCAGGGGGAAATCGTTGGATAATGTTCGTGCGAGAAGCAAATGTCCCATTGCAATATCGCTTATAAAGGCAGCTGTGATATCTGGAACGGCACTGCAGAGAGGGCCGACCTATCCGCGATGCACGCCGGAGGACGAACGCGGGTGCAAAGATGCAGTGCTCCGGTTTGTTTGCGTACCTGCTGCTGAGGATACTGCATCCCACCCATGCCCATTTGACCCCTCCCCTGTAGGCTCATCGGGTATCGATGCGGGGGAGGCGATGCGTAGGGCTGGCTGGGGGGATAGGGTCCGGCCCCCGGCTGCTGCGGGGCGGAGTAGGGATTGTTGGCCATGCCGTACAGCTGCGAGCGCTTCATAGCCATGAAGTCCATGGAGGAAACCTGCAGGGGAGAAGAAGAGGGGTTATTAATGCATAGTCAGCATTTGGTTTTTGGCTAATACTTCATTCATGACAGTGCATTGTAATTGCCCGAGAGGCGCTCAAATTAATTCATCTGCTATCTGCCAAGTTGGAATCCCTAACTGAAGTCCACTTAGTGCACCACTCCAAACCACAGCCATCGCTGATTTATTTCATAATTGCACAACAAGTGAAAGCTTTAAATTAATGTCAACAGATCATAAATGAACAACAAATGGAATTAAATAAGCAAAGATGTGTATTGAGTAGCTATTTGGAGCAAAACTCTGCTGGAAAAGAGCCAAAATAAAATGATTTAATTAAAACCTAAAAGCTCGTATCTTTGTTTTAATGTCTCTGAGGCTTTTACAAGTGTTGTAAATGTTGTTTAAAGCAACAGGAGGCAACGGCAATAAAAACCTATGGCCGCGTTCCTGCAACCAGAGCCCCGCGGTGCCAATAACCACCGTACGACTCGTGCTATACGGCTGCTTACAGCAAACTGGCAGATAAAGCGATAGTTATTCTATTACTGCAGTCGAGTTGATGTACTTCCGAGTTTAAGTAAAGGTTGTGGGTGCAGGGGCGTGGATCCAAGCTTTTGTGACGGGTCATTTCAAACTCGCGAGCTTGAATCCCTGCTCTCCAAAGCCACACCTGGAGAGCTCGCTTCCCGTACGAGCACAGAGGAAAACCAAAGCCAGGACAGAGAATATGTCAAGGGTAATTTATTCCATTGTAAGTACTTCAGAGCCCTTTTACGGGTTGTTTGGGGTCCCAGTGAGCCATTGGAAAATTCCGGTACAGTGCATCAGGCTAATGCTAATCCGTCACCCACAGCGGCGTGTTTGTCTGTCTGCTGGGCAGATAATGCAGACTTCTTCTATCTTCCCTCTTCTTCTCTTTTGTCTGTGCCGCGTAGGATCATGAGTGATTTATGACACTTTGTTCCTACTGTGTCTCTCTCTCTCTCTCTCTCTCTCTCTCTCTCACACACACACACACACACACACACACTTTCACTTCTCCTCTCTCATTTCCAACTAACCGCCACCGACCCCCCCGCACCGCCTCTTCTTTCTCTTCCACCACCAACTCCCTCCTCAGTTCCCTCCCTTCTCCCCAACTCAATATCACCTCGTCTAGAGCGGAGGAGAAATTGCCGCTGCCTCATATTGCCAGGCTAATATCAAGAAGACATGTCAGGGGATGGGAGCACTTTATTCAGCAGGTTACGTGGACAGTTATGGCGGTCCAGCGTTAAAGCGTTCGCGCCTACTGAGGCGTGCACGTGGAATAGTTTGGAGGGGAGAGAGAGAGGGTGATAAAACTGTGTTTGGGCGGGGAAAGAGGGAGCGAGAAAGTTAGCGCTCTTAAAGTTATTTCACAGCAGGTGTGTGAGGAGGGGGGGGCTTTCCTGCAAAGGTCTGCATCGCCGGATTTGTAACAGTATAATAATGAACTGCAGACACTCGCTGCCCTTTGCTTTTCTTCCTCCGTGCATGAAAAAACGAAGTGAATCATCCCCCGTGTGAGGGAGGAGGAAGTCACCGAGTGCACCAGCAGAAAGGATCGACAATGAAACATTTAAGCAGAAGAGGAAACGCGACATCTAATCTGACAAAATGATTGCCAGCATTAAACTGAAGAACATTAGGGAAGAATTAAAGTTATGAACCATTGTGAGGAGAACAAGTTTTAAGATGTTTCTGATAGAAAAATCTTTTTTTTACTGACAGACGGAGCGTTTTCAGAGAAAAGTTTGACTCATCGTATTGTATGCTTTTTCTTCTTATTGCTCAAAGAGACAATAAAGAGCATGACTAAGTGAGCTGCTCAGAATACTACAATACAGCTAAAGCAGAGTTAGCTCTAAGTGCATCAGCGCAGTAATATACAGAGTTAAACCAGTTGAACATCAAAGGGGAGATTTGTTGCGAGTATTTTGTTGATATGCTCAAACTGATGCCGGTCATATGTTTCAAATAATGGAGCGGAGGGCAGCGCATGACCCGCTCGAATGTTTGCACACCCACAGCACACAGACAGCACTAAGCGATGAAACGTCCTCGAGTTTCTGAAAAATCCAGGGCACTGTGCCACCCGTGATATGGGACACACACACACACACCCTCCCCAACTCCATCCAGTTCACCAATCCAGCTCAAGAGGTCCTCGGTTTGCCAAAAACGCTGAGCGCAACACAAATAAATCCCCCACACGCCGCTGCCAAGTGTGCACGCGTACAAAAAACATTAAACGCTGCACTTACAAAGGTACTGAGGACGGAAAATAACCTCAGAGTTTTTGGAAGCGGAGAAGTGGACACTCGATTTTACACACACGTGCACATAATCCACGGCTTCAGAGGACACTGCGCTGGTTTGCACCTTCATATCTGCTCATAACTGTGGACATAAACACTGTGCAGCTCTGCACCTTCAAAATGTGTCTTTTTACAATTATTTGTATTTTTTAAATAGTAAAAGAGGTGATGATGACGGGTGCAGACGTTAGTCCTGATTAGGGTCTAATTCCTGCCTCGCAAGCCCACTGCAGGTCCTTGAAGAGAGGCCAGGGCGACAGTGGACTCAGGAGACCCACTTCCACTCGCCGGATCTTGCAAACTCTTTCACTTTCTGCCATCTTGGCTTGTGAACCAAAAGGGGAGTGAGTCTGCATTTTATAGCCAGAATTAAGTAAAAAATTCTTTTTTTACCTGATTTTTGTTTCCCATGAGGCCAAAAATCAGACGTGAAATTAAAATCTGATTACTGACTGAGCCCTCCTCACCTCGTTATAAGGACGACACGTCTCCGTAAGAGTTAGGCCTCCCTGTGAGCAGGGCTGGGAGCACAGACTCACACAGACACACACACAGACTCACACAGACACACACAGACACACACAGACTCACACAGACACACACACAGACTCACACAGACACACACAGACTCACACAGACACACACACAGACTCACACAGACACACACACAGACTCACACAGACACAGTGGCAGATTCTGCTGATGGCTCTTTGTGTTCTCGCTGCATCGCTCTCATCTCTCTCCAACTTCCTCACACACTTTGGGGGAGATCTTAAATAAAACAGCCACAATCAAATTATATCAGGTACCTCGGTCCACCTTCGACGCACGGCGTTACCACGGGCAAAGAAAAGAAAGTATTTTCCGCCTCCCCAAACGGAGCCTCAAATCTGCTCTCATGACAGGTTCCACTAAATGAGATTTCAGCCCACTGCAGCCTTTTCCTAGAGATATGCCCACGATTCCCCTCACACCACCAGGCACAAAAAACGACAACCATTCCTGACAAATTGAAACGTTATTTTTTTCCCTTCCCGGAGAGAAATGACTGTACTTAGGAAAAAAATTATGAAAATGACACGAAGTGAATCTTGTTTGTGCCAGGAGGGACAGCAGATAAAAAACTAGAGGGAATACACAGAAATTGTTTTTTATTTTCTTCAAATGTGTTTTTCACTTTGTTCATCTGGGCATGCCATTCAACGGAGGAGGGGGAGGCGGCACGGGAGACAATAGTAATTCAACTGCTAAATTTAAAATTCAATTTATGAACTCCTCTCCAGCGCAGCGACTCTCGTGAGCTTTTTAGTTTTTTTTTATTTATTTTTTTTTATTTTGCAAAACAAAGCCATTAAAACAGAACATGGGTGAAATTACTGTGGGGTGAAACCTGCTAAATTGCTTTTCTGAGCTCAATCGACAACATTTTTATGTTGCGAAAATGATTTTACTCCTTCTTGCTTTAATGTGCTAAGTTGTTAATCAGAAAGAGACAAAACGCTCGACACAAAAGCCTCAGATATGTGGATTATGAGACACACACTGGGATCAAACGAACATAAAACAATATTAGTAAACGGTTATTATTCCAGTCCCATTTCAAATGGAGGAATTATTGGGGAAAACTGGCCCATTTATCCGCCGCGGTGAGGGAATGCGCACGCACGCCCGAACAGGTCCACGCTGCCGTGGCTCGTCCTCACCTGAAAAACAAACTACAGAGGGAAAAATACGCTTTCCTATTCAGCAGGTGCAGGAACGCTCCTGACGCTCGCCTTCAGGGCTGCAGAGTTTCCACTAATATCTCCACTAAGGCAGTTTCCATCCAAGCAACAGTGGAGCAGAATGTGTTCCCTCGTATGATGTTCTTTATGGTCTACAAGCTGCTTTATTGAGACACAGCAACTTGTGAAATTATCTGACCATCAAAGAGCAATTCGCTGAACTATTACGATCCTCGTATCATCTGGCGGTTTAACGTTTTCTCGAGCAACACATTCCTGCAGGTTGGATGGGAGCGTTTCATTTCAGGCCCAGTGCACTGGGGGCTGCAGTGTGTGCTGTCGGGGTAAAGGTCTATTTGGCTGGAAAATCAGTGCCATGTGAAAACTGTAAAAAAATTGCACCTGTATGAAAATCATTGATTATCGTCTGTTTGTGTTGGGAGGACTTGTGCAGAGCAGCAGCTTTAATTCCTGCGTAATGAAAGCGTTTTAGCCTGTGTGTATTTGTGAGGAGAAACAAATAAGGATAATTATTGTCAACGGATCCTCTTTATCCTCTGCGCCGCGCCGGCCTCCGGAGAATCAACGCGCTGCAGCCAGAGCCGGTTGGTCTGCTGGGACAATCAGCCTCGTCTTTTATGTTATTTATTTGCACCGTGCAGCAGAGCGCTCTCCAGCTCCTATTACACTGCGGGGCCCGGCGTTGCCCAGGCCTCCAGAACAAAGCTCCGCATTTCAGGCTTGAAACCCAGCGCGCTTTGGGCCTACTGGTGCACACAGAAAATAAAATGGAAAGGGTGGAAAAAGAAAAGATGGAGGCGGAAAGACAAGAAGAGAGACTGCAGCAGTGGGCGAGTGCAGATCGAGTTCCATATTAATGTGTGCAAATTCCCCCGCTCCTGCTGACTAAGATTAGAAAAATTAATTTCATGGATGCAGAGACAATACTGATGTCATCAAGCGGAGAGGAGAGGAGCAGCACGCCGTTAACTCCTCCCTGCCCGGGCTCCACGAGGAGCACATCAGCCTTTAATATCAGTTTATCGCCTCGTTTCGATGCCAGATCGAAGGAAACACTGACAACAAAACGCCACACTTAGCCCTGACATTTCTTTCTTATCAATTCATCTCATCCTGAAAGCAGAACTGCGGCTGAGCGGCGTGCGCGTTGGCATTCCCGTGTGTGTGTCGCATCGCTTAGAAATTCACTGAATTATGTCCTGAAACACAATCTCATCCTGCATCTCAGCATGCACGCCTTGTTAGTAAAAAGTCTCATAACGAATGACAGTGTGAAGAGCAGTACTGGTCCGCGGGGAGCTAGGTAGAGCCAAATTGCATTTCCTCAGCCCAATATGCCTGTACGGCACAGGCAGCTAGGCGTGAAGGCTGGCTAGCGATGAGAGGCATGAAATTGTCTGAGGAGAGAGAGGTGCAGGGCGCGACAGCCGTAGAGGAGGCGAGGGAAACGTATACACGCACGGCGGATGTTTCCCAATGGTGCCGTGAGTCGAGGAAGAAAAGCAGACAAAGAGAAGCCAGATAAGAGGTTGTTGTTATGAGGCCGACCGGCGGGCTTTTGTGTTTGGGGCAGCGCGCATAATAGCTCTCTCTCCTCGGAGCCAGCGATCGGTGCGCCCTCCACGATTGACACCAATATTTACACCACGCACACGCACGCGCTCGCACGCACGCGTTAGAGCGCTCAAAACAAACCCACCCCCTCCCGCGTGCTTCGGGAAAAGTTGCAGAGTGTTGTGTTTGTCACGGCCGGCACAAAGACGTCATTAACAGAAGGGGGAGGAGGGGAATGGAGGAGAAGAGAAGAGAGGAAAGGGAGGAGGAGGAGGAGGAGGAGGCGAGCGGCTGCTTCATCTGTCTCAAGTGAGATTGAGGTCGCGGGGTCGCCGGAGCCCTTTTCCTTTGCTGAGACTGGGAGCTGAAGAAGCGGCGGTGAGAGAAAGAAAACAGAGAAAGCCTCGATGACAAAACGAGACGCGGCCGACATGCCAGCGACACGCCATTACAGAAGGAAAACAAATAAAATGCCATCGTCTGCAAACAGTCAAGGAAGCATGTGTGAAAGAACACACGCTGCAAATTTGCCAGCCGCGTCTGCTGCCAGCGTGCAGTTTTCCCAGACTGAATCATTCAGGTTTTCACTGCATAACGAGGAGAAAAAAGACGCGAACACGGGCGGGTTCTGCTGAGAGCCAGGGCCGGACTGGGACATAAAATAGTCCCGGGCGTTTTGACTAGAGACCGGCCGCCATTATAGGAAAAATCATAAAGCCTTTGAATGAAAACAAACGCTGATGTGACAGTGATGCTCACTGTTCTGATGGTATATATGCATCAATCGTTTGTTGTAAGACTCGGATAATTATTTATTAAAAGCGAGACATTTGAAATGAGAATAAGAAAGTATTTCTTTGTGCCCCCCTTTCCCTGTTAATGCCCTACCTGGCCCCCTGGCAAAACTTTGCTAGACCCGCCCCTGCACAGTTACCAGCTGTCAGCTACATAAAAAAGGATCCTGGTGTTATTTGTCGCTCAGAAACAGTTCATAACTTCCCTTCAACTCATTCATGTCACCTAAAAGGTAAACCTGTTTCTCCATCACCTGCTCAGCTCTGATGATTCAGTAAGGACATCTCCTGGTTTCATCTTCATGTTTCCCTCTCACCACATATCCAAACAGACATCATGACCAGCAGGTTTACAGCTGTGGCTCCAGCAAACATCAGCTAAAACTAGAAAGTAATATTAAATAAATTCTAACAACAGCTGATCAAACGTGCTGCTGTTGTTTAATGCGACATCTGCCGGTTTCTTCTTTCTGGCGCAAAGTGATAAACAAACGAGAGAGAAAAGCCGATCAGCTGATCATTGATCAGTTTCATGATTGAAGTAGCAACAGGAGAGGGAGGGGGAGAGAATGAGAGAAGAAGAGGCAGCTGTGCAGCAAAGACAGAATAACTCCAGCTTTGTCTTTTTCATTGTAGCTGAAGTCCGGGACAAACTGTGTTTCTTTTCACCTCAACACCAAACGCGTAATTTTTTCTCTGAATACGAGACGGGACGGTTGGAAACTCTAATAACTAACCTTATAAATAAAATAAGATAAAACAAGTTCAACATCAGTAACATCATAGCACCCGCCCAGCTGTATAGAAACTCCGTCATGCTAGCTAGCACGCAGTACGAGTTATTGTAACTGACTGTAAAAAGTCAGCATAACGAAAATAAACTCCACCTAAACTTGGTTCATATCTGACCCAGATAGACTGCAGGGTAGGGCTGCACGATATTAGGAAAACCTACGATGTGCGATAACTGTGATCAATACTGCGATAACGATATGACTTGCAATAAAATAAATAGCAAAAAACAAACAAACAAATACATAATTTCCGTTTTACTGCAACAGTTTTATTTAATGAAAGCTGCTGTAATAGCAGTGTAAGAACAAAGTGCACTTTAACATTGAAACATTGCTCCCATAAAAAAACATTTCAACTCTTCAAACAGCTCTCTGTGGTTGTGTTGAAGATGATGGTGGAGATTAGTCGTGTTTCCTCTGGTGGTTGCCACGAGTGTTCGGCAAGTTTTGCAGAGCACCTGTGTTTGGAGAATGTCGTCTTTATCAAATCCAAAGTACCTCCAAATAAGCGAGGTACTATTTTTCAGCCTTTACAACTCTGACTCGTTGCTGCAGCGTTGTTCGCTCCCCGCCTGCGTAGGAGGCGGGCCTCTAATCCATTTGATTGGTTAATGCCGTGAAGGGCTCTATTCGACTGGTCAAATGTATAAAGGGGTTTCTTTGATTTGTAAATTCTTTAAAGCACGTGTGTAAACATTTTAAGGTACCCAATTACCGCAGTTTACGTCGTCTTTTGCGATGGGCCCATCGCGCAGGCTGATATCGCGATGACAATAAATTTTCGATTTATTGTGCAGGCCTACTGCAGGTCATAACTTCTTACCTGAAGTTCAGTTCACCGCCTCGGGTCTCTGCTCCTCCTGCCTTTCCGTCATCCACCCGCCAACGTGTTGCATCTGCTGGCCTCCACCACTTGCTAATGTTACTGAATCTGTGGAAGCTCCACAATAGCCAGCACCAAACAACTGAGTTCTTTTTACACATCTCCTAGCATCTGGCCAATCCACCGCCTTTCAGTGTTTATACCGTTACGGAAAAAAAACGAAAAAACCCATCGGCCCATAAAAACGAGCCAGCCCATAACCAACTATGCTGAGAGCACAAGTCAAAGGTCAAGATTCAGCTTGCAAGCTCAAATGCTACAAATCAGCATCGTACCACCTTAAAAAAAGCTTCTCACCGGGCACAGAGCGCACTGAAAAGCCTCGAGGTAAGACCATGTACAGCTACTGCTTTGGACCCAATGCAAATGCTTTCAGGAAAGAGCACCTCCAACAGGGCTGCTTGCCTATTTTCGCATTACTAGGAGGTCTGCTATATTTCCAGTCTTTTCTCATCGCCAGGCGGGACTGACGTCTTTGGCCGGTGCCTGGCGCGACCCCGGGAAGGAGGAGGGCTGCTGAAAAAGCCCATTTCATCTCAGGGCCACAGTGGAACGAGAGGAATGCGCTGCTCTAACTTCGCCGGGCTGCAGAACCCCACGGAGAGCTGCTGTGACACGACCGAATGAAAGAGAGGAAAAATGGGCAGGAGGGAGCAAAATAACAATAACTCTATCCGCCCCCCTCTCAAAAAGGACCTGGCTATTAGAGTAAATGTGCTGCCCTTTTGCTTCCCACGTCTCCCGGTGCCCAAAGGAAATGCTGGCATTAAATATGCAGGCCAGAATCCCCCTTATTCAAGGAAATCACCACCTTTTTAATGGAATGCTGTTGGAGAGAAACTGCTTTTCTGCAGCTCGGATAATTATGAACGAGGCCCCGTATCACAAAGTGTGTTTATGAATTAGCAATGGTTATTCATGATATTGTGCTCAGAGTAGGGTGAAACTACATAAGCGAATACTAAGCGAGCGGACCGACAGAAATGATGCTAAAGGGTCCTGAGGGGGCCTTCTTTGCCATCCATTAGTCTTCCCTGTAAGGCAAAGCTTAACGAGCTCCTACAGGCTGGGAAGCTGGCCACTGAAGGAGAGGGAGCAGCGTAAATTATGAATATGAAAGCATGTGAAGCAAGGCCACAATAAGTCCCCCCTTCACATTATTGAGTTCTTGTCTGATGCTTCCTCGTCGATTTCTGACACACAGGTGTAGCGCCTCAAAAACGTCTTCGTGAAGGAATTAATAGCGATAACAATTCGACAGCGTCTAAAAAAGGAAGTTGACAGAAACTAGGTCATCCCTGTGGTGCAGTTAAAGAGCTGCCCAACTAAAAACAAGGATTTACATTCAGCCAGTTTGTTTTGGAGGACTGCCCAGTCCTCCCAGGGTGGAAGCATCCATATTTCTCCTGCGGGTGATCCATCACTTAAGCCCCCCCCCCAAGAAAACACAAATACAAACAACAAACAGATATCCTGACCTTCCTTCCTCAGGCAGATATTAAATACTCATTAAAAGTCACCTGAAACCATTTGAACCTAATTGATTTCATTATCGGACTCTGCACGACGCACAAGGTCCCCACGTCTGATAGCTCAGCTGGAAATGTGCAAAGTTAATTAGAAAAAAATTGATTTTCATATCATTTTTTTCCCTCTGCTCAAACGCCGTGAAGTGACGTGGAGAGAGACGCGCTGATGGAGCTGCGGCGATATTCAGCGTGGATGGGAACATGACGTGTTTATGCCTGCAGAGGTAATGTGTGTGTGTGTAGCTATGACAGATTGTGTACTAGCGTGCTAAGGTAATGTTCTAGCCCCCCCCACACCAGTACCTCTTAACCCCTTCACCTACAGCATGTCTACTCTCCAGCACGACCCCATCTCGCTCCCCACACGGCGGTCAAGGCAGCACCAGCAGATGTGGCCTTCATTTTCTCCCGTGATGAATGCGAGTCTCTGTGCTTCCTCCTCGCTGGGAAGACTTCTCCCAAACATCTCCTCGAGTCTGGAAATAGGCTCCCCTCCCTGTGGCCCCTCCGGGTCACCCTCTGGGAGGCCGAGGCTTTGTCAGTCCAGGCCAGGCCTCCCATCTCCGGGGCTCTGACTGGGAATCAATCACTGAAGTTGGCTGGGAACATGAGGCGGGGGAGCTGGATCGATCAATGAGAGGCTCCAGGCCTGTGGGAGCCCTGATGCATGGCCCGACTGCACACACACACACCTCTGACTCCAGCTGAACTCCACCATTTACTCCCATCATTGCTAAGCCCCAGGGCAGTTGTGTTTACGATGGCCTGGCTGCACCATATGAATACCATGTGACTGGTAAAACTGAGCGATATTTGCAGTTAAATGACCTTAATTAGATTTCAACGTGAAGTCTCCAGCACTCCTGAGTGTGCACAGAATGAGTTTTCATTTTGTTTTTGCTGCACGAGGAATGAAAAACGGGGAAAAAGCCGCTGAATTGCACTTGTTGTGTCAAGTTGGACATTTGTAAGAGCGCAGCAGATCGAGCCAGAATAACTACCCCGATTGCGACTTGTTTTACACACCAAACCCTGACCGACCTTTAACTCTCAGGTTTTTATTAAGAGCCAGACATATTAAAGGAACGCGTACATATTTCCCAAGAGAGGCTGCGGATCCTTGGCTGCGACACACGGACTCCACCATGTGACCAAATCTGTGAAAGAAAGTGTGCGTTTGTCTGTTCTTTGTACTGAGCTGCACGCCATATATATGACTTTACACACTGTGGATGCAACTTAAAAGGATTCTGAAAATGGCCGTGTGCTAACCATGTTTGAGTGTGTGTGGAAAGGCAGGAATTCACACACACATCAGTATAACTGTAAGTGCACAGCATGCTGGCGAGTGTCTGCCAGTATGAGCGAGAAAATGTGTGCAAGCATTTTGCATGTGTGCGAGCAGTGTGTACCATCTGTGTCCAGATGTTGAGTAGAGAGCAGCCTGCATGGACAGCCAAACAGTTGGCAGGCCTTCTGACAGGCCTGTGTTCCTTATTGATAGAGGGATCACAGAGACAGAAGAGTCAGCCGTGCTCAGCTAGACCACAATATTGTCCTCTCTGCTGTTATTCATCCCAGTCAGCCAGGAGAAAATGGGATGTTCTGAGCCAAGTTTGGAGCTGTCAGATCTGGGCCAAATAAGAGTTGAACGGGTTTCAAACATTTGGAAAACAGCACGAGGAGCGTTTGATTTGTCACACGCACGCAGCCAATTTCTCGAATGTAGAGCAAAAGAATTTCATTGTGTTTCAGTTCTGACACACGTGTTGTTAATGCAGGTAGAAATACGGCTGAACCTGAAGTGCACATCGGGGTGAACGGCAGCAAGGACCAACATGTTTGCAGAGCGGTTGGACTGGTTCCTCGGTTTTTCCTTGACTGACTGCAACACTTAATCTGATCATTTCAGTGTGCTCGCGAGGCCGGCGTGCAAAACAAAGCTGAAGGAATACAGCACTGCAGACAACTAACAAAAAATAATTTCCCCCAGGGATCAATAAAGTATTCTGATTCTGATTCTGAACTACACTGCAACAAAGAAGGTGACGTGACAACAGGAAGCTCCTCTGCTGCTTCATTTCTACGACTGCCAGGCAAAAACCCCTTCCCTGACCCCTGACCCCTGTGCCAGACTTATGAAGCAGAGCCGACATTTATGGAGGGCAGACCCTTTTCTGGGAGCTTTCATCCGGAAAGTTCTACAGCCGACAGTTTTGCGAGGGTCATCCGAGAGGAGCAGCCGCGTGTGGAGGCGAGAGCACGCCGAGCCGCCCGTTTTAAGAGCGGCCTCGAGTCTCGGAGGATTCGAGGCGTCGCAAGCTGCATCTGCACGTGTGTGGAAGTGGCACACAAAATCACGCAAATATAAAAACAAGTGGTGGAAAACAGCGTATCAGAGAGCGTCCTGAAATTTTATCAGGCGATATCGAGGCTCTCATATCTGTCATCTCTCTTTCATCAAACTCCTCCGTCCCGTATACAAATTATTCATGCCAGCAGCTAAATGTATTCATACCATTCTGTTTACTTTATTACTCCACTTTTATTCTGCTCTTTTCCCCACATTTGTTTACAAGAATAAAAGCCTACTCTGACAGAATTATCCCTCTGCACAACAAAAATAAATCACAGCGCTTGCACACACATCATTCACATTCAAAGAGCACAGCTAAATTATAGATGGCCCCTTTCTCCCCAAATATGCATTTCATTAGCATTTCCTTCGCCTGTTGTCTTTTTCCCCCTATTCTGCCCGCCTGCACACGACCCACTCGTGTGTGTGTGTGTGTGTGTGTGTGTGTGTGTGTGTGTGTGTGTGTGTGTGTGTGTACATGACTGCAGAACGGGAACAGCCTTGCAGCAAAGCAGGACGCGTCCCCTTTCCCAAGCCTAATTTAGGATTCAATTACAATACTCTTTAAAAAGCGTCGACTTCGCAATTAATTATTTTAAGATTAGCCTGACAGTAATGGGCCTCCCACCGACGCCAGGCAGCGTACGACTGCCCGCCTGCACCCAGGACTGCTGTCTCTTCATTCACTACACACACATGTCTACACACACATGTGCCTTTACTCTTTCATTCTCCGTCCTCTTCTTCCGAGGAAACGGACGAATCCTCCCCCTTCTCACCTCTACCTGCCTTCTTTCCTTCTACCTGGCCTCACAGTTGCGTTTCACTTTGTTTCTTTGCGTTGTGTCACACAGCTCATGTTGCTTCGGCACAGCGGACTGCTTTTCACGAGCCACCGGGGCCTTCTCCCACATCCTCCCGCGTCCCCGGGAAACGTTGACTGATGAGCCCCGCAGTAATGCGCGCACGCACGTCAGCACTCGCGCCCGAAGGCTCACGCACAGCCGTCTGTCACTGCTGCTGCCAGGCGTAAGCGAAAAAACACGCCGCCCTCCGCCACGCTTTGATTGGAGCCAAGCGAAGCATTTTTCCTCCCCCTTCCTCTTCACTGCCGCCGCTGCTTTTTTCTCCCACCCTTCACCACCACCACCACCCCCCAAACCTGTTTTTTTTCTTTCCTCGTTTCGGAAATGAATGTCATCATCCATCCCTTTACTCCCGCCGCCACGACTCCCACCCGTCACCCCCGGGCAAACCTCAGCCGAAGCCCCCGATTCTGTTTATTTAAATATTTGATATGTAAGCAGTCATAAAATAAATGTCAGAGAGGGGAAGGGAATGGATATGTGGGGAATGAGGCCATTACGGGTAATGGTTTCTGATGCTCGTCACCCCCACAGTCTAACACCCCCACCCCTCAACCCCACCACACGCAAACCTCCACATGACAGAGCCTGCAGTCGCTGAAGCAACAGGGGAATACAACAACAGGGAGACGGGGCCTGAGCAGTCTGAGTGTGTGTGTTTGTGTGTGCATCACAAAAGCATAGACGCAACAGCTGCACACACACACTCACACACGCACTTGTTCGACTAGCGATATGGAAAATAGGCCCTCCCATGCACAATTGACTTCTAATACATTGTATACTCCTCAAACCATCCATTTGCCAGGCATTGCAATTTCAGGGGCCCTGAAAGCAGCACTTTGCCAGCACTTTGCAAAATACCTTAAAAAATCTGCAGCCTTTACAAACGCGCTCTCACAGTAACTGCCAACTCGAACATGTCTCTTAAAGTGACAACACAGCCGCGTTCCTGGGGATATTGAACGCCGCTTTATCGACTCGCCAGAATTTTCATGTTGGACACAAGACCCCACGCTACCTGCTGTTTAGACACCTCGTCCGCCAATACCATTCCGTGCACGCTCACGTGTACGTCTCCCAGCTAGTGGCACCCGAAGGATTACATGTCTGTGACAATTTCACCCAGGAACTGATAAAAAACGAGAGGTAGGCGGGGTGAACGCATCAAGCGCAGCGCTGAGAGAGAGGGAGAGGCTCTGATGGTGTACTGTGAACAACCTTGAGTTTCTCCTTGATGCTGAGATACTCAAATACTGCAGATCAGCACAAAAAAGAAAAGATCTCCAATTAAGAAGAAAGAAATCACAGCAAAATGTTCATTAGTGCCGATGGTGTATTGGTTTGGCATTTTAGGGCCTTTTATTCTCAGACCTTTGCCTAACAAGCTCCCCGGCCACACCGAAGGGCTGCAGGGGGGACAGTGACATCACATCGGGAGTCAGAAGTCAAGGAGAGGTGTTGCCGGCTCTTGACCTCGTCACCTCTAATTGCTGAAACGTGCTGTGATTTTCCCATTTGTCAGCATGCAGGAATGTCTGCAAGCATGTCCAGCCTTGTGATGTAAATGGAGCACACACACTTCTCCAACACCCCCAAACTCCACTTTTAGCTTTCACGCTCCTAATCGTGGCATAAAGAAGCCCGTCCCCACAGCACTGCACATACATACACTCATTTAAACACTCTGTGTCCCTGCTGTCCACACACATGCCTATGATCGCCTTCCTCAAATGCATACCTGCATTTCCTTCACACACACACAGCCCTCTGCCCCTTCTGTCTGGGTCAGGGAGCCCTCCAGAGCACCTCGCCCTCTCCGCTGTTAATTACCACTAATTGGCCCTGCTCGTTTTTTCCCCCCACTATAATGAAACCATTCATCTTTACTACTTAATGAGTAGGCAGTGTAGTCACCAGCCAAGGTCACTCACAACTCGCATCCAAACGACAGAAAGAGACTTTGGAAACAACTGTGGGGGAAAAAGACGAGAGACAAAAGAGCAGAAAGAGATAAACGGGCTGTTTCAAACACAAAACGTGAACTTGCACCAGTTTGCATACATGACTTGGCTCTTTGGAACGAAGCCAGCGTGTAAGAAAAAGTTGAGAAACGTCTGGGAGCTGTGGGAGTCTGCAGCGTCCGACTAAAACCACAACACAGAGAGGGGATTTCCAAAGACAGACTAATTAAAACGGGGTTATGTGAATGAAAACAATAGCTCTCTAAAAGCGCAGACCAAAGCCGTAAATATAAAAATGCATTTTCCAAATAAATTAAGAGCCTTCTCTCTGGCTTTAGCACACATAATTATCAAAACAACCCCCCCCCCCCAGTGCAGGACCCCGCCCCGGCAGGTGAGAGGGCAGCACGTTAGGACGTCTCAGCCACCATAAAACACCTAATTAATACTCAACGCCTCAAATATTAGTCAAGGGGTTGTGTTGCAATCGTATCTCGGGAGATTCTAAAAGAAGGCAAGTTATTGCTGGGGAGGAGATAACCACACAGAGTTATGAATATCTGGATAATGATGCCCAGGAAAGCTGTATTTAAATTCCCTTAAAGACACTCGAGTGAAACTCAATTCAGGTCTTCCTAAGGAAAGATAAAACTCTGCACGTCTATATTTGTCTGATGCTGATAAATTACCTGGAAATAAAGTTATAACTCAATGAATGAGAAGAAGATTTTATGGTACAGCATGTTTCACATGTGCAGCGCGGGGTCAGCGGGTCAGACGGGAGGAAAATATCTTTTCTGCGTGAGCCGGGAAGATGCCAGTCTTTGCCTGACAGCCAGCAATTTCTTTTCAGACCTTTGGTCTTTCCCTCAGAGAAGAATGGCCGTGTTGCGGTTTCTCCTTTCAGCCTCGTGCAGCGCAGCAGAAGCGCGAGCGGTCACGTGCTCCAGCGTGGCGATCAGCCCGGCGCGTCAGTGTTTATAGATGGGACGCTCTTCTATGGATTATGTTAATGTGGTATTCCACGCTCCCCTCTGGCATGTGTCTGACATTACAGTAACCTTTGCATGTTTAGCCAACAGTAACTACGGATGTTCATCGAGCTGGGCGGCGTGCACGCGTGTGCACACGCTCAGAAACGCACAGACATGCAGGCACAGCAGCACGGGGAGATTAACTCCACACAGCAAACAAATGCTCTCGCCATCCGTATTGATATTCTTTGAAGGAATTAACATCTTAAAGAAATAAGACATTTAAACACCAAAATAAAGTTCACTCATGTTGTCGATATCTAATCCAGTTCATCCGGTTTGTGTCAAAGGAGTGGCTGGAATGTAGAGCGCACACGTCCGGCTGCATCACGCTCACAACAACAAACTACATTTTCAACACAACCTCTCATCCCACAGACACCAGCTCCAAGCAGTGCGAAGTATGCATCTGTGTTGTGCAGCCACTGAGCATGCATCTCTGCACAGAAGAGGATGTGGTGTGAATGACTTCCTAAATTATTGAGAGAAAATTGATCTAAATGAAGCAGAGTTCAGCCAGGAGTGACCGAGAGCATCCTGTTGTGACCAGTGTCTATAAAGTCCCACAATTTGGGGTTTGGAGAGGTAAAAGATGACAAGATTATGCTGTGGCTCTGAAAAATATATCCGCGTGGTTGAGTGCACGTTAAAGGCCGAGCGCATGTGTGGAAGAGAGGAAAACCAGAAACTCGGAGCATCTCTGCGTTGCATCGTTTTCCTATTTCTGTCTTCCTTCACAAACGACACGCAGCACCGTGCTGGCCGTGTTTGCTTTTTGGTTTTTTTAGCTGAACAAATGGTCCCACCATGCCAGAGCTGATTAGGATCAACTCAAGCCAAACAGCAAGATGTGTGACTGGAGAGCAGAGCCTACAGTGTGGTGGAAACAGTGAGAAGTGCAGAGGCTTTGATGTGGAAAGTGACAGATGACGGCGATGATAATTTTGATGATAATGATTTTCTCGCAGGCTGGTAAGAGGATGGTGGCAGCACGCTATTCATACATGAAGTCACACACACACGCGCAGACTGTGTGTGTGAACCAATCATTTTTCCTGAGCAGTAAATAAACGCAGGCCTGCATCCACTACTCTCACCTTCACATTATTATAAACAGAGTATCTATGAGCAGGGCTGAAGACAAACCTCAAGGTAAAGAAAAAAAGGGGGATTCTCATGATACAGTGGGAAAATAATGTGCACCAAAAATCTTCTGAATTCCTGAAAACACTGAAGATAATCTGCCAATTAACCTCCTCTCCTCTGCTTTTGTTGCACTGAAATGTTGGACCATTAGCTCTATTGTACAGAAGGAAGTGAGGGAGACTTGAATCTTAAAATGTCACGCTGGTATCTTAAAATTTTCATTAATTGCAGCAATCACAGAATTGCTCATTTCCGAAGGGACCGGCGGCTACGCTTCCCGTTTCCTCTTCTGCTGCCCACAGAGGGGAGAAGGGAAGAGGAGTGTGCAGCCCACAGATCTGCTCAGGATTGTGTATAAATATTCGATAGGACACGCTTACTCTCTAAATACCTCTGGCCTGACCGCTGGTCCCCCGGGAGACCTGCAGAGCTACTGAGAGCGAGGCACAGAAAAGCAACAGAGGAGAAAATACAAAACGAAGCATCTCTCTAAGCAATAAGTGCATCAACGTATCTGTTTACCCGTAGTTACATTTATGTTCCTGAGCAAGAAAGAAAGAGAAAGAAGGAAGCCCCCTCCTGTGGTGCTCGGGGGGTCCGTCCATTCAAGAGCCGCACGTGGCTAATTAGCATATTTGAAAGTCAGAGCAGCGGGGTTGGGGGAAGCTGGGGCGCCACGCCCCCCCTCACATACACAACAGTAAAAAAGAAGGAAAAGAGGAAGCCCAGTGTCTGTGTGTTCGAGTCAGAAATAGTTCTTTTTCTTCACATTTTCATAAAGCTGAAGTCGGGAGGCGACTGGAACCGTGCTGACATTTCCCAGAGTTCACACACTCATTCTCTCGGTAAACTCGGCCAGGCCAACTCCACAGAGGTCGGCGGGCCTCCGTGTGACTCACAGCAGATATCGCCTACATTTCTACACGTGCAGCCTTCCTATGGGCCGTCTGCCTCCTCACACGCAGACAGGACAGCAGCAGACTCTGTGTTTATGTCAGTGCCAAAGGACCTCACGCCTCCTGCAGCAGCTCTGTGTTTAATTCTGCGATTATTAAACAATGAAAATGGTTCAAGTGGCATTAATACGTCTGCGTCTGGTCCATCAAACCTGAGGTGAAGCCTAACAAATAACAAGTCATCAGAAAGAAATCCAGAACTTCTGACTACTTCGTCCACCTCGAAGTGTCAAATCTCCCATATGAACAATTAGCCGTCTTCCCCAAAACTGCTTTGTTTTTTATTTCACGGCCGCCCCCTGACGCCGGCAGCTCGGGGAAGACGGAGCTGAGAAACAGCTGACACAAAATCAACACCCGCTCACAGTAATTAAATCCTTTCTTCAGGGCATTTACTCACCAACCTTTGACTCCAGGGGATGCTGTGAATGCATAGCAGGGCCGGAAGGGGAAAAAAAACAAGTACAATCATTTTATTAGCCGGTTAATAATACACAGGCTTTACATCCAGTGATGCAACTGGGCAGTTTTTTTTTTATTCTTATTATTTTTCAGGATCAGAATTAATTGGTGTTTTGTGGAAACCGCATGTAGACCAGGGAGAACCCCGGCCTGCCAATTACCTACGCCGGCTCCACGTTTCATCCAAGGAAGATGAAAAATGCTGCGCAGGCCCTTATCGGACGCAACAGAGCAAATTAAAATTTCACTCTAGTGTTGCTAATCAGCATCGCGCTGGCTGGCCGAGACAGATGTAAACAAAACAACATAAACAAACGGCAGGCGGGGGGGGGCTGAGGTTGGACTGCTTACTGCTGACGAAAGGACTTCAGCCTGCCACGGCCAGCACATACAAACAGAGGAAAGAAACACAAACACTCAAGGACACCCACACACACAGAAACATCTAAAAGCACAAAGCCCACACACACACACACACACACACACACACACACACACACCTGCGTGTCCATTTCCTGACCAGACCCCGTGGGCTGTCCATCTGATGCAGAACATGTACCATAAATTAAATTCCAGCAGCCATACTCAGGCCCATCACTATGCACAAGGCTCCCCGAGATAGCCGCATAATACAAAGTGACATTGATGCATTGCTCCCATTATAAAGTCTTTGTTCGTATCACACTAATAATTCATAAGAGAGAAATGTAAACAGTATGCACTGGAGAGCACTGCGAGCAGGGATCATTTCAAGGTAAGCACATTACCCAAGGATGGGATTCGGTCGAGCCTTTGATAACGCAGAGCTACCGAGCTTTGATTTCAATTCGAAGAAGAAGAAAAACACACACAAAGGAAAACACTGAGCATAATAGTGACAAATTAGTGGAAACTGTAAATATCCATTAATTTTTGTTTTATTAGGTCAGATTTGTAATTATCTCAGCAACACTATCTCCCTCTTACTAGGCCCTCATTATTATCTGCTAATTGCTTTTTTCCTTCTGTGTGTGTTCTGATTAGGAGACAACAGACGGATGCTCGTCACATATAGGACGAGATAGAAAGAATTTTATTTGCGACGTAAACTTAAACAAGTCGTTAAAATTGCATGTGGTGTTGTAGCGGTGCAATAGTTGCACGGTGTGTGTGAGGAGGAACCACAGGCAGCAGAGAAACACAGGAGGAGATATCCCAGCAGAAAATCTCAAACTACAGCCACAACAATGCTCAGCTGCCCTCCAATCAAACGCAACCCGGGAATTAGAAAAGAAGGTTCAATGTCATTTTCAGGAGTGTCGACACGCACCTGTACACACACACAGCCTTCAGTTTGGTGAATGGCCACTGTAGTGGGATGTTGTTGGGGGGGGGGCAGCAGTGTAAATGAGGTGCACTCGTTTTGTTCACAGCTTGCTCCTGAAGAGAGGCAGTGGGGAGGGAAATTGAATTTGAAAGAGGGGAAGCTGTGCCAACAGGTGACAGAGGCGTGCTTCGACCAAACGCACTCTGAAGTGAGGCGCAGTCATATCACGGGGCCAATTTGGAGGCAGTATTATGCACTACACCGCTCTGCGTTTTTCACACAGCCTGTCACAGCGCGCAGGAGAGCACCGCTGCCGCTCCAAATATGAATTAAACATAGGCCTTTTGTAGCGTGAATATACCGCTGCTGAAATGTTGGTAGAGTCAAGAAAAAACAGAGTAGCACACTCACTTACTCCCAGAGTGGAAAACTGCGACATAAAACTGGTAAATGTGAGAGGAGTTTCGATGCGTGGTGTGTCAGAATGAACAAAAATGCAGAAGGAATGAAGCTCATGCGCCTGACTGATCTGTCTGTCTGCGATTTAATAAATAGAAGTCATGCAAACAGCCACTAATAATTAGCTATTGTGTTACAGAGTTAAATTGCTCTAGTTTTCTGGTGACCATCTTATCAGTGCATAATTTGCTACGATCAACACAACAGCAATCCCTCCCACGCTAAAACATTCACTTCATTTCCTCAGCATCTAACACAAATTGCCTTTGATTGAAACAATGTAGGCTAATGAACTGCTTTTGTTTTGTGAGAGGCAGACACTATAAGCTGTGCTCAGCCACCTTGCCCTCCAGTCGTCCAGATGTGCCATCCAGCAGTGCGCATAATTTAGTGCGTCGAAAACAACCTCACGATAACGGCTCTTCTGGAGAAACTCTATGATGTTTAGGTTCGGGGTTCTCGACTGGCAGCTACTCCCTCGCCTGGCTGCAGGTCTGCAGGCAGCAGAAATGTTGGGGGGCGGGGGGCACTTGCTCCGTCTCCAACACTGTCACTGCTCATGTCCCCAGGAGGAAAGCATTCAGCCTCAGCTGCAAGAGCATCCAACAGCTTCAGGGGCTACAGGGTAAAAGCTGAAGGAGGGCTTCTGCAAAGCCTTTTATTTCTAAATATATCTATTATTATACTGCATTATATATTACATGGCAATTAAATAAAATAAATAAAAGTGTTGTACAATTTTTGACAATTCTGTTTAATCAGAAAAAATTTAGCCCAATAATTCATTTTTTTAAATGTTCCACACTGAATTCAGCGTGTGTTTTCTTCTGTTGTGGCAGACACTGCAGCCTTTTGCATGTCTGCTCAGCGAGGAGAAAAATAATGGAAATGATCAAGAGCAAGCTAACCTTCAAAAAACTTCAAATATTACACTGGAAGGTCTCCAACGCCACAATGTTCCCAAAAGACGCGAACGCATCACCACTCCAGGAAAAACACCCCTGCAAGAAATCCTCCGGATTTTTCCTGAATGCCTTCTGCCCAGCGGGGCCACAGGGAGCCAATCAGATGGCTGACTGGGTGTCAACTGTACGCCTGGAGTACACAAAGCTTTTAGCTACTTTACCTCCACTATTCAAATTCCGAACAGGGAATAAACAAGACGCGCAGGAGCGCTCCAGCTCCACGCAGAGCGCGCAGAGGAGGACAGGCGCCTTTTCCATGGGCGCAACGGCCGATGCCATTTCAACTGAGCTAACAGACGAATGCTGTAGTTTGTTAGCATGTTATCTTCTACGTGAATTTTTCACGGGTGCTTCGAACACAGCACCACTTCAAAACAGGGCCTTTGGCACCACGTCGGCACAGAGGTGAACCTTCCAGCGCGGCCGGGTTTTAGTTTGGCGCATGAAACTGCAAAACTGAGGAGTACACAACTGCAGTGTGGACATGTAAGCTGTGGTGACAGAACGCGGGCTATTAATGAGCCCATGTGAATTTTTAAAAAAGCAACTCCAATGCGTCTTCAAAAAAAAAAAAAAGAATACATGAAAGAAATACATGCGCGCAGATTTCTTCCCACTGTTCATATTAAAGCCTCAGTCAGAGGTCTGTGCGTATGTGTGTGTATGTAACAATGTAACACGATTTTAAAGGTCACTCACACACACACACACACACACACACACACACACACACACACACACACAGCATCATGAGGACACCGGGGGGCCTCACACAAGTTTCTTAAACTCACCTGCGTCCTGCCGAGGCCCTGCGTTGCGTTGCCAGGGTTCATTGCGTGTGGATGGCTCCTCTGCTGCCCTCCCCAGTGGGCCGAAGTGGCTCCATACTGGGACCCCACGTCTTTTCCCGGGCCCATGCCGGCTTGCTGCTGAGCCGTAGGGCCGCTGTAGTCCTGATAGGCACCCCCGTAGCCCCGCATCATCGGGCTGGGGGACGTCAGCAGTTGGTTGAGGGTCGGGGTCGCCCCCGAGGGATGCTGCTGCTGCTGTGGCTGCGGCTGGGTTTGTCCCGGGAACCTCTGGAAGCCAGCCGAAGCAGCTCCCAGAGGAGACTTGCCGTGGCTCGCAGAGGAGTTGCTGCCCATCATCATGTTCCCAGGTTGCCGACATCCAGAGGGGCCCATCATCCCGTAGCCCCCGCCGCCGTAGCCCGCTCGGTAGGCGGGATACTGGCCGTACTGGCTGTTGTGGTACCCTGCTTCGTGGGAGTTCTCCATGCTGTTATGTGCCGAGGAGTGCGTTATCCCCATCCCGCTGCTTTGTTGCTGCTGCCCGCCATGTTGCTCGTAGCAGGGCCTCGGAGTGTAATAGTTGTTATTGAACTCGGAGTTGTTACTCGGTGGCCCCAAGTTCGAGTGCTCGTACCTGGCGGCCATCATCCTCTCGGAGGGCTTACAGGTGAGCTCCCCTTCACCTTTCCCTGTCATGTGCTGCTGCTGTGGCTCCTCCTGGCCCCCCAACAGGTTCTCTTTGCCGCTGTGGTGTTGGTGATCCGCGCTCCTGTCCCCGCGGGGAACCTGGCCGTTGTTATTGGCGCTGTTGTTACTTTGGATCTGCCGCTGCTGATGTGGCGCAAACTGGCCGAATTGCGGCGGCGGCTGCTGCGGTGGCTGAGACTGAGGGGGATCTCCGCTCCCCGCACATTTCAGCTTGTGGTTCGCGATCAAACTCGACTCCATCGAGGAAGGGCTCGAATTAGTCGACGCCGTGGCGGACGCGAGGTTATTCCCAGCCTTGTCGTGTCCGTCCGGAGCGCCGTGACTCGTGGAAGTTGAATGGACCATGCTGAGCTCGTTCCGGCGGTGATGATCTACATTATTCAGAGTCCCATCTCCAGCAGCCAGCATCGGTCCCGTTCGCTGTCCTGTACCTCCTCCTCCGGATTTCCCCGAATTGAGCTCGGGACCCAGACCGCCGGCTAGTTTCTTATTTTTGCTGTTGGTTCTGGTCGGAGCCGATGCCACTTGCGCAGCCATGGTCACTCCAACATCTCAGCGCGCAGTGACAGCGAGCCCCGACCAGCCGCGCGCGCACAAAATAACACAGAGGGGAGAAAACACGAGCTCAGGGGTCAAAAATAAAACCCGCGGAAAAAGCTTCGCCTGGCTGTCGCGCTGCTGCTACGGTGGCGTCAGCGAGGCTTCATCTTCAAAGTTTCTCTGGCAGGTTTAAAGAAACTTTTTGCCTTCCCCCCTCCGCCTCTCCTCCATCCCGGTTCTCAGTAATGTGTAGCAGCGTCTCCTGGAGCCCTTGTGGCCCAGCATGGCATGAGAGAGAGCGGGCTCTACCAGCTTATCCACCTCCAGGGCTCCGGCGTGCCTCACATGGAAAATCCGGACTGGAGTAGCGAGCCATTAGGCACGCCGCGTAACGGTCTTTCCACGTTTACAATAATTTGCGAATCGATTTCAGGATAAAAAACGACCCGCGCGGTGCCAAAACGGTGCTCGCAATACACAACATGCCCCCGGAGTCATCACAACGCCTAGCTTTAATTTATCAGCACATCAGGAAACCAAGACGGAAAAGCCGACCTTTAACTTCAAAGTTTGTTTCGTTTTTGGATGAATTTACAAATCACGTCCTCGCGTGCTGCTCCACTCCACGGCGACCCTCCAGACGAGCGCGCTAACGAAACATGAAGTTAGGCTTTGCGAGTTTCTGCGCCATTATCCAGATCAGATTTTCCCTCTCCCCACCCTCCCTCCCTGTCCCTCGGCTCAAGCCAGTTCTCTGCAGCTCTGACAGCAGTCGGACACGCAACCGCAAGCGGTGCGCAATAATGTTGCCATCCGAATAAGAACGTAAGCTCACTTTATAACAGCTTTAACGCCCCAACACCTCCACCACGGTTCCCATCACAGTCTTGTTTTCAACCCTAAATGATCTACTACCTCTCCAACAAAGACACACGGTAATCCCGTAATAACAGGAAACCCAGGAAATCTGTAATAACTATTAATCTATAGGACTAACTGATGCGACAGCAGATAGAAACCGCATTAAACAGGATTAGGTAACTATATGGATGGAATGGAATATAAGTGTAGATTAAAGCTCTTCCTCATCAGGGTCTTATTTGAATACAAGTCTACATTGTTTAATTTCCTTTAATGGATTTACTTTGTCAGAAAAAACTTGTCTGAAATTTGAATGAAATAAAACAAAAAAAAAAGAGGAGGGGGGGCAACCCCGGTTGCAATGTAAGACCACACGAAACCAAAGTCTACAAGATATGCTACCCCATCAATGGTAGTCAAACATGAATGTAAAATAGTGCTTAGTAAAGAAGCCAGGGTGTCTGCTGGGACTTGAATGAGCAGAGGGTCTGCTTTGATGAGATCAGATGCATTTGATCAACAGAGGGAGCTGCGGATGAAAGAGAGGTAGGGGGGGGGGGGGGGGGGGGGGGGGGGATTTGGAGATGAGAGTTGTGCTGAGGATGGCCGCGGTAATGATAATGACTGCTGGTGGTGGGAACAAATGTGAGGAAGCCGAGGAGGATGCTGACGGTGGAGGTGACTGACTTACAGGCGCGGCGATGCTCGTATTTTTCTAACACATAATTGATGCCTTGGGTCACACGGGTTCAAGCGAGGAGACACAGTTTGCTCCGCCTGAGAGTGTACTCTGTGTTCAGAGTGGGATAATTCACTACCAGCCATGTCCATGACAATGGGAAGACCCCTGCTGGAGGTACAGCGTCAGTACAAGCTGTAGGTTAAAAATATAAACGTTTAAAGATACAAGAAAAAAAACACATAAAAGTGTACATTTGTGGTTCCACCCTCACGATGCACGCACGATAAATATAGCGTGCGACAGCAAGAGGCCCAATCCCACTTTTACACCTGGATGCTCGCTCACGGAGGCAATTTAAACCGAGTGACATCCCTGGAAACCTTCACCAGCCACTTGCCTTTATGAGCCCATACCCAGGGCCTAAAAGCTACAACTCCGAGCCTCTAGAGTCTTCACTATTCAGTATGGTCAGGCCCAGCCTATAGCACCTACAGGCACAAAGACGATGCCATGTTTACATCCTGTGTGCAGGTGACAGGAAGGACCTGTACCAGTTTGTATTAGGAGAAAAAAATGCAGACTTGGAAACCTTGTGTGATTAGAACGAGCCTCATCCCCATCCTTCCCGCTTGCCGTACTTTGCACACATGACGTTTGTGGCTCCCATCAGTGTCCCAGATCAAAGCACTGATCTCATCTAGAGCAACAGCACCACTGACAGTGAGGGGACCTGGGGCATTAGCATATTCTATGATGGCGCCCGGCTTTTCAAGCCGTTGCCTCGGCTGCAGCTCTGGGTGTGCCGCGCTGTGGCTTTGCAACTGTAATTTCCCTCTCTCACTCATTAAAAAAAGCCCACTGTTCTCCTATTAATTCGCAGACACACTGATCTGTTTGAATGGCTAGGATGGGTGTGTGTGTGTGTGTAGGAGGGAGGTGGAGGAGGGCAATGGCTCAGCGCATTTGCATTTATGTTTAATTTATAACCTTCAGGGGCCCCCTGATGCAGCAAGATTGAAACAATAACTCCAGACAAACACGGGGAAGAGAGGAGGAGGAGCTGGAGGAGGGTGGATGGAATTAAAAATATACAGATCTGGGATGGTATGTGCTTTGAATGTGTGTGTTTGAGCATGTGTGTGTGTGTGTGTGTGGGTGGAGAAGGATGCTGCTGCTGTCTCTGCACGATATGCATACATTTTTGCAAGTATTCGTTGGTGCATCTGCATCGCACACACACTCAGGCTCTCTGACAGAGAGACAGAGGTCTCCAATCCACGGGGGGATAACATGCCACGGTGAGTGTCTGTCAGGAGGAGAGCTGGAGCCTGTTCTGGGCGAGTCTGCAGGGATCTCCCCCTTAGCAGCACAGAGCAGCACAGCACAGCAGCACAAGCCTGGCCAAGCACAGAAAGTGGGTCAGCCCGAAACGCACGCATGCACGTATGCACAGACACACAAACACACACGCACGGCTAAGATAGATGCAGCCCTGGTGTCACGCTGTGGGTGTATTTGAAAGAAACAGAGTGCAGAGAGAGAATGCACACATAATGTTTGTGCAGATCAGAGCGACCGCCGTGGTATATTTTGCATTAGCGATGTGGAGATGGGCGCCGCGTTTAAGACGAGGGGTAGATGGCTAAGGAGTAAAGGGGGGTGGGGGGTGCAGCTGAGACAAAAAGCCAGCCAGCCATTGTGAGCACACCCTATGGAAGTGCATCAAATTGATCCATAGCCTTTTCATTTCAGGCTTGGGTAAATAACAGAATTTGCATTGATCATTCTGCAAAACCAGGCAACGACGGGCTTGGGAGCGTACGGCATGTGTGTGTGTGTGTGAGTGTGTGTTGGTGTGGCCGCTAACAAAACACATCTCTTATTCCTTTCAGCTCCTTGCGGAGTCGAGGGCCTCACCAGAGCCCTACAAACAGCTATGATGGATAAAATGTTTTCAACAACACTTCAGAGGAGTGGATGCTATTGTGTCCGCCTGTATACTGAAACACAGAATCATAGAATTCCCAGGACACCGCATGCTCTATTTATGTGTTATGAAAAACATGACTCAAAAGAAAACGGAAAACAGCCATGCTCTACTTTCACTGTCAGCTATCATGTGAAGTGTGAAGAGGAGGAAGCGGATGAGAGCGAGATAGAGACGGGGAAAGGAGAGTAGAAGAGAGTGATTTTCTTCATCCGCAGATCCTATCCTGATGGTGACAGGGGACTGGGCTCTCAGAAACACACCCCCACTTTCTCCCCCTCCAGTACCTCTATCCCCCACTCCCCCCCTCTGATGCCTGTCACTGCTACTCTCTCCCTCCCTTCTTCTGACTGGAGGAGTGTGTGAAGTGTCCCCCGAGAGGCACCGACTCAAAGACGGTATTTACAAGATCCACACTGAGCCCACTTTTAACTGCCTGTGAAGAACTTCTCCCGCCGCCTTTGATGTGCCAACCTAATGGGGAATAGCTTGCCGGCAGTCATTGCATATGTTAGCGAGGCAAAGTGAGCTAATCCGCTAGCATTGCAAGGTAGATTTCAAGCTGCTTGTAGTAACGCTGAATGCTGTATAGTTTTGGTGCATTGCTGCCCCGAAAAAAGAAAAATCTCCACTGGCAAACAGACCCTGACAGGATGTGTGAGCTTTTAAAGAAGGAGCAAAAGGCAAACACTTTGCCTCTTCATAGTGCGTTTAGCACATCCTGACTCGAGGATAAATGTACAAGGTTATTGTAATTTCACTAGCACGGCCTACAGTTAAACTTTACGCTGTTTGAGTCACCTCCATTTGGTATTTGTATCAAAGTGTGTACATGTGCTTTCTCTAATGGCCAGCAGGGGGCGACTCATGTGGTTGACTGTAAAGAAGTGCATCTCATTTTCTCATTTCAAGAATGATGTTTTGGTAGCATGTAGGGTAAAACATTTAAACCACAAAGAAGCGTATGATTTCTCAGCCAGACAAGGGTCCAGGATGAGCTGGGGGGAGACTCACAGACTTCCCTCCTTTATGCTCATGAGCTCTAGAGACTCAGAGATGGACTCCGAGCAGAGCCACACTGAAAGGAGACGACCGAGATGTGCGGGCATCCGACTAGGACGCCTCCCGAGTAGCTCCTAGGTGAGGTGTTTTGGACACGTCTTGCCGGGAGGAGGCGCTGGGGCAGACACGGGACTCAGTGGACAGATTTTATCTCTCGGCTAGCTTGGCAGTGACTCAGTGTCCAAATGTGGGGACGTTCGGGATGCTGCTGACGGTGGAGGTGATCTGACTACAGGCATAGTGATGATCATATTCTTCTACATGTACATAGTTGATGCCTTGGGTCACACGGGTTCAAGCGGGGAGACTGAGAGCGTACTCTGTGTTCACTGCAAGCCACGTCCGTGACAATAGGACAGTGGGTGTGGACTCGGTGTCCACTCAGATGAGCTGGAAGAGATCACTGGGAAAAGGAAATCTGTGCTTCTCTGGTGAGACTGCTGTCCCTGTGACCCAAATGGCACAGCTCCCCTGTGACTGACACTTTCTACTGTATGACTGTGCACCGGCAATAGTGAAAATGACCAAAGGAACAACTCAAAAACACGGCTGACCATAAAACAGTGGTCGACATCCTGCTGGCTACGCTCATGTTCTGTTTGATATGATGTGATATCGTTTGGAGAGACAAGGACTGGATTGGAAATGAGTATTTCAGAGGGACAGATCAGGCTGAGCGGTTTGGACATGCACAGAGGACAAAGGATGATGAGGACGGAGCTGCCAGGCAGGAGGAAAAGAGGAAGACCTCAGAGGTTCATGGATGTAGAGAAGGGGGACATGCAGAGGGTTGGCGGGATCGGGAGCAGGCAAAAGATGAAGAAGATGATGATTTTTACCGAGGTGGTAGAAATGTTTCTGCCTCCTTCTGCTAATTGAAAGTTTAAAGGCCATGTGACACTTTTGGGGCCTCGTTTGCTGAGTTAACCACAATTGCACACACATGCACACAGCAGCAAATATCCAAAGGTAAAACACAGATGCTCATCCAACTTAGTTTTACCTTTAACAACGGCAGAGAGAAGGAAGGCTTTCATAACAAACAAAGGCATTTGGAACGATTTTGAATTAGGCTAATTAGGTTTGTGTTTTGTTTGTTGTTCAGGAGGCATGATCAAAGTGATATTTCAGCAATTTGTGTCAGCTCGGGAGAAGGGGGGGAAGAGTTTGGAGAATTCTGCCTATTAATCTCCTCAGGTTCGGCGCTCGGTGAGTTAGGGACGGTAATCAAAACAAGAGAATTATGAATAATGAAAAGCGTTGATCAGAAAATGAAACAAAACTGTAGATTTGTGCTTTATTATAAGAAAATTGGACTCTACCATTTTCCCCATTTTCCTGTTTCCAGCCCCTAAAAGGAGGGGGTGTCACAGTTTCAATGCATGCCAAATCCTCCGTGCTCAGTCTGAGGGGAAGAAGAAAAATCAAAGAGATATGGATGACTTGACCCAGGAGCGCAAAGTCTGAGAGCAACCGGCTGTTTTGATCTTATCTAATATTTATGAATAACTTCCTTGATATTTCCTTCACTCCATGAAGCCGTCCGCTTTTACACTGTTACACAATGATGTCTTAGAGGGGCAATGACGGAGATCAGACGGGGCCCCGGCTCAGAATACTGAGCACGCTCTCTCAATAGCCTGGGAGGAAACGCAGCAGCGAGCTATCTTACACTCTGTGATTGAAATACAAGCTCCACTAGACTGCGGCGTGTGTTGTGATGGTATTTGTGTCTCTGTCAACGAAGGCTAGGCACAGAGAGGGGAAAACGCCGTCGCCATTTGAGCATGAATATGAGCGTCTCCGTGTTCGTGCGCGCGACTGCGTCCTTTGCGTGTCTGCCCCTACATATGTACGGGTACGATTCTGCAGTGGGCCTGCCCGCGCTTTTCAGAGACGCAGCTGCCGTGGAACCATTCAAGGCTGTTTGGATCGGTAATGGCCTCTGATGCTTTTCACCATCTCTTCACAAAAGTCAAGTGTTCTCAACGTGTTATTTGCCCAAAGTGGCCTTGTTCCAAGGCTCTATTGTTAGCCTAATGGAGGCGAGACGACACCAAGACTCTAATTACGGACACCGACGATCAGCCCTGATAATATTGAGAGTAAAGTGGGTAATTTGTGGCTGTTGTGTTGAAGGCTTGACGAGAGGCAAAGAGAAGGGAGGGGGCGGCGAGGAGGAGAAGGAAGGTGGGGAAGTTGTTTCCTCGTGTCATCACCCCGTCGTCCGTCACCCAATTATTCCCCCCACGAGCAGAGAGTGGAGACGTGGGCACAGCAGGAGAATATTAATGGGATGTGTGACATTACGGTTCCTGCCCATTCAAAAGAAATGTTCTCTTACATTATGGGCCATCAACAGGTGATTTCTCACCGCTCGCTGAGCTTCGTGGAAGTATATCCCTGTTTCATAAAGCGCCGGCACACCGCAGCTGTGCTCGTCCGTCTTATTAAACACAGATATTACAGTGGGCCTGCTTTTATAGATCCCCGAGCTGGCAGCGTAGATAACCTTACATCCACCTGAGAGATTAGACGTCAATAATAAAAAGTCACGTGCCCCCAACTTTGGCCTTTAGCTCAAGTGCAGCCCGAGGTAAACACCCCATCAGCGCCTGCAACGGCAAGACAGGCACCAAAGCAACTCAGCAAGCCTGTGCCTATTCTGTCAACACCCAAAATCAAAGCCCCTCTCCCTTGAGTGATCTGTCCAAACAATTAAAATGGAACCTCTTTGTACCATCACACTTAACATGTCAGACAGAAAAATGAAAGGAGCCTCGTGTACTGGAGCCGCGTGCCGTCACGCCTCATGTGACAAGCCCCACGGAGAGAGCGGCACGCCACAGGACTGACAGCACTGTTCAAATTTTAAATATGTTTTGACACAAAATCAAAAGTTGCTCACCATTACGGGGGAGAGATTCCCCCTTTTCTGTGTGATCACTTATTAGACCCCTAGGTGAACGAGGCAGAAATACTGACACCTGAATATTCTCTTTGCGCTTTCTTTGACATCTTGGAGCAGGTCTGGGGATCGTTTCTCATTGTGAGATATCGTTTCGTAGTGAGATTGAAGCTCTGATCTCTCCACATCTGAGGCTCACCGAAAGCCACCAGTGATCAGTGAGGATTCCTGCCTGAGTTGCTCGGTTTTATCTGCTTTCTGCTGTCCAAAGCCAGGTTTGCTGCTGTTCCATCTCTGATTATTATAATACAGAGGACTTGACAGCTTTTGTGCAGCAGCTCTGACAGCCAACGCCGGGTTGTGTCTAGGAACCTGAAAATACGCAGAAGAAGAATCGCTAGGCTTTCTCTGCCTGCTCCAAAGCCGATCGGCTTGATGAATTTGATCCCAGAAGCGCACCGAGTGGACGAGAACTAATCAGCCGGCCAATCCCATCAATCGAACGAGCTGCCATCTGACATTTTCTTGTCATGTGACAATGGCGAATAATACATTTTCCTTTCACATTAATGAGCTCGAGTGGCTTTAAACATAATGGAAAGCGAGACTGTTTCACGGGTCTCGCCGTACTCTACGCATAATCCTGAAGATGAAATTCCTAATCTCCTTCCAAACAGGGAAGAGGTTTTTAAAGCAAGACCCCAATTATGCCCAGCCACAAATTAGCATGTTTAATGCAGCAAAATGTTTTAATAAAGAATAAAAGCAAAGCAGCAGAAAACAAAAGCCAACTGGGTAATAAGATTATCTCTGCCAGGCGCCCAGTGCACATCATTGTAGTTCACACAAACGGAAGAGATTATAAGTCACATTGAAAACAGCCTAATCCGTGAAAGACTCCCGATATGATTACTTTCTATTACGTTTGGTGACTGAGTGCCATGGATTTATCTCAAATCCTGAGGAGTCTTTAAAGTACAGTTGGACATAAAGGCAAAGAGCCAGTTGAAGATTAGTCGAATCCATCTGCGATAAGCTTCGGCAGTTTGGCCACAAACAGAGATAAACACCAATCTGAAGACCAGATGATGTAATACGCATTGGACAGCTATAGATTATCCCCGCAGATCGCAAATTTACATAATGTATCAAAGACGCCGGCGAGTTCCAAAAACCCAAAATGCATCATTTCTGTCGGAGCGGCGACTTAAACGCTGCCGTTTGGTTTATCGCCGTCTCCTCGGTCTCTGCCGCAGGTGTGCATCCGCCGCGTCCCGTCTCTGCCGGAGTCGTTATCTGACCTCCTCTTAGTTCCCGACAAGGTCAAACATCTCTTCTTAGGGAGAACCAGGCCTCGTCTGTTGCCGGAGAAGTATCCAAGTCGTACGTGGTGAAGGTCAGGGGCTGCATAATGAACTGGAAAATGTCACTTATATTACTCCCCATTTAAACAGCGGATTTTCCAGCACCAGGAACAAGGGTGATATTTACCCTTTTTCCTGCACAGGCCCGGAGCAAAGAGCCCTCTTAATCCAGCTCGGGGTGTGAAATTGAGTCGTATGTGTGAGGGAATGTGATTTCCTGCTCCCAGAGTTTAGTCTGTTACACCCCAACCCAGCTGCCTTGTGCATTACAACTACACGTGGCTGCTAAAATACAGAAGTGACGGCGCTGACCTTATGATGGAAAATAACAGCTAAATACGATAATAAATGTATGATTGATATTTGTCTGATGCCAAAATATATGCCCGCTGCGGTGACGGAGCAAATCCTAATTATTAGACTGATTATTCACATTTCCCAGCACATTTACGCAGCGACAGGAATGTCAACGCCTGCATAAATTAGCGTGAGAATAAAACAAGAGAGGCGACAAGGCAGGGATGACGAAAGGGCATCCAAAGGAGAATGTTAATAATGATTCCTCTAAAACAATTTCCATTAATTATCAGCCTTCTCGCCAGGGAGTAATATCTACATGCCCGAGGCAGGTTTAAATTGCATAGTCTGCCTAAGAAAAGAGACAAAGACTCCCCAGTGTCCAGCTACTCTCATCCGAACAGGAAGGCTTGAGGAACGCCCAGGAGACAGCGCCACAAAAGCAGAAGCTAAGCTATTAGCACAGCGTCACGTCGGCAGCTGGATCTACCCGATGCTCTTTGTGTTGAACGATGCTGCGCAACAACAAACGGGAGACATGAACGGGCTAGTTTTCACTTGATGATCACGCACACGCCACCTGAAGTGGACAGCACTGCCAGATTGCTGCTGAGTCTGAGCTGCCCGCTGCACAGCTAACAGACAATGTCAAAGGTAGGACGTGAATAATACCATCATTTCATATTCCGACTCCCTGCCAAGGAACGTGTCACTCGGACACCAGGTCACATACCCAGGCAGCATGTGAAGGCAGAGGTGGGGCCGCGAGCTTTTCCGAGAGGAGAGGGAAGGCGGCCAGCTAATGTCACGCACGCTGGCGTCGGGGATCTTCTCGGCCCTCCCCCCCTGACAGTTATTCTACAGCCAAGCTGGCATCTCGCCTCTCTTCGCGGCCTACGTGAACCTGCTTTGCTCGGTGACACCGGGCGTGTCTCCTGGGTACGGGCACACCTGGCAGACTGTCAGCGGGCACAGGTTTTAAGAGAGGGCAAAGAGGGCAAGGCAGGGAGGGGCGGGCGCTCTGGGATATCTTCAGGCAAGAAACGACAGCGCGTAATAAACTCGGAGAGCGAGTCAGCCTTCGCTGCAAGCCTGCGACTGATGTGACACACAGTAAATACTGATTTTATCCCAAGTTACAGACACTGGTGCTTTTAAAGCACCATGCTACAGATCATAACTGTTTAAAAAAAGAATTCAAGGATCTTTTTAGCTTGTCATTAGAAAAAAATGAACACCAGCATGTTAGAAATCGACATGAGAATCAGAGTTTTCACACTGATATGAAAACAGTGGATGACAAAAAGATCTCGACTGACGGAACACAGCTTAAATATGAAAAGCTCATTTCTTAAATACATTTACAAATATGCAAAGAAAACAGAGCTGAAGCAGCACACATAACGAAAGCCAACGTTCCTCTCGTTAGAACCTTTCTGATGTCCCAACGCCCGCCGCTCTGAGAGGCCGGACGTCTCATTTGCAAGCGAGGGCCTGGAGAAGAAACGGCTGCCCACTGGCCTGTCCGTCAAAGGGCTCACTGGGGAGAGTGTGTGCGTGAGCTTCAAAGCGTGCATGTGTGTGTTGATTAATATCGGGAGGGCAGGGCAGTGCTCAGGCTGTCGGTGAGAGCGAGAGAGGACAGTTCTGTTCACTGCCGCCCAGGGAAAAGTCTGCTGGCGGAGGGGGTAATGAGCCAGAAACAGGCTGAGAGGAGAGGAAGAGGCACAAGGACAGGCCGGCACACTCCACCACCGACCTCACACATGCACCCTTCACTCAATCTCTGCCTCTGCCATCCCTTACACCCCCCCCCTCCAGGAAGCCAAGCACCATCAAGGCTCCTCTCATTTTCTCCTTCTCATTTCACCTTCCTTCCTTCCTTCCCTCCCTTTCTGTTCTGCTCTACGTCACACTCCACCTTGAAAAACACATTTGTATGTTTCTGCATGCACACGGTCACAGGTTAAGCATACACGCATCCTTGCACTCTTTTTCACGTGGGCCGTCCCCATTGTGCAAGGTCACTGTGGACATGACAATACATCCAATTACTGTGAACGAGGCAGCGGGTCATAAGGTTACGTGGTTTAAAAACACCGAAAAGGCTTTTAAAGGGTTTCTTATTTTGCAGTCCCCCCGAATTCTAATCATTTTGTTAAAATCCTTTCAGTAGGAAATGTTAGTGGTTTATATACAAATGTTATTGAGCTTTTTGTAGTGGATATTTTTGTTTTTATCCAAATATATAAAATCTTTCATTCATGCATCCATGTGCACATTTTATGAACTGCTTACCCACCTCAGGGTCGTTCTGCAACCTGAGCCTGTCCTCACTATCAGTGGGTGATAGGCGGGATGAACCCCGGGCAGCTCGCCAGGCCATCACAGGCCCGTACAACAAACATCATTTGATTTCTTATCCAGTCGTTAAGTGATGACGTGATGAATCCTACTTCCGGGCCTAAAGTAGTCTGCGTTTAATATGGCTTTTGTGTTGTTAACATGTTTAATGTTTTGTATTTTCTTCTATTTAATCTCAAAAAGCTCCTAAAACAGTCAGTGATCACTGTTGACCTCCCTCGGCTTTTATTACCGCTAATCATTTATTTAAGCTCAGTTTTTAAAACCTTACGATGTAACTACAGCCCAGCCCATGCAGCAGTATATGAATGACTAACCTCGTATTGTGGATGGATTATCTCAGTTGTTCTCCTGGCTGAAGTTTGGTCCTTTTACAGCATCCTGCCATGCGATTACATTTGATCCTGACCACCGAGAACACTCACGTTAACTTTTATCGAGTGGGAAAACGGTTAGCTTGTTTATATTATGCTAACATAGCTGTGTCGCTAGCGGTCACGTAGCACATCATTATATACCAGCTAGCCAAACTTCAGTAACCCTACAAACGTCACTGCTGTTTAGTTTTCTGTCTTCGTTTATGTTGGAAGTGATAGCAGAGCTGTACGTTTTAATTTGTTTCTAAAACCCCGCAGTCAGGAAATGCTGTCACAGGCTGGGTCTCTGACCCAGCGCTCTGAGTTCATTTTGTAATTGTCTCATTTTAGATATGTGATTAGTTTGTGTCATTCCTATTTAGCTTTAGTTAAGGAAAGGCAGTTATTATTTATTGTTTCCTTGGTTTCTATGTTTGAGTTCTTGTATCGTTCATCACGTGTTAGGTCTGTTAAGCTTGTGTTGTCATGTCTAGTTTCAGTGTTTCCTGTTTTATTTTGAAGGAGTCGTGTGTTCTTTGTTCATTGTATTTAGTTTCACTTCCCCTGTCCTGTCATTAGGTTCATGTCAGTCAGCTGTTCCTCCATGTGTTCCCACTTCCCCTAATCACCTCCTGTGTATTTAAGTTCTGTGTTTTCAGTGTGTCATTGTCAGATCGTCTGCCTTGTTTGCAAGCCAAGAAGTTGTGTCAAGTTTCCTCATGTTCCTGTTGTAGGTTTTTAACTTAATTTAGCTCACCCAGTTTAGTTTATTGTTAGCCTTGCATTTTGCCTTTTGTTTACAGTTATTTTGCCAGTCTCAATAAATGGCTCGTTTTCTGTTATTCAAGTCTTGTTTCACATTTTGTTTCCGTCTGCATTTGGGTCCACCCTTCACTCTACACACAGTCAGCCCTGCTGATTGTGACAGAACGACCTGACAATGACACACTGAAAACACAGGACTTAAATACACAGGAGGTGATTAGGGGAAGTGGGAACACATGGAGGAACAGCTGACTGACATGAACCTAATGACAGGACAGGGGAAGTGAAACTAAATACAATGAATAAAGAACACACGACTCCTTCAAAATAAAACTGTAGTCAGCAGTGCTTAGTGTTTGATTGTATGGTAACTACCATCACTATGATGTTAGCGGTTTAGCACACCGTGAACATGGAAACATCAGAAAGTCTAAACTGTGACTGGCTGTTTGTCTCTCTGTTAGCCCTGCAATAGACGGTCGACCTGTCCAGATGCACCCCGGCGCTCTCCTAGTGACAGGTGGGATAGGCCCCATCGCCCCCCTGGACTGTGACTCGGATAAGCTATTAGGGAAACGAAAAAATGAATATTTGTTGGGTCACCTTAAACGTCACTCTCAATGAATGATACTCTTACTCAGCGTCTTCTGGATGTGCAAGACGGCAACATACTCACGATGTGAAAATACAGCACGGCACTGTTGTGTTTATGCCTTCTTGTACTACCCCCAAGTGGCCAAAAACCAGATTAATGCAGGTTTCATCCATCTATTTCTCTTATCCCCTCTCGCCACAGGGCGAGTGAGAGGCTACACCAACATGCAGGTTTCAGCTTTGGCCAAATTTAATCCAAATCAAAGCCCCAAAACAGGAGCAATACTTCACCATTACATGAAAAAATAATGTTTTGATAGCAAGTAAATCTCTCTGACCACATAAGCACTCAGACAGTGCTCATAACAGCGCCAGCCTCAGAGAGGTAGGCCATAAAAACACACAACCACAGGACAAAATGGGCCAGCGTGTGCCTTTTCACGGTGGCCGGAGGATGATGAGGTAAACAAGAGACCACGGGTGGAGATTAAGAATAGACGGTCGGTGTTATGGCCGGGTCACGGTGTCAGGGGCTGCTCGTCCTGTCGAGGAATATTACTCTCCGATGCATTTGTGTGCTGCGTGCTTTCTGGGTGCAGGATCGAGCTGTGTGGGAGAGAGGACACATCCACTAAGACTTATGAGGGAAAGCTGGGCACAGAGGGTGAGGGGCAGGAAATAACATGAGCAATTTCATAAATGGAAGGGAGAGGCTGTGACTTCCTAAATCGTCTGTGAAAGACAGGGGGAGGGAGCGGCGAGGCAGGGGGAGATGGGAAAGGGGACATCGGGGAGAGAGATGGAGGGAGCTGAGAGGCGGCGTGACGCAGAGTGTGAAAGAGAAAGAAGAGAGAGGAGGGGGAGTCGGAGGTTGGTGGTATATGGATGTAACTGGGTGAAGGAGGCAGGGGCGATGTGAGAAAGAGAGAGGCTGGAGAGATGAAAAGATGAAGAGGGCAGATTTCCCACCAGCTGAGTGAGCACCTCTATTACCCTTTCTCTCTCTCCTTCTGCCGCTTCCCTCTCCTCCTCTATCTCGGTGTCCTATCAGCCTCGGTGTGGCATCCTCTCACATCAGATTAGCTCCAGCCCAGAGAGACGGTTCAAACTCCTCTGTCAAAGTTATTTAAAACACATCCGACGCCGAGGCCTCTCCGCTCCCTCCCGCCGTCTTCCTTTCTCCCCGTTCGTCCTTGTCACGGCCCAAAGTTAGGCTGAGGCTGAAGCTCCATCCGTGGCAGCTCAGCCGGGATGCGTATCTCCCCGTGGTGTTGAAAGTCACTCTCAATCAAACATGAGAGTGCTGGGGAGGACCTGGGTGTGGCAGGAAGGGAGACTGCTGGAGACCAGCTGATATAAGTGTGACCCACATGTTTATGTCAGCGAACTTTATCCATCTGTATGTTCAGACTCATTTAAAACTTTATTGTTTTCATGTCAGAGAGACTTTCTTTTAGTATAAGTGTTTGCTTGGCATCCTGTCCTGCTTTTTTTCTTTTAATTCACCACAAATCAATAAAAAAATGTTAGGTAAAAACAGAACACGGCGATCCAATCGAGCAGCTGAGGAAAGCATGACTGTGCATTGCCCAGCAAGCTACGGATGACTCCTGTGAGTAAGAGGAACATCTCACGCTACGAGCCATTGTGTCAAGGCTTCATCCCTCCTGATGAGCGAGGCCAGGTCGGTGTGGTAAGGCACAGCCCATTTTCTGACAGAGACGGCTGTTTGAGCTCTCCAGTCATGGCCTCGGTGATGAATGGCCTTCACTGCCAGAGAAAGAAAGGAAAAGGGGGCCTGGGAGCCCTCCGAGGATCGATACGAACGCACACGAGGACCTGCCTCGCATGTTAAAAACCCTGATCCGGCCCCAGCCCCCCGCTCACTCTCTCCGCTGTCTCCTGCATCACTGACGGACAAACCTCTGGGAGCTTGTGGGCGGGGAGCTGAGGCTGGGGAGGAAAGCTTTAGCGTGTGTGTGTGGAGGCATGTGTATCTACATGACGTGTGTCAGCAGGTTTCCAGAGGGGCTGGCACATCAGCAAACTCAAGGTCGACACACTACCCACAGGTGCAAGACGCACACAGACACGCACGACTTCTGCAGCCCACTGTTGATGCTGTGAAAGGGGCCACACTGTGACATGGTAATTCAGAGGTGTCTAAGGCGATGGATATCCTATTAATGAGCCCAAAACAATGACTAGACTAATGAGCTTATAATGGGAATATTGAATGCATGGGAATGGGATTGGGCCTTGTGTGAGCCAAGAAGGGGACCGTTGAATGAGAGCCAATGCACAAGGGCTAGAGGGCTAAAAGCTCGAGACGAATACAAACTGCGAGGGGCGTCACTGGGGCTAAAGGGGTAGGGCTGCGTGGAGAGGTGCACAGTCAGCCCAAATCAATACACCCCCCCCCCCCCCCACCTGGCTTGCCTTGTTGGGCCCGTGATATACGAGAGCAGGCAGCTTATCTGAGTATAAATAAAACATGAAAATGCTACAAATTATCAGGCCGAATGGACATAGATCTATTTACTGGGTAATGTTGTATTTTTTATTTGTCAGATCAGTCTGGGGTAGGAGGGCCTGATTGTAACTCTTGCATCCAATTTGAGTCGAGATGCGATTCGGCCCGTTTGCGAATTAATGAATTAATCAAAGACTGGTTGGTTTGAGAGGAGGACGAGAAGCCGACCAAGTAAAGCTGTGACGGGCTAATAGCTAGGAAAGGAATTACAGTCCAATCACTCGGTCCTATTCTGCCTTTCGCTGCGAGCCCGGCAGCCCCCTCCGTGTGATTTGATTCCATTTGGAGAGCCTTATTTTCCTCTTGATCTCACACATTAAGGACCTTTCTATTCACCAGAGCAGGAAACGGGGGAGGAAAGTCAGGGCAGCGGAATGGATTAGCACACAGCTGTTGAGACCGGGCAGGTCAATGTTTTAAATCTCTGGCCCTGTCCGGTTAAATCTGCTGGCCTGTACTTCACAGATACTCGGGGATCTAAGAGGGATAAATAGCTCTGAGCAAGATGGTTGACAACATAAACCTCTGGTCTAGGAAGGGGTGAGGTCGTGCCCTGCTAAAAGTGCGCCTTTAGTTGCCAAGTTAGATAATCCTTAAACATGGTTTAAAAACAACAGAGGCTACAAGGAAAGGATCCTAATAGGGAACAGCTGACTGCGTAAAGAAAAACCTTCCTGCGCTTTTGAAATGCTTGAAAGTGTTTACGGCACATTAAGAATAAAATCTACTCCCCAAACGCTCCGCTGCAGGACCAGCACAGATCAGCTGACCTTCAGTGGACAGATGTGTCGGCTGTGTAGTGTGTGTGCAATGCTGAGGTAGGAGATGGAACTTTACGAGCTGTGCATGTCTGCCCAGAGTGCAGCCAGCCAATTATCCCTCTTAATTATCTATTGACAAGATGGAATTGATGTTTTTGGAGTGCTGATTGGATAATCAGGAATTTTGGCCACAGTTATTCTCCTTGGCTGGTCTCACTCATCTGTCCAATCTGGTCTTCTTGTTTCAGTAATTTGCTCAGTTGCACAACATATTCCTACTGAACAATAATTTACGATCGCAGCGAAAGGCGTGGGAGATGTTGCATTTTGCTACCGAGGTTAGCACGAGTGCACACCGTGCAGTGCACGGGTTTAGCAAAACACATCGCCGGGCTTCTCTCCCAGAGGAGCCGTGTTTTCAGGAGCACCAAAGGCAACCTTTTCCATTCTGCTCCTTCATTAACCTCCACCTTTATCTGCAGACAGGCCGATGCTTCTTACGGGGCTCCATTTCCAAACCGGCCTTGTTCCGAACAAAAGAACATAGCCGCAATAATTTCTGTCCCTTTTCTCTTTTCACATCAGCAACTCTTCCCCCCGAGTCTGTTGGAGAGCTCGCTGGCACAGGACCAGGCAGGCACCGGGAACAGGAGAGCACAAGTCTGGAGTGACACTGATTGTGCCTCCTCTAATTAAACCCTACCTGACCCCGGTGTTGAGACATCATTAGTTCTCCGTCGTAATCATCGCAGAGCAGCAATTACATTCTGTTTGGCCCCATTTGCATTTCACAAGATTTCCTCGAACAATCAAAGATGGACTGGGAAAAGAGGAGAAGACAAATAAAGCACAGAGTCCTAAAAAAGCAGCTAAGCTCAGTTTCACAACAGCGTGCTGCAATGGAGCGTTGCAAAATATCACGGGAGCATTCAGATTAAAGGTTAAATATGTTGAGTCTTGGAGGCTGGGATTGTAGTCTGAGAGCATTCTCCCACTGTGCATTAATGCTATCCTCATGTTCTCTGCAGGGACTGGAAGGTAAGCCTCTGAACCGCGAGTGTAAAATTCTGCCAGAAACCAGAAACAGGTTTATTGTAGAGAAGCCTGCCTCAGTTTGGTAACGCATGGTGACAAAGAGAAACTGAGACACCAGAAATAATCGCACTCCAGAATACTCTGCTGCAGTGGCACGCTTGCAAAAACTGCACTAGATAGAAAAGACACACACAGCAGTGCAGAATAGAGCCATCTATGTAAGCATGTACTTCAGGTAAAGTGCACAAGGGCACATCCTCCATCTGTATTCTGGGTGACAGCAGCGCTGTGTCGGGGTAGAGTTTCTCTCCCTGAGATGCCATCTACACAGAAACAGTCGTACGTCACGGACATGAAGGAGCGCCCTCTGAAAGCTCACATGCACATTCGAACACGCCGAAGGAGACTTTTTCCTACCGGCTCCTCTCGTGCCTCTGCCGTTACTAAATCTGACAACGGCAGCAGAGTAAGATCGTTGTGTTAAGATGAGAATTATGCTGGCAAATACCCTAGGGGCCTCCCGCTTTCTAGGCAGCAGACGATCGGACGTGCAGTCTCATTTCCACGGCGCGGTAAATAGAAATGTTGTCATTAGAGTTCAGTCAACTGAACGGATGCAAAATAACACACAGAAATATGTGTACGCAAAATATCTGCAGCAAAATAAGCACAAGAACATCAGCTCATATTTAGAGCATCCACAAAACTTTGCTCATGACGCTCGCATTCGTGCAATAAACATCGCAGATTATAGTCAGTTCGCTGATCCTCACCATGCAACTCTACAACTTTATCCCCCCTGTGGCCCCCCCAACCCATCTCCTCTCAAGTGTTTCTAATCTCTAGAAAGTCTGTGGAGAGACACTGCTGTGAGACGCACTCTTCACTGTGACTCCAAACAAGATTATCTGACTGATACCAGGAGATGCATTCACTGTTTAGAGTTTGCAATAAAGCTTTATTATCGCATCATGACGGGGACACTGCAGAGCAGGGGTGTCAAACAAAAGGCCCGGGGACCACAACGGGCCCAGAAAAGTCTCCAATCCAGCCCCACTGGATGGCTTTGAAAAATGTGAAGAGCATAAATTTTGCATTTTCATAAGTTGTGCAGCTTTTCCTGCTGATAGAGACCTCACCACTGCCATTCCCAACTATTAAATAAACAAAAGTTTGCACTTTTCTCTAATTCTACACATTTATTTATTCCTGCTTTTAAACCAGGAGTGTCCAACTCCAGGTTTCAGATGTGTCCTTGATCCAACACAGCTGATTCACGTGGTTAAATGACCTCGTCAACATGTCTTGAAGTTCTCCAGAGGCCTGGGAATGAACTAATCATCTGATTCAGGTGTGTTGACCCAGGGTGAGATCTAAAACCTGCAGCACACCGGCCCTCCAGGCCTGGAGTTGCCCACCCCTGTATACAGAAAGGGGAGTCTCACTGGTCCGGACCCCTTTAGATCAAAGATCAAAATATAATACATAAGTGGAAATATTTTCTGAATTTCAGGAGCGGACCACGCCTCATTCACGCCCCTTCCGGCCTCAGGCTATATAACCAATACCTGCTGTTCTCGCTTTCATGCCCCCCCCTCCTCCTTTCTTCTCTTCTTCCTTTCATTCACTTCTCACTAGTGCACGGGGATCTGCCCGGCCCGGGAACCATTGCCAGTCCTCTACGAGGCCTTCCCCCAAACACAGTAGTCCCAGCTAATGAAACTAAAGTACTGCTACCCTCCACATCACCCCTGCAGAAGCTGCTCAGCCAGGAAAACTCGCGCCACGAAGCTCCCGGTGCAGTTTTTGTGCTGATGTTAGTGCCAGACAAGGTGGAGCTCTGAGGTTGAATGTTGCACACAATGCTCCTCCACATTCAGCAATCTTGATTGCTTTCATAATGCCTTAAGTTAGAAAAATGATAACAACAATAGATTATAAAAGTGCTATCACTCTGCTCAGAGAGAGTAAAAAATGCAGAGTTAAAAACAATAATAAATCACACTCAGTTTGATGAGCGCTGCTATGAAAATTGTCTTTATATTTTCACTTGACTGGCCCACAATAAGCCATACAATAAAATCCACCTCTTTCTGAAATTGCAATTACTTTGTGAGGAAATGATTCATAAAGGAACAACGTGATAAGAACTGCTAACAGGTTATTTAAGCATGCAGCGTTCGTCGTGGATAAAAACTTAGCTCGTACCATCAGGAGAGAACAAAGTGCATTCTGGTCCAGATTTCACATTAAGGCAATTTAAAATATTCCAGACTGCCTAATTTAGGGGTCGGACTTCTGTGTAACTTAATTCGACAAGATTAATTATACAATTAAATCCAAACTTCTCTCAATTATGCGGAGAAATACTGCCTGCCTGCTCGGGCCGACCCTTCACCTTTGCTGAGGCGAGGTACCTGATAAGCATAATTTTCAACAGGAGAAGAAGAAATTGCTGCCTATTTTGTTGCCGCGCTCGACTCAGCACATTATAGTCCTTTAATTGCCGGCAGACTTCGTCGCCGTGCCCTTGACACGGGAAAGCAAAATGTTATGCTATTCGCCGGCACGTTAGACAACGTGGGGAGCGCGCTGCTGATTGACAGGCCGATCCACTGAAACAAAAGACTTAATTGTGTCAGTTGATTCTGTAATTACAATCGGCAGTCTTGCCACTTCAGTTTCACCGATTCATCATCTGCGACAGGCAAATGCCTGATGACACAATACGGAGCTGGTATCGGAGAAGGGAGCGCCGTCTCCAAACAGGTGGACTCGGCCTGGTTAACCTGACTGAGGCTTAACGGGACGTTACTGCCCAGGCACACTCTCTTTGAAAATGTAGTCCTCTGCTGTCCTTTTATTCACATTGTACCCTTTGCAGCTACACTAAAGGGTCACCGAGAAGCACGGCGTAGGGCCGCTGCTAACCTCCCGCCTGCCTTCCTTTTCATATTTATGTGGAGGCTGCGAGCTTGAACCAGTAGGACGGACTTACAAAGAGCAGGTGGGCTCATCCTCCTTGACAAGAAGCCATTATCAGCACAGTTCTTGGAGCGAGAGAGCGAAACCACCAGGGATGGGTGTAAAACCTCAAAGACCTTCAAAATCCCACTTTCTCCCCTCACTCCCTCTCTCTCAATCCCTCCTTGTCATCATTTTATTTGCCCTCTGTCTGCTCTCTTCAGAGAAGGGGGGGAGGCGGGTGGGAAAGTGGGGTCTACTTGACCTTAATCTGCCCAGGAGTGAGTTTCAGAGAGATGACATGCAACCTCAGAGGTAAAGGGCAATTGTTTTTCCCCCTCTTCTGAGAGCCAATTTACAGACCCCGGGGAGTTTTTCCTGAAGCTGGGAACCATTTCAGGCTCTGCCATTGTTTTTGATTCACTCAGCTGAAAGGGGCTAAAAGAGCAGCCTGGCTTTTCCTTACTCTCGCTCTTCCCCCGCTCCATTTAATTCCATCCACCGCTCCTGTAACGCACGGCGGTACACGGAGAGACGTCTGCGCCGCCGCCTAAGAGAACATGTTCCTGCTTCACAGCAACGTCGCAGACGCCTGACAACATCCAGCACGAACACTGATAAGTAAATAAGTCCAAAAGGTGAGATTCAGCCTGAGGAAATGATGATGACGATTGCCCGACTGATGGGCGCTCCGATCAGATCCGCCTAATTAGCTCAGACGTGAGTCAAACGAGGACGACGTGAGGACGTGGCTTAAATGACAGCCGCTGATCGGCTGTATCGACAGAGGCCGCATCAGCATAACGTGCAGAAGAAAGTGCATCCATCTCCCCAGCTATAAACAAAACATCAGTTAAACTGGAAGGGTCCAATCAGCATGCAGCAGACAAATCTGAGGCTTGGATTTTCTCACAAACGCTCTGACAGAAGCGCTCGTATAGAAAAGTCAAGAAGTGCTGCATATTTAACAATGTATAAAGGCAGAGAAATTAGCCACTAGACAACTGTTTTGCTGAGCCAGTGCGAGCCATGAATTAATAATTCGGAGCAGAGTTATAAAGTTATTTGTTAACAGTAAATATTCTGTATGTGTCCCTGAGAGCATGACTTTTTAATAATTTGGGATTGTTAAACTTTAATGTTTAGCTCTATTCTGGAAACAATGGTGCTTAGGCGTAATTGATTCTTCTGGTACGGAGTAATTATGATGGCTGTGTCGAAGTGAAGCCTGATCCACTTGGCCCTGGGTGAGAGGGGAGAGCGAGGGAGGAGATTTGAAGGCGAGAAGGAAAGGTTTGGATATATCTCTTGGCAGACAGCCCGAGTGAACCAGAGGCAGAAAGCAGCACAGCGCTGGGAATAGCCACCAACCCAGAGCTATCGTCTAATCCTGACTCTCTTTTTTGGCCCGTTCGTTCCACGTCTGCTGGTATTTTTTGTCTAAATGTTCTGGGACTGCTAGACTCCATCGACGGTTCTTCCCGGGCCTCTTGCACGTGTCACTCTCCGTGACACCTCTCTGCCATCCGTGTCCCGAAAGCATCTCGCGTCTAGCACGTCACTGCGCCAAAGGCGGCAGACAGTCGATCTCAGCAGGGACAGCGTTTAATCCGTCAGGGCTCGGTGTTAATTACTCACACGTCCACGAGGCTCTGAAGTCAGGCCGAGTTGACGTGTCCTGGCGCTCCTCTTCAAAGGGAACGATCCCACGACCGTGTTTGTCGAAGGCGCGTCAACTTGGCAGATATTAATATGCGATGTAATATGCTCACAAACACATTTGGTAGTCGGGGGTCAGAGACGAGCGGGGTGAAAACAAACAGGCGGCGCAGTCCCTCCTCAGGTAAAGGTCGACTGCCACTGATGGGGTTTCCCGCGGGTCAGTGACACGTACCGCTTCACGGGAACCGCCAGGAGAAAAATGCCAATTGTCTCGTAGGTTGAGTCTTTATAGCAGACGCACAGTCATAGACGGGTCCCATCTAGAAGTGGCGTAGCAGGCCCTGGTCACAGCTGCTCTCCCCTGCCTCGGGAGGAATTGCTTCCATTTGGCCTGTCACTTTGGCCAGGGCCACTGTGGCTTTTCTCATTTGTCAGCAAGCGGGGCGATCCTTTGGCTCTCATGGTTAATCTGCAGCCGCGGGCTACAGCACGCACACACACACTGTTTTCTCATATATAGGCTTTGGTTCACAAGGGTCTTTTTACTCTCCGTATTCAGCAGGGGGAAACAACAGCAACACGGAGGGGACAGACAGAGACGTCAGAGCCATCAAGGACAGATGTGCAGCCTCTTGTGGATCACACAGATATTATGTAGAGTGATGACAGCATTATTTTCCCAGAACCTCTGCAAAATCCTTTTTCTGCTCACTTAGAGCTACAAACAACACACAAAGGTAATTGGACACGGTTTTAGTAATTATCCCCCGACGGAGGCAAAAGCATTGCTTTCACTGTGACACCAGTCTGAGTCTGACTCGCTCATTCTCTTACATGCATGAGCGCTCAGTCAGCACTTGATTACAGGAAGGAATGACTCTCAGAGAGGGATATGAAGGTCCAGATGAACATTCATACACAGAGGTATGGAGCTCTTTCAGCTCAACTTTGTCTCGCTTGCCTTTATTATGCTTTAAAGAAATGTGGTGTAATTATGGCACAATAACCCAGCAATAGTAACACGTTAAAGCACAGAGAGAATGGAGAAGTCCAATTAAAGAGCTGTCACACAAGGCTTTGAGGGAAACGTGGCCAACGTGCTGTGCCAAGACCGATCCTATCATTAGAGGCTGGCGTGGCTTTGAGGTACAAATGCTTTCAAGTCTTTCTTTCAGCGAGCTTCCGCCACAGACAACAGGTGATGGCTCTACTTGATTATTAGCCCGCCTTAAGCCTACTAGCATCAATATGCAGCTACCTGTGAGATCTATATTAGAATGAAAATTTATTCCGATGATCAAAGGCAGTTCAACACCACTTTGTCTCTCATGATAAAAACAAGCAAGTCAAGGCTTCCTTCTTTTAATGCTGAGAGACAAACCGAGCAGCTCCACATGTGCTCAGCTGTCAGAGCAACACCGGATAGACGTACTTTAGAACTCAGGTACTAGATGTTTAGAATCATCCATCAACAGTTTATCCAAGTAAGGGTCATGTGGGTGGAGGGGTGGGGGGGTGGAGCCTAGGACACCCTGGACAGATTCCCGTCCATCACAAGACTAACACAGAGAGACGGGCGTTCATTCACACCTATGGCTCAGTTAGAGTCACTAATTAACCTAAAGAGTACGTCTTTGGACTGTGGGAGGGAACCACGCAGACTCGTGGAGGACATGCAAACGCCACACAGAAAGGCGACAGTGCTAACATCCTTGTCTATAACCACACTACATTCACACGCTTAGTTTAGAGCCTGGACTGTCAAACATGCACTTTATTGAAAAATTCATTTTTTTATTCTCTAATTAAAAGTGCTGTTGCTTCCAGTTTGGATTCAGGAGACAGACACTATCTCTACTTTTAAGATTAGGCTTCAAACTTTCCTTTTTGCTAAAGCATATAGTTAGGGCTGGACCAGGTGACCCTGAATCCTCCCTTAGTTATGCTGCAATAGACGTAGGCTGCCGGGGGATTCCCATGATTTTTCTTTTCAGTCACCTTTCTCACTCACTGTGTTAATAGACCTCTCTGCATTGAATCATATCTGTTATTAATCTCTGTCTCTCTTCCACAGCATGTCTTTATCCTGTCTTCCTTCTCTCACCCCAACCAATCACAGCAGCTGGCCCCGCCCCTCCCTGAGCCTGGTTCTGTTGGAGGTTTCTTCCTGTTAAAAGGGAGTTTTTCCTTCCCACTGTCGCCAAAGTGCTTGCTCATAGGGGGTCATATGACTGTTGGGTGTTTCTCTGTATGTATTATTGTAGGGTCGACCTTACAGTATAAAGCACCTTCAGGCGACTGTTGTTGTGATTTGGCGCCATTGGTCTTTACCTTTAACACCAAGTAGAATCAACCATATTCAGAGTGTATTATGCCGAGCACCACTCTGTTACAGAGCAGCTGTTCATTCCACAATTAAAATCATTAGAGTCTGTTCAACTTTCAACTGATTTTCAAGTGTTTTAGATTCTGATTAAATCATCAAATTTCTTATATACGTATATCCCCCCCCCCCCCCCGCCTCACCAAAATTAGGCCTACTTGAACTCAAACTGGGTAGTGTATGAAGTAAACACAGGCTTAATTTGGACTTTAAACCCCCCACTGACTCAGAGTGTCTGACTTTTATCTCAATTTTTAGCATTCAAAGACAGACGTCCACATTCATGTATACTGCTGAAGTCTGCGAGGCTGCAGAAGCGAGCAGCTCCAAGAAGGACAGGCGCTAAAGCAGAGGCTCCTTTACCGCAATAAGACGCCGTTTCTGAGAGCGTCGTCTCTGAAGAAAAAAACGAACCAAAGATGGAGTGTTCCTGTAACTAAGTAACCAGTATCCAGTTTGTCGTACACATTGATCAAAGTCTCATCTTTAATTTACAAATCATTGCAAAATATATTATAGAAAACATCGTCTGAGTGACGGTCATAACTTTTTAAGTATTTCTGACAACCTTAATGTATTCCCAAGTTTAATTATTTCTTAATATTGACATTTCTAATTAAGCGGCATAATTGGAAAGCTTGTGCGCAGTGGCAATCATTTCGGCGTCCGCTGAAAAATTAATATAAAAATTATTAATGAATAGTAGCGCTTTTAATTGCTGTGTACCCATATTCATAATTGCTGCAGCATCCTCCTTGAAATGACATGATGACAAATACGAGTGTCATGTCAGCGCTTTGCTTCTTCATCTCACACCTCAATCAAAGCTAATCCATTTCACCTAGCTATGAACACTGAAACAAATTAAAGCCCCATTTCATTTTCCACCTTCATTAATGCATCTTGTTTCCAAGGTTACAATCGTTTAGCAAGTGTGCAACAAACAAATTCAAAGAAGCACACGCTTTGATATTTGGAGAGGAAGACATGGATGGAGCTTACTGGGAAAACAAATCGGCACAGAGTCTTAATCCTCCCGGATCCAAAGTGTTCTGCACGTGTTTATCACCAAACAAAGCCTTTTTCATCTGAACAAACATTTTAATATTAGACTTCAGGAGCTTATGCCCACAGAATTATGTTCGTTTTTTAAACTTTGCCTTGCTAAAGCTAGACCGGTAAGCGGCTAGGAGTCTGTATGCGAGCGCTGACAGGAGGCAGCGTGAGCAGTAGCTGCAGAGTGTCATTACGTTCGGTGTGTTTCCTCCTGCAGCGTGATGTGACAGTGCCAGACACAATGACCCAATTTGCCTGAGTGGCTCTGGGAAGGGGGACGGGGGGAGCTGCAATAGTAGGCTCCTGCATAAATACTGTACAAAGACTTCAGGCTCTTAGGTAACAATGCAATTTCCTGTATGTAATGCAGTCATGCAGACTGTTTACACACCGCACTTCCCTCTTTGCTCACACATAAAGGAAAAAATAATGAAGAGCCTAAAGAAATCCAGGGGATGGAGGTGGCTGGGGCAACGATGAGTCCTCCGACTAGCCTCTTTCGCATGCAAATCATATCTGAATTTCTCATTAGCATAAATGCATGAGCAGCTTTAAATGCTTTTAATTTTCAATCTCGCCAAGCAGAGGAGTAATTTGTCACTGTCAAGATGGGAGACTAAAAAGAGGAGGGGGGGCAGACCGGAGGGAGCCATGGACTCCACACTAAACTGGAATCACAGAAAATTTCTGATTTACTAATTGACTGATGTGCAGTTCAGTCGAGTTGCCTTGAAGGTGTAAATAATTCTGTGTATATTCAAATGGCAAAAATGAGAGAGTGTGGGGTGGATACGGAAAAGCACATTACATGATGCTTCTCCTCAGGCCATACTTTTCTCTGGTGATTCCAATTTCCAGCCTTTTACGTTATCACTCTGTCTCTCTAAAGGGGTGCGAGTTTGCTGTTTTAGCACATAATCACAGATAATCAACTGGAAATTAAAAACAAAATGTCACATTTTTTACATCTCGCTGCCATTACAGAGAAAGAGGCTGCTCAAAGCTATTCATCAGCGAAGCACAAAACATTCCTGCAGCTTATCACATAAGCAGTTGTAAGTCATTTAAAATTTTATCTCCTTTCTTTCAAGATGTGAGATCAATTGACAGTGCACTCTGAAGTCTAAACCACTAATGCCTCGTTTTTTGAACAAAGCAGTTCAGATTCACACAGACCTTGTTAGCTAAATTTAGCTGTAGGTGAAAACAGGGGGAAAAGATTTAACAAGCTCCCCCATTTAAATGACTAAAACCAATTATGCAAACGTAATTAGTATTCCATAAGAAAACTAAAGGCATCTGCGGCGCGGGGCGAGCTGCTTACCTCCGCACCAGGTTTCCAGAACCGTGCTGCGGCTCGCCAAATGAATTCACTCACCTCATCAAGTGAGCGCCTGTGTCACACTTCGAGCTCCAGAAGCTTCAGAAATTTAGGAGACCCGATCAGTATGGTTCCACCTTTATGTGTGCTGTGGGGAATTACTGCAAGCTAAAAGAGACAGTGTTTTAAAAGGAGACAGAGGAAGATGCTAAAAAGGTGTGACATAACAGTAATTTAAGGGTCTCTGTTTTTTAGTGCTGCAGTTAAAAGTTATGGCCAAAGATTATTGACAGGACATCCCATAGCAACCGTACCAACCACACCATCGCCAAAGATGATACCACCTTTTTAATATATTCACTAAAAAGCTGCCCAGAAAATAAAAACTTTATTTGGCTGAAAAAAACAAAACAAAACAAAACACAAAAAGGCAGAGGAAAGAGGAGCTGACAGAGTCCGTCCATCGTCCATCCATCATCCACCCATCCGTCAGTCCATCCGTCCATCGTCTGTCCATCCGTCTGTCCCCATCCATCCATTGTCCATCCATCCATCCATCAGTCCATCCATCCATCGTCTGTCCGTCCATCCGTCCGTCCATCAGTCCGTCCATCCATCCATCCATCCATCCATCCATCCATCCATCGTCTGTCCGTCCGTCTGTCCATCGTCTGTCCGTTAACCCATCCGTCAGTCCGTCCATCCATCCATCGTCTGTCTGTCCGTCCATTCATCGTCTGTCCGTCCGTCCATCGCCTGTCTGTTCATCCGTCAATCCATCCATCCATCTCTCCATCCATCCATCATCTGTCTGTCCATCCATCCGTCCATCCATCCATCATCTGTCTGTCCATCCATCCATCAGTCCATCCATCATTGTCCATCCGCCCGTCTGTCCATCCATCCATCCATCCATCCATCCATCCATCCATCCATCCATCATTGTCTGTCCGTCCATCCATCCATCCATCCATCCATCGTCTGTCCGTCCGTCTGTCCATCGTCTGTCCGTCCACCCATCCGTCAGTCCGTCCATCCATCCATCGTCTGTCCGTCCGTCCATCGTCTGTCTGTCCGTCCGTCCATCGTCTGTCCGTCCGTCCATCACCTGTCTGTTCATCCGTCAATCCATCCATCCATCCATCATCTGTCTGTCTGTCCATCCATCGTCCATCCATCCATCCGTCAGTCCATCCATCCATTGTCCATCCATCCATCCATCGTCTGTCCGTCCGTCAGTCCGTCCATCCATCCATCCATCGTCTGTCCGTCCGTCTGTCCATCGTCTGTCAGTCCACCCATCCGTCAGTCCGTCCATCATCCATCGTCTGTCCGTCCGTCAGTCCGTCCGTCCATCGCCTGTCTGTTCATCCGTCAATCCATCCATCCATCCGTCCATCCATCCATCATCTGTCTGTCCATCCATCCATCAGTCCATCCATCATTGTCCGTCCGTCTGTCCATCCATCCATCGTCTGTCCGTCCGTCTGTCCATCCATTCATTCATCCATCCATTCATCGTCTGTACGTTCGTCCGTCTGTCCATCCATCCATCATCTGTCTGTCCATCCATCCATCTGTCCATCCATCATTGTCTGTCCGTCTTTCCATCCATCCATCCATCGTCTGTCCATCAGTCCATCCATCCATCTATCCAGCCATCCATCCATCGTCTGTCCGTCCATCTGTCCATCCATCCATCCATCATCTGTCTGTCCGTCTGTCCATCCATTCATCCATCCATCATCTGTCCGTCTGTCCATCCATTCATCCATCCATCGTCTGTCCGTCTGTCCGTCCATCCATCCATGCATCGTCCGTCCGTCCGTCCGTCCGTCCGTCCATCCATCCATCCATGCATCGTCCGTCCGTCCATCCATCCATCCATGCATCGTCCATCCGTCCGTCCATCCATCCATTCATCGTCTGTACGTCCGTCCGTCTGTCCATTCATCCGTCAAATCATCCATCAGTCCATCCGTCTGTCCATCTGTCCACCCATCGTCTGTTTGTCTGTCCGTCCATCCGATCGTGGCTCAAGAGTTAGGAGTTCGCCTTGTAATCGGAAGGTTGCCGGTTCGAGCCCCGGCTTGGACAGTCTCGGTCGTTGTGTCCTTGGGCAAGACACTTCACCCGTTGCCTACTGGTGGTGGTCAGAGGGCCTGGTGGCGCCAGTGTCCGGCAGCCTCGCCTCTGTCAGTGCGCCCCAGGGTGGCTGTGGCTACAATGTAGCTTGTCATCACCAGTGTGTGAATGGGTGGATGACTGGATATGTAAAGCGCTTTGGGGTCCTTAGGGACTAGTAAAGCGCTATATAAATACAGGCCATTTACCATTTATCCATCTGTCCATCCCTCCTTCCTCCTTTTCCATGTATCCACAACCAGAGAACTGAGAATGACACACTGTCTCAGGTAAGCACAGGTAAGAGTTGGGGGAGATGGGGAGGCGGGTTACACCCCAGACAGGTCGTTCATCCAGGGATAACACAGGTGGATTCAAAGCATTCTTGTTGTGAGGCAGCAGTGCTAACCACTGCGTTGCCTAAATCCAAAGAACATCATCATTTTTAATTTAAAATTCAAAAGTTTTAGACAATAAAGCTAAAATATAACCCTTTTCCAAAAAACTTAACACTACAGTGAAAACATGAAGCAGAACTCAGGACCATGACATAGTCTAACCAGCCACTTCATTAGTTACACCTTGCTGGTACCAGGTTGGACTTTTTGCCTTCAGACCTGCTGTAATTGTTTATGGTACAGATTCAACAGGCTGCTGGAAACATTCCTCTGAGATTTTGGTCCATATTGACAGAGAGCTTCACACAGCTGCTGCAGATTTGTCGCCTGCATCCATGATGAGAATCTCTCTCGTTCCACTGCATCCCAAAGGTGCTTAATTCGACTGATATCTGGTTGTAGTGGAAGCCATTAGGGTACACTGAACTCATTGTCATGTTCAAGAAACCATTTTGAAACAGTCTGAGCTTTGTGACATGGCACGTTATGCTACTAAGAGAAGATAAGTACTGTGGTTATAAAGCCGTGGTGTTTAAACGATGCTCAGTTGGTACTAAGAGGCCCTAAGTGTGTCAAGGAAATATCCCCCACACCTTCACACCACCAGCAGCCTGAACTGCTGATACAAGGCAGGATGGAGCCATTCTTTCATGGTATTTACACCAACATCTGAACCTACCCTCTGAAAGTTGCAGCAGAAATCAAGCATCTGAAAGCAATGTCCATGTGAACTGTAGCCTTAGTTTGCTGTCCTTCCCTGAGACAGCGGGTCATTCTCAGTTCTCTGGTTGTGTGAGAAAATCCCAGCAGATCAGCAGTTTTTAAAATACTCAGGCCCTTCCTCTCCAAGCTGAGGCTCCATTTGGACTTCGGCAGCTTGTTGTGACCATGTCTGCATGGCTGAACACGAAGAGCCGTTGAACAGATGCACCTAATGAAGTGTAACTAGCATTTTGACCGATTACAAGCTGTTAAAGCAAAGTTAATGTTAACCTTTAAGTAATCAGTCTATGACAGCCCTGAACCTAGCAAACACTGTTTATTAGCTACATTAGCCAGTAGCCAGGGATGATCTCCAAAGTAATGCTACATTGAAACAGGAATTAATAAAATAATAGCGTTCTGTAAAAATACGTTTAAAAAATAAACTGAAGTAACAACTTACATTTTTGCTGAGTTGCAGATGATTTTAATTGTGTAACTATGAAGCTATACATTTATATAAATTATTCTTTTTTTTTTATCTCTCTGTCATGAACTAGATTTTCTAAAGCTTGGGAACAGATCCCTGAAGAACATCTAGTTCCCTCTCAGACCAGCTTTATTATAGCCCTGAAACTAACATCTATTCGTTGCGCAGTTAACTCAGATGAGACAATAAATGAGCCAAACGTCATTTGGTATTAGAGGTTTTAGCAACCAACAGCCCAAACGACGCATCAGCCGGTTCTCTAACCACATTATTACATTTCTGACACGGTTCCGCCCTAAAGGTGGAGCAGGCCCACAGGTAATGCAGGATTTTCTTATATAAGTAAGTAGTCGTGCCAAACCTGTTTGAGCCTTCCAGATGATAGTATCTAATTGTAGGTTTCTTATGCATTGTTGGTAAATCCAATTTTAAGTGAACTACACACGAGGGGCTACTTGTTCTGGCTGCAGCCCAACCTGCTTGTAAAGCAGCTGTGACAGTCCAGCAGCAGCTCAGGCACGGCAGGAAAAAGCTTGGTTTTCATCAGGCTCACACTGCCCTCCAGTGCCGACAGAGCGAATTTCAAGAGAAATGTGAACCAATTTCATCCAAAATATGGAAAAACATTCCATTCGCTCCATTCGCTTCCGCTTATCCTTTTCAGGGTCGCGGGGGGCGCTGGAGCCTATCCCAGCTGTCATAGGGCGAGAGGCAGGGTACACCCTGGACAGGTCGCCAGTCTGTCGCAGGGCCAACACACAGGGACAGACAACCATTCGCACTCACTTTCATTCGCACATTCACACCTAGTGACAATTTGGATTATCCAATTAACCTATCCCCACAAGCTGCATGTCTTTGGATGGTGGGAGGAAGCCGGAGTAACCGGAGGGAACCCACGCAAACACGGGGAGAACATGCAAACTCCACACAGAAAGACCCCGGCCTGGTGTTGGAATTGAACTCAGTCCATCAGTCCATCCAAAAACATTATGAAAGAAATTATTAAAATGCCAAAAAAACAGAACAATCACCAATATTTCGCCACAGATAAAATTTAAATGCATAAAATATTTATTTACTCCCACCCAAACTCTGGATTTCATTTATATAAATGAAGGCAAAAATTATTGTTGTTTTGTTGATTGTGCATATAAACAACATGTCTTTGACCCATTTATGTTACTGATGACCCTGCTTTGATTCATGTGGAAGTAACACAGCGGTGACGTCCTTTGGTTCATGCTCTTAAACCACGTTACAGGTTGCTCTGACACAACAAAAACACGAGCAGCAACTGGCGATATCGGCGAGGAAGAACTCCATTTCAGCAGGATAAGACTTCCAATGGAACCAGGCCCTACAGCAGGTGGACTCCAGGCCTTGAAGGCTGGTGTCTGGCAGGTTTTAGATGTGTCCTTGATCCAGCACAGCTGATTTAAAGTGCTAAATGACCTCCTCAACATGTCTTGAAGTTCTCCAGAGGCCTGCTAATGAACTGATCATTTGTGCCAGGTGTGCTGATCCAGGGTGAGATCTAAAACCTGCAGGTCCACGAGGCCTGGAGGTCCCCACTCCTGATCTACAGGGACAGGCTGGGCACAGGAGACACACCTCCAGACATGCATTGGTATATCTATAAATGTACCAGATAATTGGATTTTGATTTGAGCTTTTCTCAGCACATGTCCACATGCTGGTGCTGTTTGGAGTTTTAAGTGGACCACAGTACACTGTAACTTGTAAGCTGTGTTTATTGATGCAGTATATGTGTACTGTATTGTATTTCATCTGTTTCATAATATTTTATGTAGAATGATAAAATGTCCCCTCATTTCACGAGTAAAATGTTTTATTCAATTCAGTTTTATTTACACAGCGCCAAATCACAACAACAGTCACCTCAAGGCGCTTTATACTGTAAGGTCGACCCTACAATAATACACACAGAAAAACCCAACAATCAGATGACCCCCTATGAGCAAGCATTTTGGTGACAGTGGGAAGGAAAAACCTTTAACAGGAAGAAACCTCCGGCAGAACCAGGCTCAGGAAGGGGCGGGGCCATCTGCTGCGAGCAGTTGGTAAATTATCATCAGCTCATTCGGGTTGTTCCCACCACGTAGAGGCATTTCCTCTTCCTGTTATTTTTTATTATTTAATTTTTAATTGCTCTTATGGTTTCAGTGATGTGGAGAAGTCTTCAGTCATCCCTCGTTTCTTCACATTTTGGTAGAAAAATCTGAAATAGTTGCAGTGATTTAGTGAAACATGGGAAAACATGCATGACGTTTCTGCATTTCTAACAGCTTTGAAATATTCTATGACCACCTTTATTCTTCAGCGCAGCCTGAACCATCTTAGGTAGATTTCTTTAAGCAGTCATCTCGAATAGCTCCCCGGACTTCTTGAAGGATAATCTCAAGCTCCTCTCTGGATGTACACTGCTTTTCCATTCCGTGTTTTCCTGTTCGGCAATGTTTTTATTGCATCAGCAGTGTGTTTGGGATCATTGCTATGCTGTGCAGGGGTTACCTGCATGGTGGATCACAATCTGCTGGTACTTTTCTGGATTCGTAATTTCATCAACTTTGACAAAACCCCCCAAACCACAGAAGCAAATTCTATGTGTCCTGTAAGTCGAGTCCAGTCAGAGTTATTTCTGTAGCGCATTTTAAATAACCTATGTTGACCAAAATATACACTAGCAAATATACACTATATATATAACTGTCACTACATAAACAATAAAACTCAAATAAAACAATTTTAAAGACTACGTTTGCATAATAACAGCCAAGACAGTCCACTCAGCTAGTGTTTTAAAGTGAGTGAAAGACTGGAGGGCTCTGATGTGAACAGGTAAGATTGGGAGCCACCACTGAAAAGGCTCGATCACCTCTGCTTTCAAGCCCGGATCTACAAATATCTAAGAGCAGCCAGTTCGCAGACCTCAGGCTCGGGTAGGATCGTCGGGTTGTCAGGTAAAGGAGAACCAAACTGTGGAGACTCTTAAAAACAAGTCAGAAAATTTAAACTGGATCCTGACCACAGATTATTTATATGACATTAAAATTATACACACACTGCATCAGTGTTTTTTTAATACTCGTGAATACAAACAGGCATATCACTGTTGCTTTGTTTAATAACAATATTAACATGGAAAAACCTCTTGATAAGGTTTAATAATATAAAAAGATGGTAAATTGTCATAAATATATTCAACACTTCCTGTTATATTGAGAATTAAGTTTGTAGGTCGTTCAGTAATAACTGAATTATGATGAAATCTGAAGGTGATGGAAATTTAGATACATTTATATAAGCCTAAAATAATAACACAGGGTTTCCTGTAAGGCCGGGGTGGGGGTTTTAGATGCGTCCTTGATCCAACACAGCTGATTCAAATGGTTAAATGACCTCCTCAACATATCTTCAAGTTCTCCAGAGGCCTGGTAATGAACTAATCCAATTTGTGTTGACCATGGTTTTATCCAAAACCTGCAGAACTGTTCCCCACCACTGCTCCAAAGGTCATAGATTTGGTGCTATTACAGCAGTGTCCACAAGATGGCAGTGTAGCTCCATGTGAGATTAACCAGGAGGCTGGCGCCCTTCCCCATCACCACAGAAACATATTCAAAACACCAGATCAGTTTCAGACATAAAATATTTTATTTGAAGCACTTAGTTCTGATATACATTATCCCACAGCTCGTTTCTCAGCCCACTCCAAATGCCATGAACAGGAAGCCGTTGCCTTGTGTTGCATTAATTCACCGATCATCACAGCAGCAGATTCAAAACTACCAAACCCCCCACATAAATTCACAAAATCTACAGGTTCCAGCCGTCCAAATATCAAGACCACATCCATTTTTGTCTGAGTCGCACTGATTGCTCAGAGACACTTCTACAAACATTATCAAAAGCAGTTCGATTTTAGGAATATATCAGCACTGGCTTCCGTACAAAACACCCACTGTGTTACTGAAGCAACCACGAATGCTGTAAAATGTCCAAAAGAAGAGTAGCGTGTGTATTCACGTGCACAGATGCAAGAACAACATGGCTTATTAGCGTTGGTGCAGAATCATCAGGATCTCCTTTTTACTAGACTGACTGAAGGCAATGTAGTGTCAGATCTGACCTTTGACCTGAAAGCTAAGCATGAATTAAAGTAATCAGCTGGCATGTGAATACAAAGCTGTAGCAGAGGGTCTTTGTGCACGGGGAGTAACCTGCATCCTTAAACTTTCCTGAACCTGCCTGTGAGCAGCAAACCACAGGCCTGTGTGCTGTGCAGGAATGCTATTGCTTTAGGTTTTTCCTGTAGTGACAAAAGTAGTGAAATCCTTTAAAAAAAAAAGAAAAACAAAAAAAGAAAAGTTAGTGTGTTGGTTTTAATAGAGCCTGACGGGGTAGTTATCTTTGGCTAAATGTAGAGTATGCACCATATGCAAAATAGATACATGTAATTTATACATATTTGATCATAATGGCTTCAATTTCTGATTTATAAATATAAAGCTTTAGCTTTAGTGTGGCGGGGACCTTATTGGGGTGGTTTCGAAAACTTGGTGTTTGAAGAGAACTACACTTCTTCCAGATTCCACTCACAATAACTACAAACAGCATTACAGCAGAAGCACTCGTTGCATAGAACCTGTGTGTGTCGTTCATAAAGCGCACTAGAACAGCTTCCAGCTTCCATCAATAAAACACTCGCTTATGTTACCAGTCACAGGTCAGCTAGTTAATACAGTAATATCTAAAACTACAAAAAAGTCACCAAACAAAATATTAGCGCACAAATTAATCACTTTCATCGTGTCATTATCTGCAGAAACTAATATCGTTGCATTCGTTCAACATTAAAAAAAAGGTTTGTTTTTAAGGCTCGACCCTGCAGATGCATTACTGCGCCATGCAAATACACACATTCGATTGCAAGCAGGCAATGAGACACTGAGATAGGAAGCTGACATTGAAGAGTGTACATAAGGTCTTCTGCTTATTGCAGGCTTACTATGACACATTTATTGTGTTATTCTCTCTCTCTCTCTCTCACACACACACACACACACACACACACACACACACACACACACACGCACAGACACGCTACGCAACTCTTTCAGGCTTTTCGGGCAAAGTGAGAACAAACGGAAAAAGAACGCCTTTCGCCTCCAGAGGTGCCCTCAGCGTCTCCTCAACAAAGTAGGCGTTCTCCTCCTCCACTACAAACTGGAGAGTCTGGCTTTTGTTCACGCAGTAGATGCAGTTCCCGATGACGGCACACCTGAAGGGTAAGTGACTCCCGAGCCTCTGCGACATGCAGTCGTGCCACATTTTCACGATGGTGTTGTACTTGAAGACGTTGATCCCCTGCTCGCGGCTGACGTCAAAGCGGTAGATGAAGCTTTTCAGCGCCACCATGTCGGTGGACTTCTTCCTGCTGTTGTTGTAGGGGCACTCCTGCCACTCGTCTCTCTTAGGGTCGTACTTGAGGAGGCGGTAGAAAAGAGAGCCGCCCGATACGTAAATTTCTCCACTGCAGGTGGTCGCCTCGTGGGCCACTGCAAAGGCTCCCTTGGGCAAGGGGGCTACTGTCGTCCAGCGGTCCATTCGAGGGTCGTACTTTTCCACCGTAAACAAACATTCCCCTCCAATGGCATACAGATAGCCATCCATAGATAGGAGCTTTAGCTGGGCACGGGCCTGGTTCAGAGGTCTGACCTCGGCCCAGCGGTTGGTTATAGGGTTGTAACAGAAGACCTTGTCTGAAACCTTGCCTTTGTCCCCGTAGCCCTTTATTCCCCCGGCCACAAACAGGTAGTTATACATGGTGCAGATCCCACAGCCTTTAGTATTTACGTCCTCGGGCATGGCAGTCAAAGGTCTCCAGTCATTTGCTGTCTCGTTAAAGTGGTAAATCATATGGTTCTCCTCCAAAGACCCCACCGACAAGGGGCTCTGTGGCCGGCTGCCACAGCGACTCGGCGGCCGGCTCCCAACTCTGTCGAACACGTCGTTTATCTCTGCAACCATCAGAGTCTTCCTCCCCTCCATTCTCTTCTTCAGAATCAGATCCCTCTCGGATCCCGTCAAACGCCCGTACGCGGCGGGGTCTTTGAGGACCTGGAGGAAGTTGTCGCTCATGAATCCGTAGGCGGTCTCCTTCAGTTCACTCAGCCGCTGCTTCTTGGCGATGGTGAGGATCTCGTAGCAGTTCTCCGCCGTGATTTGTTCAGACATGGAGTCCATAGCTGCCTGGACGGCACAGGGGATCTGCAGGATTTTAGCCCCCGTGATGACATCGACTACATTGTCTTTGCTAACACTGATGTTTGAAGTGTACACATAGTCTATCAACGTGGACAAAGTCTTATAACTGATACCCTTCACTTTCAGGATGTTGCGTGACAGCCGTGCTTTGAAGTAGTCACTCTTCTCAGCTAGGACAGACCTGTGAGCGTTGATCGTCTGCCCACCTACCTCTATGACTAAGTCGGGCTCACTGTGGGGCTGTGTGTTTCCAGCTTCCTGGCTGCCGTCCCTGTGCGCCAGGATTGATTTTAGAGCCGGCTGATTGGCTTCCTGTTGGGCCTGGCTGGGCAGGTGTATGGAGGAATCTGCACTGTAGGACACTTTAGCTCGGGCGCCGTTGGGGATTTCGCCACCTGCACAGTTTTGCTGCATGCCAGCAATGTGATTGGAGCCAGTGTGAGGTGGGGCTTCTGGACTTTCCTTGTCACCTGAAAGGTAAAACCGATCAGCACTCGAGATGTACGAGCTGCCACCTTTCTGGTTATCAGTGTGGTTATTCTCCATCAGGCTTCCATCCAGCAGGTATTCCTTTTCAAACCCTGGAGGAGGGCTGAAGCCGGGCTCATCTTGCAGGAATCCCTGGACGAACCCTGGACATAAATTCCTGTTTTTGTCAGTAAGCGTGATAAAGTCCGAGTTCGCCGTGTGGAGAATGGCATCAGCCTCCACAGTGACAGCCCCTCCTCCCTGCCTGTGGCCCTCAGTCATCTCAATGTACTCACTGGTGATGGGAGACGGCGTTCTCACTGATCATGCTGAGCGGACGGACAAAGCTGTGAGGGGATTCCTCTCTCTTCACCTACAGTTGGAGAAAACAAAGAGGGAATTCAATCAACATCCAGTGGACTAGAACAAAAAGAACCCGTCTGGAAGCTGCAAAGACTTTCTCGCTCTCTAAGGGGCGCCCTTTCTCTAATATCTTGAAAACATTTGAAGGAAAAAGACTTTTGCTGCCAGTAATGATTTGCCATCACGCACAGCCTTTGAGCAACATCTGCAGCTCAACAAAGAAACACAAGTAATCCCGACATGCAGCTTCTGCAAACTGCCCACTGCAATAATCACCCTGTCCTCTCTATGTGGTAATCTGTACACATGCAGAACGCATGCGCATATGGTGGCACTCCGATGAAATAATGTTTAATAGGAAGGAAAACGTTGATTTTTGGAATTGTGTCCAAAACTCCTGTTTGTTTCCTTCAAGGATAACGTCGCTCGAACGAGCCATAGCTGCTCATTCATTAGAACTGAGTCGGATTTAAAGCGTTTTCGTGTAATTGCAACACAATGTGAAATCAAAGCATGGATTTTTGCGCGTTCTCGGTAAACTGCGACCTACCTTCGTTTTCTGGCTGTGATCAACAGCTCGACACCAGCGCTTTCCCTGCTCGTCCCTGCACAAAGCTCAGTTACGTAAGACAGTCCCGATGAAGCTGCGAGCCTGAGCTCCCCGGGACGAGTTCACCTCACGGTCGATTCCGATTCACGGTCACCTTTATTTCTACCTCCGGACACTCCGGGCTGCCGTTTCATCCGCTCATCCTGTAAAATGTGCCGGAGCTCCGCGGCGGAGGCGAGGCAGGGGGACGATCAAACAGTCATCTCAAGTCACACCTCCTTCAGATCAGCCGTGGACGTGTAATTTCCTCCGGTGGAAAGTGCGGAGAGCCGATGCGCGCGTCCAAGCTGGAGCAGAGGACCGCAGTGATAGGCTCCCACCTCCACGAGCACTCCGGATGTTGATTTTTGTTGTCTTTATTTATTCGAGGAACAGCTGGCTGGAGCGAGGTGGTTATTATTGACCCAGACCACGCCCTCATCGGTCGGCGTTAACCCCACACTCAACGGCGCGTGCCTCCATCTGCTGTGCGCGCGCGCTGGACACAGCATTCCTGCACATGATCCGTGTGAGGGGGGACCGCGGGGGGTCAAATATAAGTCCATGTGCATGTAACATCTGTAAGCTCATATAAGCATTACACACACACACACACACACACACACACACACACACACACACACACACACACACACACACACACACACACACACCCCTACTAAAAAGACCGCTTCGGTATAATTCATATGTGATAATACAGAAATAATGAGATCTGCGAAAACTTTGTGACAGTGGGTACAACCTGCAGAGGGTCAGCCGTGACGTCCCCACACTAAGACGTATGGAGGAAAAAGCCCGTAGAGGTCCTGGATGGCTGGGCTCATCCCGGGTAGCCAAAGCATGGCATCATTCCACATCAGAGATGCAGCTCACAGCTGAGCGTCTTTAAAACTAAAACACTGAAAATATATTCAAAGCATTCACCAACCTGTCAACGGAATGACCGCTAACATCAAAAAATGTGAAAACAAATCCAAGAGGCTTTCGCTGCATGAGATACAGTACAGTACAGATTTCTTACACTGTGTTTATGCCACATCTGCCCCGAATCAACAGCACTGGTAATTACCAAAGTCATGTCTCATGTTTCTGTTTGGGCTAATCCACCAGTATGCACAAGCTCTCTAATCAAAATGATATTTTTAATGCTAGAACATAATTATTGCTTTATATTTATTGATAACTACAGTTATTCATTTGCAATCCTGAACAGAAAGATGAATTTCAGCGTTTGAATGTTCAGCTTGATTAATTCCCGACTTCTCATTATGTTCCCACTCAAACCCTGCAGCGTGCACGTGGCAGAACATATACAGGCAGGTGAATGAGCCATGCTCTCTGAGCTCATCTATACAAAATGACAGAGCTCTGTCAGATCAGTTCAGTCCCATTACATTTATGTAACACAGTTTACAACTGATCTCACGGTGCTTCATACTGCGAGGAAAAGACTCAGAGATAACTGTGTTTGAAGATGTTTCAGTTACAAGCTTTTAACATGGAGAAAGGAGCATTTACTTCTTCCTGAACGGGCTTTTATATTGGTCGCTAAAGCACTGCACTGTTACAGTATTCTTTGAATATCTTCCATCTTTGCTCATATATATAAAGGTCTTTTTAGTCAAACCGTATAATATTTCATGTTTTTGTTTAAAAGAAGACAGCCTCACAGAGCAGCAGCAGCGTGGGTCTGTGACCTCTCCTCCACGGAGGCTGCATGTCTTAACAACTGACCTTCAGATATAAAAATAGAGGGAAGCCACAGCGAGGGCATCAAACAAATATCAACCCTGTGAGATTAGAGGGCATTCAGCTGGGAGTTTTAATGCCAGATATTTTCAGAACAAAGCCTCGCCGAGGACTGATACAAGCACATGAAATGAGCGTCTCCATGGAAACCTCAGGGTCAGACGGAAAACAAAAGACTTCCCGTTGCAGAGCTGTCAGACAGCCTGGTAACTGGGTTACTTACAATGAGATCATCTGTGTTTGACTTCTAGTTAATGCAACATTCTGTAGGTGCAGCATATAAGATACTACCCAGAAAACTCAGATCAGTATTAGCAATCAGGCCGGGCTGCTGAGGATTGTGGGAACATGTCCAAATGTCTATTTTTGTTAGAACTCATAGTGAAACCTGGTTGTGCAATGGTGGACGTGGGCGTTATGAGAGAAAGTGCCTTGACCCTCTCTGCTCCGCAGCAGGAGAAATCCCGGAAGAGCTGCATCAGGCTCAGTTCCTGCCGCCCCTCAGGCACATTGCTAGTCCTGGCATGTACCGATAGCTGCACACAATCACAGCGCAGTGCAAGGTTAGAGTCGAGCACAGAGGCACGCCGACACCCTTTGGCCCTCTGATCGTCTCCGAGTCGTCTCGCACACTGTATGTCTTCACCACCATGTGACCGCCTGTGTGTTAGTGTGCTCCTCTGTAAACCTGAACAAGTGACAAATCTCCACTAAACTTCAAAGGAAAAAAGTTTACTCAATAAAACAACGTTTATAGATTTGTTAATAAACATAATTACATAAAAGGCACGAGAAAAGTATAAATCTTTTATATATATTTTCTTAAAACATTGTTATGCCAGAAAAAAGTGAATTAGGGTAAAAAACAAAAAGAAGAAAATCTGTGGTGTTGGCAGCAAGTCTTTCCTCCCTTTAAGAACAGAAACCTGGCCAGCAGGGATCCTCATCAGGCCTTCACAAACTCTTTATTCATCTGAAGTTTACCTTTTTAAAAATCCCTTTTCTCTGTTAACATAATAGTCTGAGCATCAGAGATGGTACAAGAGGAAATCGTTTCCATAAGGACACACACACACACACACACACACACACACACACACACACACACACACACACACACACACACACACACACACACACACACACACACACCAGCTCTAACCTTACAACAAACGTTCACGTGACAGCAGATACCTCGCGCGTCTTCAAGCAGTCTGGACCGCCGCTTGTTATCTCCTAATTTCTTTTCAACACTGATTTAAATACTGCAGATCCAGACGTTGGACCTGAAACACTGGAGAGCACTGAAATGTGTTAGCTAGGTTACAGAGCAACGTCCAACACTCGGTAGCAACAGAGACTGTTTCTGTTACAGGTCCGTCCTCAGTACGACCTTCGGTAGCTGTCATTTCCTCCTGGTTTTTCGGATCTTTGTCCCGTTCCAGTTTAAATAAGACACTTAGTTGCTTTGATTGATCCCAAATATTCTGTCAAGTGTTAACAGTAGACCTTGTTGTGTGCAGCACTTCTGGATTCACCTGAGGAAAACAAAAAGGTACATGTAAGGTTTTCTATACTTCATGTAGACATTACCTGCTGATGACTAATGCTAACCTCCCACCTTGGTGCTGGAGTCACATGTTGAGTAAGGGGATCTGCCAGATCATGATGGTAGAGGTGGTGTCCTCATGGCGAGACTGCTTGGTCTTCTTGTTGACCCTGCGGTGTCCCAGACCTCCAGAGACCACCAAGAGAGAGCTGACATCCACCTTACTTGAGCGGCGGCCTCTCTGGTGATGGGCCGGGTCGTGGAGCACATCATAAAGGGCCCCGTCCTCAGGCCCGTGCTCCAACGAACCCTGGGATGGAGCCAGCGAGCCACAGGACGAGGAGGACAGGGAGTCCTGGAGAGCCATGGCAGTGCAGCCCGCCTCTCCCAGCCACACCCCTCGTCCCTGCGAGGGGGTCGGGGCTGAGTCTGATGGAGGCTGGGTGCTCTCCACATCCTTTGACTCTGCAGGCTGCAGTGGGCCTGACGGCTGGTTACACACTGCAGCGGCGGCGGTGAGGAACTTCACCGGTCCGCTGTGAGCATGTAAGGACACCATGCCCCGACCTAAGAACGGGCACGAACATTCAAAGTTAATCTCAGACTTGAACCTGGACATGTTGTTTATCATAGATGCAGGTACACTCCACAGTACACTATGATCCTGAGTGACACCCCGTTCTAAATGTGATGTCAAACCAACCTTTGTAGCTGTAACAGCTTCAACTCTTCTAGGAAGGCTTTCCACAAGGTTGGGGAGTGTTTATGGGATTTTTTAAAATTTCTAATTCATCCCAAAGTCGTTCTATCAGGACCCTGTGTGGGCCCAGTCAAGTTCATCCACACCAAACTCGTCCATGTCTTTATGGACCTCGTTTTGTGCACTGGTGTGCAGTCGTGCCATCCCCAAACTGCTCCCACAAAGTTGGGAGGATGCAGTTGTCCAAAGTGTCTTTGTATGCTGAAGCATTAAGGGTTCCTTTCACTGGATCGAAGGGGCAGAGCCCCACTGCTAGAAACCCCCCCCCCCCACCAAACTCTACACTTGGCACAGTGCAGTCAGATGAGTACCGTTGCCCTGGCAACCCTCAAACACAGACTCGTCCATTGGATTGTCAGATGGAGAAGCGTGATTCGTCACTTTGAGAAAACGCCTCCTCTGCTCTAGAATCCGGTGCTTTACTCCACTGCATCCGATGCTTTCATTGCGCTTGGTGATGTAAGTCTTGGTCACCATGGAAACACTGTTCCTGAGCTAATATGAAGGCCACATGAACTTCGGAGGTCTGCTATAATCCCACTAACAGCTGACTCTGGAACATTTAGTGGTGAGGAAAGTTCATGACTGGATTATACACCTGTGCCATTGAATTGACTGGAACACCTGAATTCAGTAACTTGAATGGTTGACTGAATCATTTTGGGACTATAGTGTTGGTCTATTACTGCACCTTTAATGTCTCACAGCAGAAATGAGGACAAAAGTTGCACAATGTAACTTTTGTAGTCAGTGCACTACAGGTCCAAACAGCTGCCCACATACACCCACCATGCAGTGATGTTAGAGTGTTACCTGTTACTTTAGGGATGCCCTGCAGCCTGGGGACAGAGAGCGCTACAGTCACTCCCAGGTTGGTCCCTACCAGCAGCAGACCATGACAAACCAGCAGACTGCTCACCGACACTCTCTGGTTCCCTACAGAAAAGGCAGAAACATCAGTTTAGTCACACCTAAATGAATGAATGCTTTCTGGAGTAAAACCACAGATAGGTGTTTATAATGAGACGCAGCTTAGCAAACGCATCCTCCCACACCGAGCGCACAGTCACAGGGTCACTTTACCAGGCTGCATAACAACAAACCACAGTGCAAAGCAGGGAGGGAGGTACGAGGCAAAATCTCTGCAGCCATCATGTTCAACGCTCACTTGTCTCCAGGGCAACGTAGAGAGGAGCCTAAATAAAAGCAGCTCTTTTCAAGTATTTGAACAGAGTAAGTGAACTATTATAGTCGCTTTGAGTCAAACAAACAAACACAAAAGTGTTACGTAACAGAAGGAGTGAGGCGTAATGCAGCAATTAGCGAAGGAGCTCTGCCTCTATTCAGAAAACTTCGGGCGGTTACAATAGAACAATCTGAGCCGACCTTTCCTGCGGTCACAGACATCGCTGTGAGGCCACTTTGCAGGCTAAAAGCTGCGATTGTTCAGTTAACCTTTCAGCAGCAACAAATTCACCGCCTTTGTTAAGTGACTTATTACGTGGAACCTGGAACTCATCTCAGAACATCTCCACTTGGTGCCGTGAATGCAGTCAGACATATTTATCATATTTTTTATGACTGTAATAAGGATCTGGGGTTTTTGTAAAAACACTCTTCCAGTCCTGCTATGTGGGCGGCGAGACTGTCGTGAGTCATTACTGCTGCAACAGCTTGACTTGAATTTCCTCCCTCAAAGTAATCCTCTCGGGCCTTTAGCCAAAATTACTGCCAGTCTATCTGCCTGACCCTCCCCACTAGAGCTGACCCCTCGCATGAGGCGCACGCTCCACGCTGCCACACTTCCCGGAATCCTGCCAGATATGTGGGCAGGTACTGGGCCTGCGTCTTACCACATGTGCTTCTAATGAGAGTCCAGAGTTAGCAGAAGCACGCAGACTGCCGGTTGGGGGTCTTGCTCAACTTCCTTCTTTCATAATATTTGGAGTTCCCCACCCAGAGGGTGAACTAAAATAAACCCGGAGTGAACGGCAACACGACCAGGCTTTGGCCTTCATCCTTCACCAGAGCACTTCTTTGATCGCCACTTAGTCTTGACAACCAGCAGCAGGACGCCGGAGTAAATCCCAAACACTGCAAAAACACCCTGCATCAGCCTTTCAGCCTGGAAAGAACTCCGATCAGCACATTGTGAGTAACAGCAGCGTCAACTTCTTCTATCGCGCACCCTGAAATGCTGAAGGCAGGTTTGGTCTGATTCATACCTGCAGTCATCAGTCTGTGATTGTTAGCCAAAGATCTGGAGACATTAATTTTAGACCTGTGGTGAATCTAAACGAGAAGTCATAATTACAGTTTCTCTCTATTGGCAGAGACATTCAAAGGACGTGATGATAGAAAGGCTTAAAAATGGCCACAAACCATTAGCCAGAAGGTAATGTGGGACACACATGTTATCATTTACAGCTTATCAACACAAATAATCCCTTAATTTCAGTGCTAGTCTAGCATCCTGCCAAAGAGAAGAACAGATTAAGACAAGTTATAACAGGAGCTGTTTCATGTTCAGCTGCACAGTTTTCTCCTGTCCACTCGGGCCTTTCAGATCTGAAATGTGCGTCTTTATTCAGCAGTTTGTGCAAAACAAACAAAACAAAAAAACAGTGACACACAAACGAGAAGAACTGAAGGTGTTATTTACCCCCCCCCCCCCAATGTTTGCCTGCCAATAGGCCACGCATGGCTGCCTATTTAGGTCACCGAGCGGCAGACAAAGGCAGGCTAGTCCCTCAGCTCGGCAGCCAGCCAGTCGCCACCATCCTCTGAGACATCATCACAGGCAGCCTGCTCCCATGATGGAGTACCACCCTTTGATACGTTTACTAAAAATATTACTCTCATTTTCACCAAGCACTAACTCCATTCACTCTTCTCACTGGGTTTTTCCATATTTCCTTCACTTTTTTACTTCTCACATTCCAGTTTACTTAAGAGGTGCAGCTCTGCACCGAGCTGCCCGCTCACATGTTTAATCCCGAGCAGATCAGGGAGACATGACAGGCAAAAACAGGTTTTTGTTCATGCAGTGTAGATTTTAGGATTTGACTTCTGTAATGAAAAAAGAAAAAACAGAATTCAGAAAACGTGCAATATAACAAATAATTGCCTCCATGCGAGCGATTAGCTGGGAAATTTTCCTACAGGGAACATTTACATATATCAGAGTTCACGGAACGCTTTGTTTATGAAAATAACAGAAAAAATTGAAATTTTACGGCTGCTGACAGGAAAATTCTGGATTCTGAACCCGACTTCGTCCAATATTCAGACGGTTTTATAGAGAAACTTTATGTCCAGCAGCGTCTCCTCTCATCTGTCTCATTGAAATGAAAATATCCAGAATAAAACTCGAGCAGGCTTCCCAGTGTGGAAACTACCACTACTTACCTTAAATCTCTTTCAGAAACACGAGCTACAGTATACGTTACAGGGAAAATGATGATGCAATTACAGCGCATTAGCCAGACGTGCGTAAAGAGCTCCCGTTCAAAGATGGGACTCAGCAGAATTGCTCCAACATGCTTGAACATGAGGAGAATAACCCCACCTAGAGCAAGTCCTACTTTCAACACTGCTCCTTTGATCGAGTCAGCCCCGATTCCATCTCCACTCCTGCATTCTGAGCTGCAGAAAAGCCCAAATTGCATTAGGACCTTTCACAGTAAAATGAACTTCCTGCTTTCTGATAAGCTGATATCATTATGATGACTCTGTAAATAAACATTACAGGATGGACAGAATTGCAGCTGAACGAGCGCTCGGTCTAAAAATATCGACGGCCGTCGTGCTGACCGTTCCAAATAGAGTTTGTGCAGAAACGGCACATTTCTTGGTTTCACTCCGTCCTCCAGCAGCAGCCTGCAGGGATAAATGCTGCCACGAAACACAGAGTGGAGTACAGGTGAACTCCTCCGTGTGACTGCTTTATTAAAAGGACGTCGCGACCACACAAGCCGGCAGAGCTCGATTTGAATGCTCGCTGACAGGCCAGAGACTCGGGTTTTTATCAGAGGAAGTCGGCTCTTAATGGCGAGGCCCAGAGGATGAAAGCGCTTATGTGCTGCCGTCTGTCCCACAACCAGCTTCCTCTGTGGTTTCATGGCTTCCATTAGCTAATATGGATAGTGAGGTCCAGAAGCAGGCTGCTTTTATTATTTACATCTGTTAGATAATGAGCACTCCTAACACTGAATGTGAGGGGGGGCTCTCACTCTGATAATGTTATTTGTGATTAGGGATTTCCTTGAGTACACTTTGTTTTTCTAAGTTCAGTGTTTTCAGTGAGCTGCTTTGATTTCTGTCTGAAGTATGATGGAGCAGAAATGCAGTTACGCAGCGCAGCACAGAGTAACTGTGGACGGTGTCACAGCTGTATGTTTCACAGCAGTCACTCACCAACTTTCTCCATCTCAGTTTTTACTCCTTTGATTGGCTTGTTGTGTCATTTGTGTATTTTTCTTTGTGTCACGATTTGTCTTCGTGAAGGTTTCGTGCCAACTTCAGATGTTCTTTGTTATTGCATTTCTGCAGTTTGTTCAACGAGTTTGTTCTTTTGGGCATTTCAGAAATAAAGTTCATCTTTGTATGTGTACCTGCCTCCTGCTGTGTGTGTTCAGGTGCTCACTTTGGCTACAACATAGCATGATCACCTGCTAATCACAGAACACGCCGTCAGTGGAAGAAGAGGTTGGATGCCATCCATCCTTTTCAGGGTCGCTGGAGCCTATCCCAGCTGTCTTAGAGTGAGAGGCGGGGTCCACCCTGGACAGGTCGCCAGTCTGTTGCAGGGCTAACACACAGACCGGAGACAACTAGTCGCACTCACATTCACTCCCAGATTCACACATGTGGGCAATTTAGTGTTTCCAGTTAGCCTAACCCCACCAATTGCACATCTTTGGACTGTGGGAGGAAGCTGCAGGACCCGGGGAGAACCCACGTGAACACGGGGAGAACATGCAAACTCCAAGGTTGGATGCTGTTCAGAGAAATATCACAACATTTTAGCCATGATAGAAAAATCAGGTCCCAGGACTAAACGCACACGGGCTCAGTAACACCACCAATGCTGAAGCTGAGGAGTAAACGCAGACAGGTGGATTCACAAAAACAACACAAAAGGTGGAACATGCAGTTCTAAAAGGAAGCCTGACTGTCAACATTTCTAAAAAACTTTCAGCCCGCGGCTGTTGGTGTTTCTCAGGACAAAGGAGGGAAAAAGTGGCTGAAAACTGTTCTGATTGGACCGGATAAATCCCGACTTCGCAGCCCACAACAACAGCTCCCATCATTCTTTGAGGCTGTGTGTTTTTGGGTCACGCTGACATAACGCAGCAGATTACAAGAGTCGAAGAAGCAGGTCACTGATGACTGCGGCACGCAGAGATGATTTCATCTGACCTCGACATCATCAGCAGCAACGTCTGCCTCAAACACATCTGCAGCAGAACGTCACCGAAGGTAAGGACAGCCTTCGTCAGTCACAAAGCTTCCTTGCTACAGGACACGTACAGTAGACTCACTCAAAGGTGTGTTGGGAGTGATGCAAACTCATTTGTTTCTGTGACACACGCACAATAACTGTAACTCCTGTTTTCTTTGATACAAGTTGCTGAACAAATATTTGCTCTGCTATAAAAACTCTGTGCTCAACTGTGGACAAACTGTGCATGAAGCACGGCTCATTTAGAACCATTAAGACCGCTCAGGTCATCAGCTGCAGGTCTTTGAACTGCACCCAGGATTAGATCTCAGCGTGCCGAGGGCGCTTTCTGTTCTCTGGAACACGCTGCATGTGTCTGCATTCACAAACCTGTGTGTGTATAAAGCTTTCTTTTGGTATTTTTATGGTCTTAAGATATTGTGGCCCTACCTAGGGTTTCATTTTTTATGTTTTATGGGAATCACAATGATAAAGCTGCAGATTCACAGCATGTGAAGGAGTGGTTCAGTCTGCAGTGCTGTGGTGGAACCACACAATAACTCTACCCACTCTTCATGACACTCCCTCATAGTTGCATTTAATCTAAAGTGCAAAGATTTACTCCATCATGTTTCTGTCAAAGCAGCTGCCTTTGATTGTATTTGCCATGGTCATGTTGAAGTTCAAAGTATTCTGATTACTCAGGATTTAGCTGTAAGTTTGAGTTGTGGGGCGAGTCAAAGCAAACTCTTCAGTTCGGGATCAGCAACTGGCTCAAGCAGCAGCTCAGCCACAGATACACCATGTGCTGTATGTAAATGTGACGTCACGATCGTGTGACTTATTAAAAGGATGGTCCTTTATTTGTTTTTAAAGCGTTTAGATATGGCCTGGTTCCCTTTCAGTCGATTCACTCGGTACAACACATAAGTATGGGATATCACGCCCTCGCGTGTCCTGGCTGAAGAAACCTTTATTCACGCCTTTACGGCAGATGACGTGTGATGACACGCGCAAGGCCCCGCCCGCACATATAGCCGCTGCCATCACAGTCATCCCTCAGTTCTTACGCTCTTCACCTCGCTGAGAACACCTCTGCTGAGTTGGGCTAGCTAGCTACTGCTAGTTAGCTCCGTTGTCTGCCAACTTGAACCTAGCTTAACTGCCCCTGTTGGTGTTAGCCTCCACCGCCCAGCTGGTGCGTAGGCTGCCCGCGGAGCGCTATTTTCAAGTTTTTCTTGTGCAGCGTTTCGCTTTGCGTTTTGGGAATGGACTCCAAACCGAAGCGAGCAAAGCAGAAATCTTCTGTTCGCCCCTGTCCTCAGGGATGTGGTTTCTCTTTGCACGACAGCGACCAGCACGATGCCTGCCCTGTCTGCCTGGGGATCGTCCACGCTAGGAGAGCGTTGACGGAGCCCGAAGCTTGTGCGTTTTGTCGCCAGCTCCGACGCTCGACCCTGGAAAGACGGGTGACGTTTGTGGAAAGAGTGCTGGGACGCTCGGCTGTCGCACGGCATGACCCTCTTCTTTCCGAATCTGGAGCCCCGGCTTCGTCCGAGTCCGAAGACGAAAATTTTCAGGTCGATGTCCCCGCGATTAGCTGGGCTGACCACATGGAATACGTTGACGGGTTAGCCGATGACGGACCGGAACCATGCAGGAGCGCTGACGGGCTTCAGCCTGGGTTGAAGCCCGCCAGCGCTCCCCAGGAAGACGATGACGTGCTGGACATCGGCCTGGACATCCATGGTTTGTCGGAGGATGAGCAGGAGAGCTCATTGTCGACCCAATATGCCGCCGCTGCTGCGCCGGTCGGCCACGATGACACCTCTCTTTTCTCCCTGTTTCGCCGTGCCGCTGAGAAGCTGCAGGTGGACTGGCCCTCTCCTCCACCAGCTCGGAAGCCGTCGCGGTTTGCGGGTTTTTTCCTTCCACCGGAGCCCGCAACGGCCAAAAACTGCCTCCCCATGTTCCCAGACTTTCTCTGCGAGCTAACAGCGTCATGGGACAAACCTCTGTCTACCCGCGTCACGGTGCCCGGCTATGGACAGTACATGGAATTGGACGGCGCCGAGGGAGCTGGTTTAGCTAACCCACCCCCTATGGAGCCGTCTCTGGCTGCTTATCTGGCCCCGTCCCATAACCATGGTGTCGGTGGCCCCGCAACTCTGCCGTCCAAGCACTGCAGATTCTCGGCCTCGCAGCTGGAGAAGATTTATCGGGCTCAGGCCGGCACCGCTCGAGCCATGAGCTCCGTCACCATGCTCCAGACGTACCAAGCAATGTGCCTGGCGGAGCTTGGATCGCTGGTTCCGGAGGACAGCCCGCTGTCACCTCTTCTTAACGAGGTTAGAGTCACCACGGATTACATCCTCCGTGCGTCTCGCTGTGCAGCGCTCTCCCTGGGCAGAGGGATGGCTTCGACAGTGGTGGCGCAGAGGCACCTGTGGCTGACCCTCTCCGACGTCCCTGATAGAGACAGAGCTGTGTATCTGGACGCACCAGTGTCTGCGGCTGGGTTATTCGGACATTCACTTGAAGCCATTCAGGCTAGATTCGATCTGAGGAAGAAGCAGACGGAAGCTCTGCGCGACATCATCCCCAGACGCCAGCCCCAGCCCAAGCCCACTGCTAGCTCTCACAGGCCCGCCGCTCCTCTGACAGCTGGCAAGAGACCGGCGCCCACTGCTGGAGTGGGAGGGCCGCCGGCGAGAGCACGTACTCCGGCCCGAGCTCCACGCCAGTCGGCCTGGGGCAAAGGCCCTCCCCCGGGCCCCCGACGGGACCCGACGCCCAGGAGGAAGAAGCCTCAACCCTCCTAGCTGTGATTGCGAGTGGGGAAGGGATCCGGCAGCAGGGAGACGCTGCTCTTACCCCTCTGTTGCCGCACAAGAGGTGCCGCTTAAGTTCTGTTCAGGTTGTCAGCCCCAGAAGGCGCTGCACTTCCCTATCGCGGTCTCCCAAGCACATAACCCCTGCACACGGTTCAGATGTGTTGAATGTTCAAGCGACCACATCGAGTGTTCCCGCTGTTTTTCATTGTTATGCCCCGGAAAAGGTGCACCCAACAAAATGTATAAATGTACATGTTCCCATGTTGCAATCAATAAAGAGTGTGGTTTACTCTCAAACAATCTCAAATGCTCAACCTGCAGGCGAAATGAGCCAGGTCAGGCAGGGGATGCAGTCCCCTGCAGACACACGGGGGGGCGACGGCGCCCCGCCGTCAGTGCTGCAGGCCAGCCGGCTGGCTGCTCACTTCCCTCAGTGGCGCGCTTGCGCCCCCTCTCCGTGGGTGCTGCAAACCGTTGCCATGGGTTACCGGTTGCAGTTCCGGGTCAAGCCGCCTCGTTTCCAAAGAGTCGTGAACACGATTGTCAACCCCGAGGCAGCCTTGGTACTCAGAGAGGAAATACAGGCGCTATTACAGAAGAGAGCAATACGGGTGGTCCCCGCTTCGGAGACGGACAAAGGTTGGTACAGCCGTTATTTTGTCATTCCGAAGAAAGGGGGAGGGCTTCGTCCCATCCTCGACCTGCGAGTCTTGAACACGTACCTGCGAACGTACAGGTTCAAGATGCTAACACTCAGACAGCTCCTGAGTGCAGTCGGCCCGGGAGATTGGTTTGCGACAATCGATCTAACAGATGCTTATTTTCATGTCGCTATACACCCGAAACACAGGCAGTTTCTGAGGTTTGCATTCGAGGGCGTAGCCTACGAATACCTAGTGCTGCCGTTCGGGCTGTCGCTCGCTCCCCGCACCTTTACGAAATGTGCCGAGGCAGCGCTAGCGCCCCTCAGGAAGAGGGGCATCCGCATCTTGGCCTACCTGGACGACTGGGCTCTCGTGGCTTGCTCCAGAGAACAGGCGGAGACGCAGCTGTCGCGGGTTCTGTCACACATTCAGACACTGGGGTTCTCTGTGAACTTTCAGAAGAGCTCGCTAATCCCAGGTCAACAGATCGCTTTTCTCGGTCTGGAAATATGCTCTCTTTCCAGCCGCGCACGGTTGTCAGAGCACAGAGTGGCCGCGTTTCATCGCTGCCTCGCTCAGTTTCAGCTGGGACGCAGACTGCGTTTCCAGACGATATTGCGCTTGTTGGGCATGATGGCATCTATGATCGCCGTAGTGCCGCTTGGGCTGTTGAAAATGAGAGCGTTTCAACGCTGGACTCTCTCTCACCGTTTGTGTGCTTCGCGTCACCTCCGGAGGAGGCTGCCGGTAACTGCGTCTTGCATGCTAGCTCTCCGTCCTTGGAGGGAGCCCGGGCTACTGCACCAGGGCTCTCGGATTGGGAGGGTGTTGTTTCGCAAGGTGGTGTCCACAGATGCTTCCCTAAGTGGGTGGGGAGCGCTGTGCGAGGGGGCGTCAGTGAGAGGGATCTGGTCCGCGGCTCAGCGCCAGCTGCACATCAACCACTTAGAGCTGTTAGCAGTGTTCTTAGCTCTAAAGCGTTTCCGTCCAGTCCTGCAGGGCCAGCATGTCTTAGTCAGGACGGACAATTCAACAGTGGTGTCTTATATAAACAGGCAGGGAGGAACACGCTCTCTTCCCCTGTTGCAGCTGTCTCGCTCTCTGCTGTTATGGTGCAGTGTTCATTTTCTGACTCTAAGAGCCACCCATGTCCCGGGCCACCTGAACCTGGGGCCGGACCTTCTCTCCAGGGGGGGTCCTCTGGTGAGAGAATGGAGGTTACACCCTTCAATAGTGGCTCAGATTTGGGATCTATTTGGCGAGGCGCAAATAGATCTTTTTGCTTCCAGGGTGAATGCTCACTGCCCCCTGTACTTCTCCATAATCGACCACGATGCACCCTTGGGCTTGGACGCGCTAGCGCACCAATGGCCAGACGTGCTCCTGTATGCATTTCCCCCAGTGGAAATGATATCTCCAATTCTGGAGAGGGTGCGTCGGCATTCCCTCTCTCTGATCCTGGTGGCCCCTTGGTGGCCCGCGAAGTCGTGGTATGCAGAAATAATCAGCCTGCTTGCAGCAAGTCCTTGGCAGCTTCCTCTCCGCAGGGATCTCCTCTCTCAGGCGGGGGGGGAAGTGTTTCATCCGCGCCCGGATCTGTGGCACCTTCATGCTTACCTGCTGAGAGGTTAAACTTGGTTGCTAAGGGTCTGCCACCTAGTGTGGTAGCGACGATTCAGAGCGCCAGGGCCTCGTCTACTAGAGGCTTGTACGCTTACAAATGGCGAGCCTTCGAGCGATGGTGCCAGGACCGCCACACTCTCCCATTTCAGTGCTCTATTGTGGATGTTTTGACATTCCTGCAGGAGCTGTTGGATAAAGGCCTTTCGTTTTCGACGATCAAGGTTTATTTAGCGGCTATATCTGCTTGTCATATCGGTTTTGACGGGGTGACACCAGGTGCGCATCCCCTCGCCGTGCGTTTTCTGAAAGGGGTTCGCCGGCTGAGGCCCGTGCTTAAGTCCAGTGTCCCTGCTTGGGACTTGTTTTTGGTGCTGGAGGCCCTTTGTGGCCCTCCGTTTGAACCCGTTGAGTCGGTAGATATGAAACTTCTTTCGTATAAGACCGCATTACTTCTCGCTTTGGCCTCGGCGAAGCGAGTGGGGGACCTTCATGCGCTGTCTGTGCATCCTGCCTGCACACAGTTTTTTCCTGATGGCCGCAAGGTCGTATTGCGTCCGAATGCCGCCTATCTTCCCAAGGTCATGCCTGCATCTTATAGTTCAATGGAGTTTGAGTTGCTGAGCTTTTGCTCCCCTCCTTTTGAATCTGAGGAGCAGAGGAGGGTGCATTCTCTTTGTCCGGTGCGTGCGCTACGCACCTACATTGAGCGCACTCGGGATGTGCGTTTGTGTGACCAGTTGTTTGTCTGCTTCGCTAATCCGAATAGAGGTAGAGCTCTGTCCAGACAGAGGCTGTCCCACTGGATTGTAGAAGCTATCTCGCTGGCATACAGCACCGGAGGTTTTGCGTTGCCCCACGGGGTGGGAGCTCATTCCACCAGGGGGATGGCGACCTCATGGGCTCTTTTTAGAGGGGTGCCTGTGGCTGATATTTGTGCAGCGGCTAATTGGGCGTCGCCGCACACTTTTGTGCGGTTTTATCGGTTGGACGTTACAGCCCCTTCGGTGGCTCATGCTGTCCTTTCTGCTGGGTCTACCACTCACTGAGGATGTGGTGGTCCCGTTCCGGTTCGGTGGCTGCTCTGCGGGGCGTGTATATAGGTCCCATACTTATGTGTTGTACCGAGTGAATCGACTGAAAGGGAACGGTTAGTTATGTCTATAACTTCTGTTCCCTGAAGGAGAGGAACGAGGTACAACACAGGGTGGCCCCACTGAGCAGTTGGCTCGGTGAAGAGCGGCTATCGAACTGAGGGATGACGGTGATGGCAGCGGCTATATGTGCGGGCGGGGCCTTGCGCGTGTCATCACACGTCATCTGCCGTAAAGGCGTGAATAAAGGTTTCTTCAGCCAGGACACGCGAGGGCGTGATATCCCATACTTATGTGTTGTACCTCGTTCCTCTCCTTCAGGGAACAGAAGTTATAGACATAACTAACCGATTTCCTTTTAACACACAAAGCTGCCTTAAAATCAACTTGACAAAGTCCAAAGTGTTTTTATGTGGCACCATGAGCAGACAAACTGAGAGGTTTCTGTTTCCTTGTTTAGACTAAGGAAAAAGGAGTGTCACAAACAGAAGCTGCCTGCAGCGATGTTTGCTAATAAGTGGAAGACACCGAGCGTGGTGATGCGAGGTGACGGGGCATGTATCACAGGCCGCGGCTGCTGGGCTGGAGCAAATATATCTGATGGGATGGTCACAAGATTAGAAATCGGCAGATTTTGTCAGGCAAACTCACATTACCGAGTGATGCTGAACACACGGGGAGCAGTTCTCACTGTGGTAAAGGTGGCGAGCCTGAGAATCACAATCAAACCACGCGGCAAGGCGGGGCTTCTTAAAGTCTCTGAATATAGTACAAAATGTAACATTCACTGGTCACTGCGTAGAAGAAAGCAAAGAAAAGAAGCAGAGCAGCAGTTTAAGCAGCACAGTGTCGCACATTAGCTGCATGCAACATGTGCTGTTCAAGTTTTCATTGGATAGTGACAGATGGAAGAGGAAGGTCCCAGCTAGGTTTTATTGGTGGTCACCAATAAAACCCCAAATAGACTTGAAAAGTTAAAGTTATTAACTTTATATAAGACTTAAATTATTATTTAAAAAACAGTTTAAAGCTGATCCGTGCTCAAGTCGGGGGAATACGAGCCCAAGTTATGCAAAATCATGCAAGATACTGTATCTAAAAATATGCATGAAACAAGTTGAATTTCAAACCTTCCACTGTAATATTTAATAGTCTGTGGGGATTTGAAATGCTTTGCCAGTCTCAAAGTGAAGATTATGTCTTACCTGGAAGTATACTGTGGACAGGTGTGGCGATGTTGATGTCCTGCAGGTGCTCTAGGGTTTCGGTGTGGAAGAGGCGCAGCGTGGAACCAGAGCTGAAGGCGATCCATATGCCCACCCCGGCCACCACCATGTGTGACACCACCATGCCCTCATCTTGGTGGGCCTCTAACTGCCTCTGAAGGAGAAGAAGGTGACACGAGTTCCTCGTTATCTACTGCAAATTTACTGGAACTGAGACCGAGGGGAAGACCTGAAGACCAGGCGTGCATTCGTCGCGTGACGCCATAACTAATTTCAATTAAGCACAGTCTACATGACGTAAAGGCCAAGAAGCTTTTTATGAGAATATATTTCACACGTCTCAGCAGGTCAAAGCTGTTGTTGTTTACAGTGCACAGGCTGTCACATGTTGGCTGCGTGACTATGAAGTGGAGAAAGCAGCACTCAGCCCACAGAAAGTCTGCCTCACACTGGCTGCAGCAGCCCACCCATGCAGAGCTCTGCCTGATTATGCTTCAGGTGCAAAACCAAGGCTCACTACACGCAACAGCACCAGAGAACGATTCGTCCGACACACGAAGGCGTGTTATTATTTGTGCTGTAAATGCTTTCAGTCGCAAACAAATACGTTTCATGCACGTCTGCTTCACTCTGGATCCTTCTTTCAGTTATTGAGCTGAAAAAAAAAATTCGTTTTAAATATTTGCAGAGTCTTTGTGAACAGAGACCAATAAACTAGACCCATTCCACCAGCGTGGATTGCATAATCTCACCGTGTGGGCAGGCTCGTATTTGGCTAAGCAGAGTTCATTCAGTGTTTTAGATAAATGTGGAAATGAGGAAACGTGCAAATAGACTTCTGTGTTTTGATTTGATTAATCTTATATTTATCAGATGATTAAAGTTTTAGAAGCTCAGTGCTTCTGCTGCTCCGTCTGACTTTTAGTTACCTCTGTGGATAAAGTGTAAGTGTGCAGTGAGGAACAGAGAGCCATGCAGGCAGGTGGGCCGACATAATGAGCTTAATGAGGCTAAACTGATTATGAGTGAGTGCATGTCAGAGGAAAGTTACTATTCCTGGATCCGCAGCAGGCGCTTCCATTCCCTGAATCCGACCGGGACACACACGGAGCACCATTCATATTCCCGGACTCGGGAGGGAAAGTACTGGGAACGGTATTAAACATTTAGACATGATGGTTTTTCTTTCATTACTGGCGGGCACAGATACTACTAACTTATTTATTTTCTAGAGACACAGACTCTAAAGAGCGACTCAGATTTCCCACAAACATGACAGAGCGATACGAGGCGGGCTGGGGCAGAGACGCAGACAGGAAGCTTTGTTTCCTCCACACAGAGTCTATCTGCCCGTTTCTGATGGACATGTGTTACTACTGTAAGAGAAGCCTGGGCGACATACCTCTACAGAGTGTGCGTGGGTGCTGATGATGAAGACCTGCCCACCCGACGAGGCCCAGAGGTGCTCCTCCACAGCTAGCATGGCCTTCACAGGGAGCACTCCCAGCTTCAGTAACTTGGGCTTGTCGCTGTTCCACGATCCATCTGTGAGAAGCAATGCAACAGTCAGTTAAACTCACTCCACACAAGCTACGCACAAACGCAGGACGCACACATCCACCGAGGAATATCTAAACATCTGAAGTCGGTTAAACTGCACAACAAGTAAAGTGAAACGACCGACCCGCCTTAAGATTTATTGCAGCTACATTTATTTATTTATCATAGGGACCATAAACCGAGACCTATTCTTCTTTTAGTGGTTAAGAAGAACATTGCACAGTCCATAAACAATTCCATAATAGTGTGTCTGTCTTCATAAATGTCATCTGTAAAGGTCGTCTGCATCTGTAACTGCTCCTGCCGGTAGAGTGGCCATTGATGGTTTCTCCATCCTTCACTATGAATATAGATGGGCTGCGAGCATTAGTCAGAGCTGCGCCGAGTCCCACACACACCTCCTACACACTCTGTTCTACATGTGCACCTACAGCACCAGCTCTGCTGCAGTCAAACACCCCCCGCGGTGGCTTCATAAATCAGCAGCTTGCACTTCTGCAGCGCTTCTGCTTTCATCTAAATTCAAATATTGAACTTGTAAACATGTCTGAGAGTATTTGATGCAAAAGCCTCCGAATGAACGCGAATCCAGAGAGCCTCCACCAGTCCAGATTCCACATTCCCTCGGCTAATCTAGACCAGGAAGCGACTGAGGCCGCCTCGCCGATATTGTTTGTTTAACAGAAGCACAAAGGCAGCTATTGAAGGGAGAGGGATGGTGTTTCAGAGGCGGTGAGGGTGCCTCAGAAAGACTCAGGAAATAAGGTGATATTCCGCCGAAGGAGCTCGGCGTATGTTACTGTAATAGTCACGCTGTGTAGGTGAGCGTACGAGAGAAAAAAGGCAAAAGAAAAGACAGCAGTGCCAACTTGCAGGCTTATGTAAGTCTTCTCTGCTGCGCGTCTGCCCACAGCTCTTCTTTCTTAAAATGAAGCATTTCCTCATGTTAATGTCAGCTACAACAAAGTGTGCGCACGAGTGCACGCGAGCAAACGCTGAACGCTCCAGAAGCAAACCCATCGTTTGCCTTCTAACAAATATCACTGTGGACAGGAGAAAGTGGGTGACGGAGGCACACGTCACAGACGGGTCTGTGACGTGTGACCTTTGCTGAGTCACTGCCTCCTTCCTCCGTCTCTCTCGCAGACAGAAAGTGACTGCGGCTGGACCAGGCCGACTCCACAGCACAGCAGCTCAGCACTGACAGCTTTAAAGACGAGAACATTTCAACCTGTTTGCTTTTTAAAATCTTTGATTTTTTTAGGTTTATATCAAAGATTATAAACTCATAAGCTCTGTGCTTCTCTGGACGTTTGATTTAAATGCTAATCAGGCACAAGCGCAGTCAGTCACCGTGACAAAGCACTTGAGCAGCATTACAACACGAGTGTGGGGAACAGTTTCCCCACCAATGTATGCAGGGTGAGTCATCGATTTAGCATCGAGCATCATGTTCCTGAGACAGTGACGGAGCTGCTGATGGGTAGAAATCATACATATCAAACTCTGAGGGCCTGGCTTTGCTTCTGGGAATTCATTTTAACACACAGGAGGCGATGAACGCTAACAGGCAGCGCACCATCATCCTGGTAACTGACGCGAGGACAACGAAGGGAAACGGCTGCGTACGAAAACAAAGTCTAATGAGGAGTCAAAAAAAGAAATTCCTGAGCAGTTACACACACACGCCGAGTGTTTCTTCCAGGGAAACTGCAGCATGGCAGCGAGAATAGCTTTCCTCGTGTTTCCTGTCCTCGGGCCATCATCCATAATCTTTCTATCACTGCTTCTATCTCAGTGCACACAAGCACAAGAAAACAGCAAGAGTTTACTGTCGTTTGGGTCGATGCAGGGCAGCGACTGAGTCACAGAGGTGAATCAAACACGCCTCAGTACAGTGATACCCACACGTACATTTGGCAGCCAAGAAGCACAAGGACTGTTCCTCCCGTTGGGCCTAAATTTGTACTCATTCTCTATCTGATGTGAAAGAAACAGACAGAATTAGAAAGAAGCTCATGCTCCCTCTGTTTGCACCGCTATGCAAGCCAAGAAGAGACGGAACAAAAGAGAGAACGTGCAAAGCTGTGGGAAGAGAGCAGCTCGTCGCTGCTCGTCAGCGAGGGAAGACGTTAAATAGGTCACTGCTGGAAAACAGACAGCTTTCTCCAAGACTACCAAGCAAATGGAAACAGAATCTCAACGTACAGCAGAGGAGACCCTGACCTCTGACCTCAAGCCTCACAGTTACCCCGGGATTTCCTCGCCACCGAGTCTCCACGGTGCTGTTATTCAAAACTGAGTCACAAACTGCAGGTCTTGCACAAACGTCACATTCAGCCATCACCAAATCCATTTACAGCTACTTAGAAGTATCAGTGAACAAAGTTTTACACAATTTGAGAAGTCCCGCCCCAGGACAGGTGAAACACACACCTTTTGATCTGGAGTAGATTGCCACGGAGCCGCTGACCAGCCCAGCGTACAGGCACTGCTTCCTGTACACCAGGCTGGTGACAGTGGACTTGTCTGGGGTGAAGAAATGCTGTAGACGCACCTTCTTAGACCGCTGGCTGCTCTTGTACACAATGATGCTAAAAAAGATAACATTATATGAATAATCATATTCCACGATGCAATTCTGGGACACGTCTTTGTGAGTTCACTCTGTAAGCATCTGCACCTCCCCTCCTCCATGCCCAGGCAGACGCTGGGGGCATCGCTGGCCTTCGCCGAGGACACTTGGTTATCGTCAGGGACGTTTTCGCCGTTCTCCTCGCGTTGCTCAGCTGGGACGTACGCCATGCAGAGAATCCGGGACTCCACGTTGAAACACTCGGTCACCTTAGGGCTGGAGTTCTGCATGGCCACTATGGCAATCTGTCCCATCTGGTTGGTGCAACTCGCAACCTGGACCAAGATAAAGAGACCTTACAGTTTAACAGATGATCTGTTTCATCTTGAACTGTGCAAAGCTATTAGCAGGAACATGATTTGGCCCAGTTCTGGCAGAGCTGCTTACTAAAAATAGTCTCCCAGTAGTTCAGCAGAATATACGGCCGAGGACAGTTTGAATGTACTGAGGAAAACATGTTGAAGTCCTGAAATCTAAAAGTCTTTACTACAGATTATTGTAGTAACAGTTTAATTACCTCACCCTGTTTATATATCTGCCAGAGCAAAGGCTGCGTTCGCTGTGATTATCATGGTTAGCAGAGCCATTGTTTGCTTTCGGGAGAAAACTTCAGTACTGACGTCATAACTTTGAAAGCCAGATTGTCTTTCTCAAGAAGACGTTTTAAGACACACACAGCAAAAACCCACCATCTGCTGTGCTGACGCATTATAGTGGACAAAGCTCTGTGCCAGGCCTAAGAGTCAGACTCACAGAGACGAAGTTAAAAACTGTCACCTGCTGGAGATAAGACGACTGGAGGACCATTTGGCAACACAAGCTGAGACACACTTAACGCGACTTTGTGCTGCAGCACTCAAGTTTCAGTTCGCGGCTCAGCCTCCATCCACCCTGGCGTGCAGTCGTAGGTTAGGTAAGCTAACTCATGACTTCATTTCTGGATTGTGCATAACAAAGCGTCTCACCCAGACACATCCATGTCCCACCACTGGAGTGTCTGCTGTGCTGTCTGTGTTGATGTGGGGCTCCGGGTTGTGGACAGCACACTCCACCTGCCACAGAACAGGAAAAAACACCAGAGTTTATCTGACACGTTCACAAAGAAATGACTTGACAGTCTCCGCGAGGTCCTCCTGAGAACAAGCGTGAACGTGTTGAAGAGTAAGGACATGTTCATTTAAAAAGTGTGTTTGTCATGAGCTGGCTGTGTAAAAAACACAGCTTTATTAGCTGAATGGAAAATCATACAAAAACACACTGGGACACACCGAGAAACACAACCACGCTGACATATACAGGATAACAAGGGAAGCGAGAACACACGGGGAACACAGCTGACACGGATTAGCATGACGCTGCAGGGGAAGCGGAACTAAACACACGGAACATGGAAACACGAGACTTTCACAATAAAACAGGAAACGGTGGAACATGAAGGGGAAACAAAACCTCACACCACAGAGACACACAGACAGAGAGAGACACACACACAGACAGAGACACACACAGACAGAGACACACACACAGAGACACACACACAGACAGACACACACACACACACAGACAGACACACACACACACACACACACAGACAGACACACACACACACACACACACACACACACACACACACACACACACAGACAGAGACACACACAGACAGACACAGAGACACACACACACACACACACACACACACACACAGACAGAGACACACACAGACAGACACAGAGACACACACAGACAGACACACACACACAGAGACACAGAGACACACAGAGACACACAGACAGAGACACACACAGAGAGAAACACAGAGAGAGACACACACAGAGACACACACAGAGAGAAACACAGAGAGAGACACACACAGAGACACACACACACAGACACACAGACACACACACACACACACACAGACACATACACAGAGACACACACACACACACACACACACACAGACACACAGAGACACACACACACAGAGACACACAGAGACACACACACACACACACACACACACAGACACACAGAGACACACACACACAGAGACACACAGAGACACACACACACAGAGACACACAGAGACACAAACACAGAGACACACAGAGACACACACACAGAGACACACACACAGAGACACACAGAGACACACACAGAGACACACACACAGGGAATCTAATAATCAAGGTGCTAAACAGAACAATGTAGACACTATAGAATAAACTCACGGTTAACAAAGTGAACAACAACATAAAACATGATACAAAATGACATCAACATACGAGAAAACTTGGAACTCAAAAAGCTTCGTATCGTCCTGAGATTTTTCCCACCCTCCTGTGCTCTCTGTGTCAAATCTGCATTTCTTTTCCCAAATTCAGTTGCTTCCCGTTTGTTAGTCTTTTGTCTGCTTTGGGTTTAGTTTCCTTTTTCGTTCTCTCGGTGAGGCTCAGCCGTCCTCCCAGGTGTCTCCGGTCTGCCCTCATCCCTCATCGCTGTGCGTGTCCCTGGATTTTGGATTCCTTGTTTCTGGCCAGCCTTTGTGTTGTGTTTTGTTGAGAGCAGCGTTCATTTCCTGTCTCCCGTGTCCAGCATTTGTGTCCAAATCCTGCCTGCCACACGGCCGTCTGTGACGGCGTCGCGGTGTGTGAGCGGTGAATTAGACGTCCCAGATTACTGCTTTTTCCCACCAAAAATTCATCACAAGTCAAGTGTAATTAAACTTTGCTCTGAGCAGTTGAATTGTAGTAAGAGAAGTTTAAATAAATCTGATGACGCTGCAGAGGAATTCTTCAAAACAGGAAAACTGTGTTTCAAAATGACGACCACAGCGTTGTTCCACCACAGTGGGAAAAAACCAGTCATGACATCTTTGAGCTAATTTCTCAAGTTGACTCACACAGAGGGATTTATGTGTCTGCTTCCTGAGCAGATAATCATGTATTTACAGTATTATTGATCCAGCTGGTCAATCAATGACAGACAACACCAGGTAAAGTGTTTTTATAATATTAAGAAGGTGAACTCATACTTTGAGTGATTCTTCCACCTTATTGGCTGTTGCATCCAAACTGAGCCCTGACACTGAAGACTAAGTCAGAAGGTATGAACGTTTACAAGCTACAACTTTTTAGCTTCATTTTCTACTCTTGCTGCAATATCACATATTTATAGATAAATGAAAAGATTAACTGCTATTTTCACACCAGCAGCAAATCAGTGAACACCACAATCACATGCAGTGTGCTATTTTTCACTGAGTGAACTAACACGACCAAAATAAAACGACCTCTAATCCATTCGGTCAGGTGAGATTATTTTAGCCAGCGCTGCAAGAAACACCGTATTACTTCAGTGTGGCCTGTGGTACCTGTGAACTACACCTGCCACAGTTATGTGGCATCATTGTGACACAGCTCGAACCAACTGATCCACCGAGTCGCTGCGCAGATGATCGAAGGGGAAAGAAAACAAAGCGCCTCACCTTAAACTCCTGCAGTTTGGACATGACCACGGGCATTTGTCGAAGCAGCAGGGGGTGTTTCTGCTTCTTCATTTGATTTCCATCATCCTCTGCAAAGAACCAGCCCTGCACATTGTCCTCCTCTGACACACACACACACACACACACACACACACACACACACTTCAATGATGTGAACCACGCAGTGAGCATAAGGAACTGTGACACAGCTTCCTCGCTCTAATATATCTGAGCAACTACTAGGCAGTAATTTATAAAACAGATTTAACATTGCATATCTAATATTTACGATTAATAAAATGAATGATCATCATGTATAGATGCAGAAAGAATAAAAAAAAGTAAGAGAGAGCAGGTGTACTGTACCGAGAGCCAGCTTCGCCATCTGCAAGTTGCTGATCCATGACTGTTTGATGGCTGGGCTGAGGGTATTGAACACTGCACTGAAGTAGGTCGGCTTCCCCGCCCTGCAAACAGAGACGACCAAAACACGCATGAATAAAAAAATTATTACTCGATTTTTTCAATTTTATTTACATAGCGTCAAATCCCAACAGCAGTTGGCTCAGGTTCGGACATGTGCAGAGGGAGAAGGGTGGATGTATTTGACAGGGATGATGAAGACGGAGCTGCAGGCAGGAGGAAAAGAGGAAGACCTCAGAGGAGGATGATGGATGTAGTGAAGGAGGACATGCAGAGGGGTGGTGTGACAGAGGAGGATGGTAGGGCCGGGGTGAGATGGAGGAAGTTGATGCTCTGTGGCGACCCATAAAGGGATCAGCCGATGAAAAAAAGGAAGATGTTAAAGTGTCGGTCTGCAGACAGAGATAACAAGATAACATCCGATTTGTGCCCAAAAACCTTCAGAGATGTTTTAGCGAGATTGTCCTCGATCACGTGCATTTACATTCCTCTAAGCGGCACTTTAATGTTTGAATATTCCTGCAAACAGAGCAACTGAGCAGAAGCACTGCACTTAAACACCGCCTGCATCACAGGAGAAGGCCCGCGTCAGGCTTGAACGACGTCTGCCTGATTACTGAGCGCTGACACGAGGACAGAGCGAGAGGAACGCAGTGGAAATCAATACCAATGATCACTTCTGTAAGGATCTGGTGCGCACATTATACATTTATATATATTCTTGCTGTGTGCGGGTGGAGGGCTCACTGCTGTCAGTGCCTGATGCTGAGACGTGTTTCTGAGAAACGAGGGGAGGGATTAGAGAGCTACAGCTGCCTTTCCAAACATACCCATGGATAATCTCACCGGCTAAATGTAGTCGGGAGAAAGCGAGAGGGCGAGCCAGAAAACAGTTACGCTCACAGGGAATGTGAAAAAGCCAAAACAAGGTGCACCCTTGGGAGGCCACGTGCAGACTATAAGACGGCGTGTAGACGTATGAGATGAGCGTTTGTATTCAGCAGCAGCTGGGCAGACTGTGACTGCTAGCACTGATGCACATTTCCACTGCTGTGATTCATGCCTCAGATTAGAGCTGGTGCAGAAACCTGTTTATCCAAACAGGCTCGAAATACATCCAGAGATTGGGGGGGCAGACGGGGAAAGCAGGGTAAAGGGGGATAAAGGCAAACCTAGGATAAACATGAACTCCTGGGGGGGTGAGGAGGATCGAGACATTGAAGCCTGAAGCTAAAAATGTGAGAAAAGCACAAACTTGTCTTGTTTGCCAGGCAGCTGGAGCTGGATCCTACACCGGTCAGCTGCCCTGATCTCCTCCTCCTTCTTCAGTATCAGCCTCTGGAGTCCTGATACCCAGTCTTGGGCCACGGTGGGATTTACATTCTGCAGAAAAGAATAACGGAGAGAGGAGAAACAGAGAGACAAAGGCAGAGGAATGGAAAAAGATTTAAGAGGGAGAAGGAATGGGAATAACAATGGGCCATGGAGGTAAACGAATCCACCTCAGAGTATCACGTCATCAATAAATCATAACAGCATTTATTTAGAGCCATTAGTGCGATTCAAGTTCAAATGAAAGCTATTCCTAAGAGAATCCGCTGCTAATACTGTTATCTGCATTGACTGAAGCCAAAATAGAAAACAGCTGTCACTCTAATGCGCTCTAACACAGAGCTATTACTTATGCAACTTTTGACACATCTACTTTCTAATTCTCGTCGACGCGCTCGAGGAGACTTCCAGTTTTCGACGCTTGTTGCAGCGGCCAAGTTATTATCATTAGTTTGCTAAATAAAATGCTTTGGATGAATCAACACGTCTACAAATGTTGTCTCTGGCTTAATGTCTCATAAATTATTACAGCGGCACAGATTAGCTCGCATACTAAGCATCTGCACAAACAGGCCAAGAATAAGATTCTACGACAGGAAAATCAGGAAAACCCTGAAGTGACATCGAGACTTGACACGAGAAGAATTTTGGTAAACACTTCTAATTAAGAGAAGCCTCAACATTTAGAAGTTTGTTTTTAGCCGTGCTCACAAATATCAGACTTTCTCTCCTTTCCCTTTGCATCAGTGTCCAAAACATTTTGAGTCTCAAAAATGGCTTCAAACTCGTGGGGACGGCATTTTGTCCCCATAAGTACAATAACATTCCAATTTGTGGTCCCCACAAAGATGTCTAAACAAGTACACACACAGAGACACACACAGTCTATACTACATCTGATTGTAATGACTTTTGTTAATAAGGTCGCTGCTGTCAGGTCAAATATTTCTCCATCATCCTCCCAGTATCACACTGACACGCTGCTGATACCTGCTCCTCTGTTACTCCTGTTACCTTACAGGACATCAGTGTCTGCTTGGTCATGTGAAACTGACTTCAAGCCACCTTGATGTACGTCCTCCATCATTTTTCATTGGTGTGTTTGACTCTATTGACCTCTGTATTCTGGAAATAATGAATACTTCTCTTTATACTGGCTCAGTTTCCAGCTATTTTAAACAAGCTATTGTTGAACCAATATTAAAGAAACCAAATTTGGACCAAGCAGTTACAGGCCAATATCAAAATGACCGTTGGTGTCAAAGACCTTGGAAGAAACAGTTGCAGAACAACTTAACGTTTTGGAGAAGAACAATGTTCTGGACATTTTCCAGTCTGGTTTCTGCACATTACACTCCACTGAAACCGCTTTGCTTAAAGCGTGTGGTGACACTGATGGCAGCAGAGTCAGGAGAGTACACCGTTCTGGTTCTGCTGGATCTCAGCTCTGCTTTTGATATTGTTGATCACAGCATCCTGATAAATAGGCTGAAGGACTTGTTTGGGATTACTGGTGTTGTTTTAAATGGTTTATGTCGCAGCTATCTGAGAGATCCTTTACTGTCTGTATGAATCATGTGCTGTCGGAAACATCAGTTCTGCCTTCTGGGGCACCTCAAGGATCTGTTTTAGGTCCTATTCACTTTTTGCTGTATATCCTCGCCTCTGTCAGTGCGCCCCAGGGCAGCTGTGGCTACAATGTAGCTTGCCATCGCCAGTGTGTGAATGTGTGTGTGAATGGGTGAATGACTGAATGTAGTGTGAAGCGCTTTGGGGTCCTTAGGGACTAGAAAAGCGCTATACAAATGCAGGCCATTTACCATAGGCCAAATTATCAGACGTTACAATAATATTTCTTATCATCTCTATGCTGATGACATTCAGTTATACTGTTCTTTCAAAGCTTCTGAGTTTTATAAATTGTCGTGTTTAAATAATTGTCTGTCTGAGATCAAACAATGGTTAAATGACAGTTTCCTCCAGTTAAATGCAGATAAAACAGAAACCTTGATTGTTGCACCTGATCACATGCTCTCAGAAATTAAGCAGTATCAGTTTTTTAGACCCTTCATTTCAGTCGCGTCTCAGAAACTTGGGTGTTATATTTGACAGTTCTTGAGAAACACTCTAAAAAACTTGTCCAGAACTGTTTTTATCATCTAAGAAACATTTCTAAACTCAGACTGGTGTCAAAGGCAGACCTTGAGATGATTCATGCTTTTATGTCTTCTCGTTTGGATTATTGTAACGGTCTTTTTACGTGTCTCAACAAACCAGCTCTGGATTGCCTTCAGACTGTACAGAATGCAGCAGCAAGACTTTTAACTGGTACAAACAAGAGGTCACACATTGCTCCAGTTTTGGCTTCTCTTCATTGGGTAAATTTTAGGGTGCATTTTAAAATTTTAGTTGTAACTTTTAGAGCTCTGCACGGTGAAGCTCCCCAGTACATCTCTGACCTGCTGAAACCTCATGCTACATCTCGAGCACTCAGGTCGTCAGGTCAAAGGTTACTGGTGGTCCCTCGTACTGGGTTTAAAACACGTGGGGATCGAGCTTTTCAGGCACCGAGGCTGTGGGACTCCGTGCCGTTGACTCCTTTAAAAAGCAGCTGCAGATGTTTTTATACAAACGAGCTTTTAATTTATTTTTTCACTGTTTTATATTATTTTATTTGTATTTCTGATTTTATTGTGAAGCACTTTGTGATTTTTATCTGTGAAATGTGCTTTATAAATACATTTTACTTACTTACACACCTGCTTACACCCCACGAGCACAGGCAGGCTTGTGTGTATGCGCAGCTACACGATATGACAGGTTTGAACAGTACAAACCAGGATGCAGGAGACTCCTCATCCTCCTCAGACAAACTGCCCACAAAGGCACATTTTACAGCATCATACAAACACAGAGCAAACTGGTCCTTGTGGACATGTGAGAGGAGGCTTCATGAATATGATTTTAGGTCCCTAGGTACATCCATTAAAAGAACATTAGTGTGTGTCAACTCTCACAACCTTCCAAGAGTATTAATAGACAGGAAATCCCAAAAAGCTCCCATGTTTTAGACTCATGTTCAGTTTGATTTTACCTAAAATGTCGGGACTTTACCTCTGAGACCCAGATTTTTCTCAGACTGACTCTATTTTAGACATAATTAACTATATCATGCAGCGGAGTACCTGGTAGTTTCCCTTGAGGCTGCCAATCATGGTGGAGATCTGGTTGACCAGGCTGAGATCATGGATTAGGTTCTGCAGGTCTTGGTACAGCTGACCGGGGCCCATGTACAGTTTATCTACACAGAAACACATTTTCAGGCGGTTGATTCACATCAAATCAAATGTAATAAAAGTGTAATAATGGCTCATACAGTAGCAAAAGAGCAGCAGTGACTACAATCCCAAATTAAAGTATTACAAACGGACAGACAGCATGGCTCAGAGGAAGCTGAATGAGCAAAGTCAGGGTGATTAGATAAGCAGTTGTCCTCCCACATGGACAGTGACAGCTCTGCAGGCGTGGCAGTAATTCTCACCCCTGTGAACCAGCCAGCGTTAGCTTTCAGGGGACAAACATCAAATGCTGTTTGTTGATGCATGTCAGTGTAAATCATCCTCTCTGTTCCTCCCACCTGTACCTGCTCTATGTGGGCGGAAACAGGTTTCCAGCTTCCTGTCTGCCCCTTGTGGAAGCTAGTAATCCAACGTGATGTTACAGCAACTGTTGCAGTTCTGCATCTATGGAAAAAACACTGCAGCACAGACCGGATTAAAGGTCTGTCAGGGCACCGGCCTCCATCGCTCTCCGTCAGTCAGCTGATCTGCCCATGAAGAACAGCACTTGCAGCAGAGAGCAAGAGGAAAACACTTGCTAAGTCTGCGTGTGAAGGTCTGCAGCGAACAAAGAGTTAAACTGCAACTCTGGGAGATCCAGAATGCCTTCAGCTCTGTTTGCGTCTGTTATTCTTCTCTCCTCTTTCATACTCTCGTACAATAGTCACAAAGTCTGACTCCGACTGCAGCTCCATGGTAACCCGGCCCGGCTCCCTCACGACTGGGCGTTCGGGGGAAATCTTACCCCTGTTTGTACATGACCAGTTCGTTGGTGGTCTCTGTAAGAGTTACTCTGAAACGTTTCCCTCCGAGTTTGCCTGCATGAGGCTGTTCAAATACAGCCATCTTTACACATGCGTGAGCACTACTGCTGGGCCTCCTGTAGACTATATTGGTTTTTGGTTTCACTGATGTTTGCATGACCTCCAATTCAATCGCAGTGATCCCAAAATATATTTCACATGTTTATTTACTTGAAACAATCATGATATCAGATGAGGAATTTGCTCTTGGAGTGTTTCTGGTTTTGGTAGCGTCTGTGCGTGGGTGTCTTTCTGTCTGCAAACACAACAAAAGGTTTGAAGTTTTATCAGAATTTATTCAAAGTAGAAACTGCTTCTTGTTGTTCCAGGCTCGTCTAAGGCAGCTGCACGGCTCATGTGTCTCTTTAAACACTGTGACCAGGAGGCTGAATGCAGGTCGGGACAGGAATAAACCTTCATCATTGAAACATTAACATTTCTACATGATTTAAATGTCTTTGTTTTTATTGTTATTGCTAAGAAGCCCTATAACCTGCATATGACTGGTCTCTGTGCTAACTTTCTCACACCATCAGTACCATTACTTGCTGTTTATTACGTGTATTTACTAGCAGAAGTAATAAGGCCCAGGCAAGAATATAACCCCATCACAGCAGCGACCATTCCCACAGACTAGACTGGCTCTGTGTAACCCATTTCAAACTGGGTCCAACCTCGTGAATGGCTCTTTGTGAGAGCACCAACTGCCCAGATTTTTCTAACAAAACCGGCCCAGGAGCATCTTCAGAAGCAGGACAGTCACCCCAGCAATTACACGCTTCCTAAAAACAAACACAATATCTACAAATGACACACCGGCCGTGAGAGCCGCAGGAAAACAACTCCAAATGACCGGTGTGCACGGTGGTCTAATTGCAGTGCAGCGTAGGGAAGAGATGACTTAAGCAGAGAGACATGAAAACGATGACATCATAGCTGGAGAGTCCCTGCGTTGCCTTCACTGCAGGCTGGTCTGCGAGCGGATTTTTGGCTGCACACACGGGGCTGAGAAAACAATTGTTTCCACTTGTTAAAAGTTCCTGGATGATGCACACACACACACACACACACACACACACACACACACACACACACACACACACACACACACACACACACACACACACACACACACACACACACACACACACCAAGTTATTTCCAGACTAAGTGCATCACAGCGAGGAAACTCTGATGTATTAATGTTAAGTAATGTAGATAATCTCAACATTAAGTTCCATTACATCTGATTCTGTCTGCAAGAACAGCCCCATCATCTGTTAACATGCTGGACTCTCCATGGGAGGCAGATGATGTGAAACAGTGGAGCGCTCGCTGAATGCAGCTTACACTCAGGGAAAAAGTAAAAGCACATAAATAGCAGGTAGAGAAAAGAAGAAGGTGTTTAAGTAGCTGGTGGGCAGCAGGTGTGGATCAGAGATCGATGACAGTGTGACCACTAGCAGGAAAAGTCTGACTGTTATATCAAAGTATTTGAGAAAAGTGGAGAGTCAGTGAGCTCCGGAGCGCAGTGTGTAATCAGCGGCAGTAATTACAGCGCTGAAGGAACCAGCCTTTGACCTCTGCTTGAATTCTTCAAACTTTGGACAAACCAGGGAAAATACGTAATCAAAGCATTGCAGCAGACACCCGGCAAATTTAAACACAGATCGAATCCTGAAATAAAAAGTGCAGCGCTGCGACCGCAGAATGCGACGCTGTTTTTAGGCCTGCTGTTTGTCTGGTCTGGGCCTTTTAAAGTGGCCGAGCAGCTGTGTGTGACGGGGAACCTACTGGAAAGACTGAAATCACCCGACCGGCAGCCAGCAAAGCTGAGGACTGCAGAGGGGAAAAAACACACATGTGCTGGCTGGGAAATAAATATTTCCACTGATGTTTTTAAGAAACGGTGACAGTTTTCAACTCGGTCTAAGGAAGTCGAAGCAGATGCAGTTCCTCATGTCAGAGGACCGACCCTCAACTGCTGATACCGTACGATCCACTAAACTAATGAGTTACTAGATTTGTGCCAAACAGAGACACAAATAAGGTGACGGGCGAGCAGACACAAAATCCCTGACTGTGAAACTGCGTCGTACTTGGCTTGGCGCTGATCACCACTTTCTCGCCCGAATGAGGAGGAGGGAAGCGGCCGGTGTCGGCCATGTCTTCGCTGGACCCGAACTCAAGCACCTCCACGAAGCTCAGAGGCACGCTCCACTTCAGAAGGAACTTCTGGTCAAGTGTTACGCTTCCGCTGCCACTGCCGCTGCCATCCTGAAATCTGAAAAAGAAACGAGCGATGAAAACGCTTTGATATGAAACCCCCCGATTCTCACACAGGTATGTAACTTTGTGGGTTGTGGTCTCCCTCACCGGATGTTGGGCGTGGCACACATGAGCACATCGTTGAGCAGGAACAGGCGTCGCTCCTTGGTTTTGATGATTTCCCCACGCTCGTTGTAGACCGTTTCCACCATGTCGTCTGAGCGGATCAAGTAGCGGCTGCCGTTACTTAGAAGCTGATGACAGAGATGATATGCTACATTAATGCTCTGAAGACGCTAAACAAAAACCCAGCTCGGAGAAGGAATACAGAACAAGCAAAGACTAAGAGTCCTCGTATTTCATTTGGCATTAATGGCTCATTTCACTCTTGCATCCTCTCACTTTGGATAAGAGTAATGCAGCGACTCTGAGATTATCCAGGCTACAGGGAACTCACAGCCTGCCCCATCCAGGCCATCCTGTAAACACGCCTGTGCACAGATGCCAGAGTGGGTGGCTGAAGACAGTCGAATAATTATACCTTGGGGAAAGCTGGTGTTTTTGTGCAAACGCTGTGCTAAGCCATGCACTAAAAATAAGGTATTCAGTCAGGAGAGAAGCTCCAGTGTCTGATGGCTGCCCACACTGGGACTGAGAGAAATGCCACAGCATATGCTAAAAAATAAATCAGCCAAAAGCAAAGTCTCCACCGATCAGTAGACTTTTGGTTCGGCGCAGAAACGTGCAGACCTTGTTGAGGTAGCGCTCGTTCATGGCCTTTGCGATGTGACGGATCTCGCAGCGCTGGTCGGCTTCTCTCTTCTTTTCATTGAGCTTCTCAGCCAGAGTCTCCAGTTCGGTCAGGGCCATCTGCAGGGGCAGGCGGTCCGGGTGACCCACTGGTGTGTTCTTCAACATGTCCTGATGAAGACGAGAGAAAAAAGACACCAGTTTGATGCTTTTTCACCCCGTTTTCAACAACTAATACCAGCCGAGCCCTGTTCTGCCCCACTCCATCTTTCTACATATAACACACATCCTCATAATTCATCCTAAAGATTTAAGAATCGATGGAGAGCCCTTCTACGAATTATCAAGCTGTCTTGATTGCTATTAAACTGGTGTAAAAAAGAAAGAAAGCGGCCCAGTGTTCCACATTTTCACTGATATTTTCCTGCAGCAGACATTAATAGTAAATATGCCGGGGCAACGGGAAGCAGGATTAAAAGAGACGAGGAAAGCAGGTCTCTTCAGAGCAATTCCCCTGCCTCGCTTTGAGCCGCAGCTTTGAAAAACAAAGTGCTGGGTTTATGAATGCGGCACTCCCTCTGCTGGTGAACACATGAACAACACTGCCTGCTGCACATTGCATTTTACTGTGAAGGAGGTGAAAATAAGAGTGAACTATACCTGCAGCAGCAAAATGAACTGAGGGAATCTCTGGATAGGCTTCATCATCAGGCCGTACAGAGTCATTCGGTCACTGCTGGTTTCCTGACGATGCTGTCGGCGACAAGATGGCCAATTGGTGTAAAGACTTTCATTTTGTAAGAAAATCAATATACCAATCTGTTTTAATGTGAACAGCTGCATTTGATATCAGATATATAGCAAAACAGCTTTTTTTATTCAAATGCACAGCAACAAAATAATGAGACAGTTTAATGAGAAACAAACTTCCACTCTGTCCTGTAAGATTAATATTTGACATTAGTGTGTTGGTCTCAAACCTTGAGGAATTCCAGGAATGCTGGTTTGGAGGCGCACGTCTTCCTCACGACTGCCATCGCAGTGCTGAAGTTATTCACATACTCGCGATAGGCGTCCAGCACCATGGACTTAGAGAACTGCACATAAACACAGGGGTTACTTACTGCATCATGTGCTTCAGTTACAGGAAATGACATCATCCAAACCTCTATAAAGATGCAGACCACAGCAGCAGTACCATTAAAAATGTGAATTCACTTTAACTTGTCTATGGTGCTTTAATAAGGTGTAAATATGCTTTTTATAAATTAGGTCTAATAATGCTCATGCTCACAAGCAAAGAGCTGTGTGATATAGTTATGTTACATAAAGATTTACATAAAAAGCTTTTCTGTCTAAGTCATGTTCACCAATAAGCGGTAAAAGTTCCATCAGACGGAGAACTATTTATAGGAATACTGAAAACGATTGATGCTGGTCTGCTGCTGAAAACGGATTTTCAGTGTTTTGTCCATCAGTTTGTCCAGACTGAATCTCCTGAGTGTTGGCTGATGGGCAAAGCGAGACTCAGACGTCATCCTTTCAGCGTGCGGGACAGAAGACGCTCCCTCTGAGGGCTTTTATCGCTTTTTTAACCGCTGAGTGGCACAGCAGTGAGAACTTTAGCTCCAGTGTTATTTAGGTAAAAAAAATGAATCTCTTCAATGTTCAAACTTGCCTATGAGGTGACATTTTTTTTGTTTTACTCTATAAATACTTCAGGTCCAAATAAAGCTTTTAATGTGAAATCCTGTGGTTTTATTATTTGAACTGTGGCGTGTCACATGACAGGCTTTAGATATCTCCGTGAGACGTCTGACAGGAAGTAAGATGGCACGAGCTTACCGACGCCACAAAGACATCCCCAATCATCTCCAGGCTGTCCCACTCCGCCACGCGGCTCGCCAGGGCGATCTGGAACAGGAAGTGGCACTGCAGGATTTCACGCACGCGATAGAAAGTCATCTTCAGTTTCCTGTCACTCAGCAGTCTGGGCTCGATCTGCGACAGGGGCTTCTCGTATTGCTGACGAAGGAGACAATACAAACTGTAATAAGATGCACTTAAGAACCAAAGCGCCAATCACCGCAGCTGTACTCGCATACCTCTAAAATCCTCTTGAGAGAATCGAGATAATTCTTCTCGCTCTCCAAAATAGATCCCAGGATGCATCTTCTGACCAGCTGTGGATCAAACACAGGTTTCCTTCACCAGCGATTTCACAGAGTTAAGCATAACTGGATTAGGTTAGAGTTGGGAAAGTTACAAACCTGCTGCTGTGACAGAGCCTCCGGTGCTGGACACAGTACTGGCTCAACATTGAAACAGTCCACCTCGATGAAGAGTCCAGACTCCTCATCCTCAAAACAGGCCGACTTCTCTAAAAGATTCGAAACAACAGGAAGTAAAGCACTAAAGTCCACCTGAAGAGCAAAACGCTATGACTCAGCCTCCTAGAAGCACCAAGTGACCACATTTACAAGATTTTCAGAAAACCTGACCTCTGACCTTGAGGCTGAGGTCAATGAGATTTGAACTCCTAGGTAATTGTGTATTTTAGTGTAACTTAAGCAGCACAAACCCTGACAGAAAGACTTGGTTTTGATGAAGGAGCGTCCCTTCTTCACTGCAGCTTTGGTTTTCTCCAGTCCATCTTTGGTTCCTTCCTTGGCAGCCTTCACCAGCTTTTGCATCTTGGATGAGACAGAATGCACCATTACTAGGATTTGAAGAGTCCTTTTTAGTCCAGGTTTGGTTTAGTCTGTCTAAACCTACGGCTAAAGAAGAGCTGAACCGATCTACAGGAGCAGTGTTAGAGGAGGGATGAACAGAATGCGTAACACAAGACGACAGAAGAGCAGAGGCGACCACAGGAGACAGAAACTGGGACATCAGCTAAAAGCAACGTGGTGCTTTTAAGAACATAATGCGAGATCGAGGTTTAAATGTCACAGACATCGCAGTCTGTACAATGGAACACAAAGGTTCAAATGCTTGGGAGACACGGTTGCTGGTGTCTCAGTTTGCTGAAGAATAAACACGTGTTACTTTAAATGTGTCCTTTCGGACGTCCGACGCACGAACATTCAATGAGACAGGTCGACGTGGCAGAAAGGGATGCAAAGGAACTGCTCGCACTCCCACCATCACCACCACCACAAGTTCATTCACGTCACAGCAGGATGAAGGTACCAAGTCAGAAGCAGGACGCCCAGAGTGGAGGTAGCCAGACTGAGTGTGAAGGGCTGGGACTACTTTATCTAGTACAAACACATGAGGTGAGCCTCAGCCAGTTTACCTTCTGCTCGTGTTTCTGTTTTAACTGCTGCAGCTCTACCGTTCCCACTGTGTTTGCCATTAGATCTTTCATCTTTTTCTCATAGTGTTCTTTCAAGCGTGTCAGATCTTGAGAGAGCTAAACAAAAGCAAAGCAAGCGTTACTGGTTACACAGACTGGGAATGAGCAGGAGTCCCACCACGCTCGCCTTCGTGTCGACGTGGTGGTTTTTTAAATAAAGTGATTTTGAAGTGTCAAAACCACGAGGCAAATCATCACAGCGTGCAGGAAGACGACTAGGAGAAGCGAATGGGCTGCATCGAATGCACGAGTGTGCATCGCTGTAAACTGGAAAGAATAAGCACAGTAAAAAAGACACTTTCATAAACTGTATGAAAGACACGCTGCGTTATCCCCGCTATCCTGAGCTGCATGTTTAACGTGCTGACGAGAAAAGTAATCCTTATACACACATGAGTCTTCCTCTGGGGCGGCTTCCCTCTCATGAAGGCGTGGGGCAGGCCGTTCTCAGGCCGACCTTCCCCGTCGCTGGCTTCGTCGTAGCTTTCAAACTCGCTGGAGCTCCAGCCGTTGTCGAGGGAGCTGTTGCAGCCGCCCTCCTCGCCGAGCTCCACATCGTCGTAGATCATCTCATCTGGATCTGTACGAATGAGAGCGACTCGCAGTGATACTCAGAAATACTACAGTCTGGCTATGACCTTAAATGAACTTGAAGTTTCATGATGCAAACGAACACGTGAGAAGTCCCAAGCTTCACTGAATGCAACACTCATCTCATCAAAATATCTAATTAGCATTGATTAGTGACATTAAAGTCAATAAACAAGTCAAACAGGAGTTTTTGAGCCTAAATAAAGTCAAACGGTGACTTTTAAACGAGAAGAAAGAAGCGAAAGTGGACGGGATCAAAAACAGGAAGCTTGAAACTGAATGTGTGGAATGAGAAAAATAAAGTATAGTTCACAAACCTGTGTTGGAGTCGGAGTTTTCTCTGGGCACATCATCATAAATCACCTCATGTGGATCTGAAAAGACACGTGCACGGTTTTTACACACCAGGTAACCGATCCAGTAACGCGACAGCCAGGATGCGATGCAGGGAGAGAGCTAGAAGACAGGCAAACGCAAGGCTGTGCTTCCTCAAACGAACGGGGAAGGAAGTCTCCGGGAATCCAGTTGTGTCATAAGAACATTTTAAAAAGATGAGAGCACCCTGCGGGCATGTCGTGACTGCGCAGAAGCAAACGCAGAGAGATGACACCGCAGCAGCACCGCGGTAACTTTGACCTTACTCGGAATTGTTTCCTTACTTTCCATCCATGCGGTGTTGGCAGGATCTGCTGCCCATTTTGCCAAAGCATCCTCTTCTCTGATAGGTGGATACTCTTCACTGAAAACACTTGGAGAACACATAAAAACACATTTTCAATGTAACATGTCCCCGACGTTGCTGTCGATGCACTCTGTGATGAGCACAAACGGCTCGCATGTGACTCACCTGTCAGCTGAGGCGTTCCCAGTCCCAACCAGCATCACTGCAGGGAAAATGAACTGTGGTGTGAATCCTGCAGGAATTATTTTCCCCAATCAAACATTCCAAACAGCACATCACAGAACTGCAAAGCTTTTCCACACGTGCCACCAGGGGTCACTGATAATTCCACGGATAATTTAACCTGGATATGTTTTAGAGTAAATGTGCTTCCACAAAACTTCATCTAACATATGTGTCTAATTGAAATTCCTTCTGCGTGCTTCTGTTTTCCTTGGAAGATGTCATAACTTCAGCAAAAGGCCCGTACTGTGTGCATTCATCAAAAAACTGCACAAATGAATATCATGGTTGCACTCTCTGGCTTTGTAACATCTAAAAAGCACAAGTATTTCAACATGGTGTGACCTTGTTTAGATAATTACAGTGTAATTAGGCTCCTGGGACTGCCAGGCCACAAGCTTGGGCTCAGTTACTGCAAGATTTTAGGGAAACCGGAAAATCCTTACAGCCAGCACGGATCTTTGGGGAGCGCTAAATTTAGACCCTACTTCCTTGTGGCAAGGCTTTAGGAAAAACAAGAGAAAGAAGAAAGGCCGGGGGGATCGCAGCAGCCGGGACCGCGTTTACGTGTCATAGCTGTGCATCCGTGAGTGAGAGCAGGGAAAAAGGGATTAAAAAACAACTTCACTGCTAGGGAAGATTCAGTTATGGATATAATTTGATAAACATTTGCTTTAACTCGGAAGCATTCGCTCTTAATTTAGCAGCGTTTATTAAAGTCTCCTCCGGGTTTCCCCTGGTGCTCGTTTCATTTACCATCTTCATCCACGGAGAGGTGTCGAATGATGACAGGTGTGGTGTAAGCTGGGGTGATGAGCGGTACTCCAGAGGGGGTCGCATAGCCACACGGGACAGGCACCGAGTATCCCGAAGCGATGCCAGCAGGGCTGCCGGGAGGATCCTGGCCGTCTGCCTCTCGTTCTTTGGGCTCCGTGGGCGAGGGGGTGGGAGAGGCGGGTCTGTGCTGCTGGTCAAGCTGCTGCTGCTGGAAGGAAGTGATGTCAATCACAGAGTAGGGGTTGACTTTGCCCTGGGAGGAGGAACCGGGGGCAACGTGTGGAGCACGAGCATCGCTGACAGATACTTTCTGGCCTTCACTGACTGCTGAAGGAAAGATCATACAGTTAGCTGACAGTTACAAATATAGTTACAAATACAGTTACATTTAGACAAAGATGGCCTCAAATTATTATATTTATTTGCCTATATAAACTCGACTACTGCACACATTAGAAATGAGCATTAAAAACCTTTTAATGAATGAAATCTTACTTTTTCATAGCTGTCTGATTATTTTGGTGTCTCTCAGTTATTCATATAAACATTATTCATTATTTAAATACTCTGTTAGACCCATTTCTCCTTCAGAACTGCCTTAAATCTTCAACAAACTGCTGGAAACATTCCTCAGAGATTCATGGCCACCACATCCTAAAGGTGGATTGAGATCTGGTGACTGTGGAGTCCGTTTGAGTACGGCGAACTCATCGTCATGTTCAAGAAACCAGTTTGAGACGATCTGAGCTTTGAGACGTGATGTGGTCTCTGTGCTCACAAAGGCACAGCCATGATCTACACTCCGGTAAGATGTGGTGTTCAGACGATGCTCGTTTGGCACGACGGGGCCCAAAGTGTGCCGAGAAAATTTCCCCCCAGCCGCTCATAGAAGGCAGGATGGATCCATGCTTTCATTAGATTTCCTGTTCTGAAAGTCACAGCAGACACGGAGACTCATCAGAACAGGAAATCTTTTATTGGTGAGCCTGTGTGAACGGTGGCCTCAGTTTCCTGTCCTTAGCTGACAGGAGAGCCACCCGGTGTGGCCTTCTGTAGCCCATCTGCTTCGACGTTTGACGTGTTGCTGTTTCAGAGGTGCTCTTCTGCATACCTCAGGTATAATCAGTAGTTATTTGTGGTTACCGCTGCCTTCCTATCAGCTCGAGGCAGCCTGGCCAATCTCCTCTGACCTCTGGAATCAACAAGGCTTTTTCTCAACTTACAGAGGAGCAGCTGAGGCTCAGGAGGAAGAGCTATGAAGGGTTGGTGCTTTGATCCATAGTTCCTGCATCGGTTAGATTAAAAGGTAAGAAAGCACTTTGAGCACTCAGACTATGAAAGTCCCATGTTTCCATTTAACTGCTGCTCACTGGACATTTGTTATTTTGCATCTCTGTTGTGGGAAAATTCCAGTCCAACCTGAAACAGCTTAGATGTTCACACTGGGGACACGTTTCTAAAATCTTGACTGCTGCTGTGATTTGGTGCTACTTTTATGCAGCTTTGGTTAAAGCTGCAGTGGCATTGTGCAGCAGTGAGCAGTGCTGAAAGTATGAAAACCTGAATGGGGGAACATCACGTAGCGTCTACGCTAGAAGACTTCTGCATGTATGTGGATCTTGCATCTCTCACGAGTGCAAACGATGCTCAAACGGTGAAGTGTAGTGCAGTGGGAACATCTCATCATATTTCAGAATGACTGAGAATAAACAGAGCCCAGCCAGACCGCTGCTGCTGCTGTCGTGCCCTTCAGTGATAAAAGCCAGAACATCTCCAGCTACAGGCAGCCAGATATACAAGGTGTCACCAGAGAGACAGACTGCCCCACTTTACGATCTCACTCGCGCTGGAGCTGAAGGGGCGTGAGCAGAGCCAGATAGGGTACGCACAACATGACAGGGCAATGCAGAGAACCTTTGTCACTGCCAAAAAACAAAACACACACTCGAGGCATTGTTTGCACTTAACTGATTTCCAAACACAACTTTAGTTGGAAGGACTCTCTGTCCTAAGGAAAGGCCAGCACTTCTGGACTGCATACCTGTTGCTGCAGGATGTGTCTCCGTGTCATCATCCAGAGGAGGGAGCGGAGGCGGAGGCAAATCATTCTCCCTGTCATCAGTCCCCTCAGCAGCAGATGTCCCTTCAGCTTCTGAAGCTGCGCCACCTGCTGTGGCAACTGTTCCATCTGCTGATGATGGAGCTGCGGAGGAAGGCACCGGGGGGTCCGCAGTGGGGAAGAGGTCCGAGCGTTGGCTGTTCACAGTGCTGTCCTTGTTCTGATCCCTACTGACGGGGAGCGCGGGCGGCGGGCAGGCAGCCTCGGGGATGTCGTCAAAATCGAAGGGTTCCCCCTCATCTTCATCTGCAAAAGAGATGTCACCTGCCAACACTGGACAGGTTCCAGATGTGCCAGGTGTTGGATTTTAGTTAGATTTAGAGAATAATAGCTATTGCTTTATTATCTTATCATGTAGTGCAAAACTCTGAGGTGACAGACACACTAATTATGAGTTTACCACAATCAGCTAAACACTTTTTGACTGCATGATAATAGTAACGATACTTAAAGCGCTGCTTTAACATCTGTAGCATCATGGGTGGTGCTGCAGCTCTGGAAAAAGAGGCTGAGGACACAGACACAGATGCGCTCTGGGTGGCATTTGAAATCTGCAGGACTGAGCCACATACAGACTTCTAATTAAGGATGGGCTTGACTTTATTGCACAAGCGTCGGCATTGGGGACTGGCACCGAAGCAGCACATGCACTGGTTTTACAGCAAAAACAAACTGGGGGGTTCCAACGCACAGCTAGCATTCAAAGGCATTCACATCAGAGCGCTCAGCTGACAGGAGACAGGAAGGGAACTACAAATATCTTTCCAGTTTCCACACTGCAATTAGGCCAGCAGGAAAGAGAGCTGTTACTCCCTTCAGCGAGGGCTACAGCCTGAGTTTGTGCATTATTCCTGGTTTAGGAATGCTCAGCCTTCATTAGCAGGCTTCAGCTCCAACATGGATACAGACAGTTTGTGGGATTGCAGTAAAAAAAAAAAACAAGAGTATTTTTATTTCAGAAGTCAGTGCTGGTGGAGATATGAGGTAATACTATAAATAGGCTTTACAGAGCTTGTATGGGGCTCTGCTTCTATCAGAGCCAACATCGTGAAGGGTTTCTGAGAATCATATTTTCTCCCACTATCACAGTTTCTCTCAAATACCACAGATTCTTTGTGATCACTCACACGTCTCGTCACAGCCAGCACGGCTCCGTTCACTCTCAGTGTAGAGTTTGATTTTCTGTCTCATATCCCGAACGGGGTCCCAAAGAAAACAGAGCACGGTCTCCTGTGTGACACGGTGAGGCCCCCCGACAGCACCAGAGGCCGAAATAGCTCAGCTGGGTGCGCGTTAGACTGAAGATCGAAAGGTCACTGGTTCGATCCCACCGCCACAGTTTTTATTCTTTGCTGTCATGTTTGAAGTCCCAACATTTACACATACTTCTTTGATCATTGTATAGTTACTGCTTACACACAGTCACCATCTAATTAACCACATTCACCTCCAGGCTAGTGGCCAGCTAACGGGCTGAACCCTAACTTTGGTGCACACAGCTGTGAATCAGGCTCTGACAGGTAGTCGTTCCACCTCCTCAGTGTGAGAGAGAACAGCCTGTGATTAATGTTCCCGCTCAACTTTGTCAACCCGTGTCCATCTCCACCCACGGCTCATGAAAACAGAAGTGCAAAGAACAAGCATGGGAACAGAGATGCTATCTGCCCGTTTCCATCGGTGGAGCTGAATGCTGTGGGACGCCGTGATAAAGCACGGACAGCCTTTGGAAACACTGGGATGTAGGATGCATGATCACATGCTAAAAACTGCAGTAATCGGCACTTTGGTGAAACACTCGACAGTGTCACAACAGAGTTCGTTTGATTGGATTTTGCCAGAGCAATAATCACAGATGGCCATTCAATAGTACATCTGTAACTGTGGGCCGAGGAGGTCATTGATAGCTGGCTCGGTGAGTGGCTGTGCATGTCAGAACAGCTTACTTACAGACTGTGCACACACACGATTATCATCTAACGTCTACTTTCAGCTCTTAAAGGGAAATAAAATCTCCACTTTGAAGAGTTTCTTTCAACTTTGTAGTGTTATAAAAATATAAGACTACAAAGTTGAGATATATATATATTAGGGGTGCAACGATACACAAAATTCACAGTTCGGTTCGATACTTTGGTGTCACGGTTCGATATTTTTTCGATACAAAAAAAATGTTCATGCCTTTTTAATTTGTCATTTATTAAATTTTCACGGCACATTCCGCACCACATCTCTGTGCGTTCATCATTTGTTTGAAGCCAGCTCACCTCCTGCAACTACTTTTCCGAGAATACGTGCTTCTTTTGTGGTTCGGACTCCTGACATTTCTTTGGAGGTGGAGGAACATCACAGTAATTGCTTAAAGGAGCTTCTTCGACATCTTTAAGAGTTCTAAACAAATGTCTGTCCTCCTCCTGAAAATCTTATGTATGCAAACACGCGTTGCAACTTCTTATCTTGTGCGCGTTTTTTATTTTGACAGCGAATGCGCACCTGCGGACCACTTATGTGCAGCCCTGGTTATATAGCTCGTCATATTGCAGCCACAGAAATTCTTTTGTCCATGAAACCATAAAGCTGCACTTTCTTTTTGCCTTATAGTCTGATTTGTCATAACTTTTCCGTTTTGTGGTAAGCTTTTCTTTGGCTGTCACTTCTTCACCCTGACCTGTCTTATTTGGCTCAGCAGAACTGAAATATATATCCTGCTGCTTTTACACACGCACTCACATAAGCTCAGCGATTCTCTGCGCGATCAACCTCTCACATGTTTAAGCTTGCTGCGGGAGATTTCACTTGTCATGTTTGCGTAGTAAGCTAACGATTAATAAGACTATGTCAGAGGAATTGGTGCACAAATTCAAACGCGATTTCAATATGTCACATATTGACAGTGGCTCACCGATGCCAATGACATAATTACCCAGCTACATTTCCGAAAGAATGCAAAAGCATTGACATATATTTTTTCCTTCCTACGATAGGCCGACGGGCAGGGCAGAGATAGATTTTGGTAGCCCGACTGGAAAAATCGCTAGCCCCGGGACGTCGGGCTAGCGATTTTGCGAGCCCTGTATCTGATTGAGGAATCACTCATCTTTGGAAAAGAGAGTTTATTACAGAGAAATGTCTCTTTCCAAAATAAAAGCTATACTATCCGCTATTCTCAACACAGACAGCATCGTCAGAAGGAAAGTTGATAAAATAAATTAAAAATTTTGTATTGTTCCATACATATGCATACCGAACCGAAAGCACTGTATCGAACAGTTCAATATCGATACGAGTATCGTTGCACCCCTAATAAATTATATATATATATATATATATATATATATATATATATATATATATATATATATATATATATATATATATATATATATATATATATATATATATATATATATATATGCAAATGTGGCAAGGAGGCGAGCTGTTCACGCTGACAATATGGATGTTGTTCTGAGGACCCCTCAGCTCCATAACGGTCTGCTTAAATGACTCACTGCTTCTGTTTCGCCTCAGCAACAAATCGAGCGAGCGGCCAGCTGGAGACGAAGGATTTCTCTGGCCTGCGTCTACCCCGGAGGCTTTGTGTGCCCCTGTGCGCGCTGCTGCATCAGTATTCTGCCTCATACTGAAGCACATTGTCTGCTATTCACAGTAGCGCAGCACATTTTACTCTCCTTACTCCCTCATTCCTCCGCCCACGCACGCTACAGCGGTGGATGAGCGGAGGAGAGGAATCTGCGCTGTTGACTCGAGCTGCACAGCTTCATCAACCTCTGAGAAAATCATCTAACCTTACGATGACCTGCAGAAGTGATCAGCTGACCAACACCTGCAACCTCTGTGAAACAAAGTTTCCTCATTTTGGTTAAAGTGGACGTTTTTGTTCATTTTCTGTCATACGTATACACATTTATAAACTATGACAGCTGTGGAATTTTTTAATGATCCCTGTGAGCCAAACTCTTCTTTTTCCTCGTTGGATTTGGATGATGTCAGAGAGAAAGGATATCCTTTATATAGAAGCTCCACCCACCTGCCTTTCAAACCATCTTCTTACAGAATAGAGTAGCATGTCTATTGTCATTGTACATGTACAACGAAAGAAAAGAGCAAAACAAGACGGTGGTCTTTCAGGACGAGGCGCTAATAGGAAGTGGATGATTCTTCAACTCAGCTCTCTTCCTCAGTGTGTCTATTGTCCTGTCCCTCATCTCCCCTCCCCTCACCCAGTTGCAGCAGATAGCCCCGCCCCTCCATGAGCCTGTTAAAATGGAGTTTTTTCTTCCCACAGTCACCGAATGCTTGCTCATAGGGAGTTTTGATTGCTCAGGTTTTGTAGGGCCTGTTGTTGTGATTTGGCACTATGTACATAGAATTGAACTGACCAACTGAGCTAACCGGCCCATGAAAACAACACTTTCCACCATGTTTACCAGTTTAAGCATCGAGGAAGCGGACACATGCAAATCACATATGAAGTACGAGGATTTGTTGACTTTACTTTCAGGAGGTGGGGGAGGAAAGTCTTCCATGTCCATGCTTACTGCTCTTCTCCTGCTAAAGCTCTTCAGACATCAGCACGCAGAGGCTCAGTTACACCAACGCACATTCCTACAGGAGAAAAGGACAAATGTCGTTACAGTCAGTTCAAGGAGGCTCATACAACAGAAAAAAAGAGACCGAGTTTGGCATTTCTAGGTCAGCATATGTGAGCCAGTCGGTCCACAAAAGACCAACCACTTGTTATTCAATGTTACTTAAAGCGGCAGACAGCAGCGTGGCTGTGTTGTCACGGTCTGCTACCTTTTGTATCAACATCTGATTCTGAACCAAAGCGAATTCAGACAAATGAAGAGTGAGAGAAAACAAAGGAAACACTTGTAGAGCTCCCAGGGAGAGCTGATGCTGGCGTGTGTTTACGTGTGCCCGGCATTGTCATATGCTAATGCTGCGTGTGTGTGTGTGTGTGTGTGTGTGTGTGTGTGTGTGTGTGATGCCATGGTATGCACAGCCTGTGCTACAATTGTAATGGACACATCACACCCTGCTGCGTGTCCACGAGGAAAACAGAAGCTGTGGAGCTTTGCAGCTAAAGCAAAGTTCATGCAAAGCAGGATTCAGCTTAGATTTGAACTCATTTCTTTGGTTTCAAATACATTCAGAATGCATTACACGAGCAGACTATCAAAAACTCACTTTAACGCTCCAGGATGTGAAATATGTGCTGCTGTAAATTAAAACCCAGGCAGGTTATCATGCAGAGGCACAGGTCAGTGTTGCACTTCTGTCTCAAACAGCAATTATCAGCCACACATTTTGGTCCTTATTAGCATGCTGAGGCAGGAGACCTTTGGACCTGCATGAACATAAGAGGCGTTACATTCCTGAGCAGCACAGGGTTCCTGTCTGATGTGCAGCTTTTATCCAGAGGTGACAGTTTCTGTCAAACAAAGCTGAGCTATTTACTGGACATCTTCAGCTCACTACTGTGCACAAGGACAGATGACAGTGTGGTGACATCATGCTGTGGCATAAAGCAGGCATTGTAGCGCTGTGTGTGCACCATTCTCTATCCATGCAATCTCCACAGCCAGCGTAGCTTCACAGCAGTCTGCTTCTGACTAAGACAAACGTGCAGCAGAACAGAAAACAAGAAGGATAACTCATTCTGAGTCTCAAAGCTTGTTTTGTCTAGAAATAATGTGAAATCCTCTCGCGTTGTCCTCCACTCTGTTCACTGGGCACAAGGCCAGGAGAGAGGATCTGTCTGCTACGGCTAACAGTGCTAACACAGACAGGTAGGCTGCACTGAGCCTGAGGAGGCCCTAGCTTCATAATGGAGTACAAAGAGACAGGCAGATGCAGCTGCAGCATTAACATATCTTACATCTGTCCATCTTCAGGCTCTACTGTGCTGAAGAACAGTGATATATAATGTTTGTGTTTGATCTTTTTTTAATTATCATGGTATGAAATATTTTTCTTAGACTGAATAAAATCATATTAGCAATTGTCACTCATGTAGGGCTGCCACAATTTTTTGATAGTCGATTATTTTTGCGATTAGTCGACTAATCACATCATCATCCATTGGACGTAAAACGAACAGCTTATTGCACAAGCAGCACCTGCTCTTATATAACTATCATTAGCTTACAGCTTTAAGTGTTTAAGGTCTGTGCTAACTAAAAATAAAGACAAGATGGTAGTTTATTAAATTTTAATGAAATTTGCAGATTGTTTCGGTGAAGTTTAATAAACTCCTTGCTATCTAAAATATAACAGGACACCGGAGTAAATTCTCAAGCATCTCACACTTCTGATAATCAGCTGTCTGCTTGACATTTATTCAGCTGTGTAAAAACTTTAATCTCAGCCAAACCGATTTACTCAGGAACAAATAAAATACTAAAAAAAAGCCAAACAATAACATTTTCAAGTTACGGTATCTAAGTGACTTATATATGTTTAACCTGAGTAGTGAAAGACGGCGGTGGGTTTGAAGCCGGGAGTCCGGTGTTCTCACGGGCTCTAGTGAGCCTTGCCCCGGCTCGCTATCGAGCTAGTGGGTAACAGACGTCTCCGAAAACGTCGGAGCGCTTTTGAAAATATGTGGTGTCCTGATAAACTGAGCAGATATTTGAGGTTTACACAGCTACATTCTCGCCTGAAAATATGTTAAACGTTTATTTTGTGACCCAGAAAGAGTAATGTTAAAACTAACTAGCTGCCGCTATTGGTGGAAACTGAGCTGGGCTGCGCTATGAATTCTGGGACAGAGCTACTTCTTCTTCTGGGTTTAACGGCAGCTGGCATCCTTGTACATGCAGTGCTGCCATCTTCTGTTTCAGTCCGTTATTACACTCTTAAATCCTGCTACTTATTCCTGTGTCTTTTGCGATCTTACAAAGCTTCAAACGACGCGTCGACTATTAAATCAGTCGTCGACGATTTTGATAGTCGACGTAATCGTGACTAGTCAACTAATCGTGGCAGCCCTACACTCATGTAATCTCAGTGAAAATTAAAAATAAGAACAATCCAGTGTGATCAAACTGAAAACAACTAAAACTCTGAATCTTTATTTTTATTCCAGGGGCTTCGTACTTGGGTTTCCTTCCTAGTTTTGTGAGTCAGCTGTAACTGCTGTGAGCAGGTAACTACACGACAAACACGCTCGTAACTCGGCTGACACGTTTTAAAGCGAGGAACTGTCAGCCGAAGCCAAACAGAAGCTTCAAAGCGTGACTCATCTCTCCCGTTAAAAGCATTGTTTGAGGTTTAGGAAAGCAGGAAAAGGATGGAAGGGAGAGGAAAGGGACTGAAACGTGTTCTTCTTCCTCCAAAGGCACTAAAGAGAAAAGTGGTTAAAAAAAAAAAACTTGTTACTGAAACAGTTTCGTTTCTCATGTTTCTGTTTATTTGTAATATGTGTGAGTGAAGCTGATCTTCTGTCGGTCAGCCTGCAGATTCCTGCATTCCTCCCTGCTCCTGTAATTACTCCCACTTTGGTCCTTCTGCTTTCTTTTGGAGGAAAACTAAACACATTTCCAAATTACACCCTGCGCTGCTTGCGGTGTAGCGTGACTTCAAATGTGGTCTTCACCAAACAAACACCTGTCTCACCCGTGAAGATGACCTGTAGCACAAACACAACATGACATCTGCAGCTTTGGTCACCAGCTTTGGACTGAGCCACACGAGCTGAGTGTGCGTATCTCACAAACCCTCGCTGAGAGGCCAAATACAGTCACAGTAATTCATTTTTAATTGTACCGCTAATCTATTTGGTGTTTAATTAAAAGGCAGTGCATTGCTGGCTTATCTCAGAGCCGTGATTTAAGGCAGAGTGGAAGACAGCAGAAAAGGTAAAATCCTCTCCACAGTTGATGATACACTCAGCTGAGCGTGTCATTACATGCTGGGGCGGCTGAGCAATGCTGCGCAGACAGGAAAACAGTCATATGGCTTACAGCGTAATGCAGACAATTTGCTCACCTGTGTGCTCCTAATAACCTGCACATGCTACATAACAAACAGCACGTATGTTGCACACAGCAGGAGGCCGAGTGCAGAGGATTAGCTGTGACCTGTGTGTAGTGAGACAGAAACACCACAGCTGTCTTTGTCTTGATCTTAATTTTAAAATTACATTTCTATTAAATCGTGTTTCAAACATGTGAAACTCTTATAATCTTATTAACTGAAGCCACACCCAACCTGTGTCCATAGATGAGGCAGGGTTTCTTATCATGCACTAATCATCTACAGAAATCAAAGAATGACTGACTTGCATTTAAGCATGTAAGCTTTTAAACACAGATTTATTATAAAAAAGCCACTAACCCAAACACAGAGACCAATCAAAAATATGCGACGCTGAGAGCTCGGCAAGAGGTTTGCAGCCGAGTCTTCTAGTGCGCACTTAAAGACAAGTGGCATTCCACACACAGGCTGAAAGTCATAAACAAAGCCTCAGGGGGGGCGGGTGCTGGGAGAGACAGGCGCTACGGGTGTCTGAGCTTTGCTCTGCAGCTCTGGGCAGAGCATCCTTCTGTTCAGATTACTGAACACAAGATCCCAGGCCTGCAAAGAGAGGCCCAGCAGTCTTAACAAAGTACTCGAAGATGTTTGTGAGGACGTTCAGGGCGCTGCAGCTCTTCATGATCAGAATTCAAGAGTAACAGCAGAGTTAAAAGGATGCTTCTGCTTCTCACATAGGTCACCCTCATTAACACACTTTCAACACAGCTTACTTATACCTTGAACCACATGGTAAAAAATAAAGCGATGAGCATCCAGTAGAGCACCGGGGCTCACACAGTATGTGGGCCTCAACAACACCACCCACTCCAACCACAAACTCGGAGTCCTGACTGCTGGCAAGTTGAAGGCACATATATCACTACCACAGTAAAGCAAGCAGTCCTCCCTACTGCTCACATGGCCCACCGTTTACTCCTCTCCAATGAATACAACCTCTCCTCACAGCAGTGCAGGATAAAACCCACACAGAACACAAGAAGATAAGTCTGGTCCCCGTCAGCTACTACTTATAATTATAATGCAGCGGCGGTCGATTGTAGGGAGTACACTTCAATAATCAGATGCATGGGGCCGCAGGACTTTGATCTGATTACAGACGTGATTTATTGGGCTTGCCATAATGATGCATCACCCCACCATACAGTATGTATGAAGCGGTCTTTTGCAGGCAGATTCTGTTTTTAATAATACAAACAGCAAACACTGACATGACTCTGCCAGCCTGGGAATCACTCAGCAAAATAAAAGACTGCATTATGTTTCAAACGTGGTGTCCATTTGAAGACAGAGACCGTAAAGTCTTGGCTGTCACTCGTAACTGGTCTCCACCCACCCAGCGAGCCACACCAAAGCTCCGAGAAGCCAACATGTCACCAGAAACACACTATTTAGTGAGCGGTGATGAGCAGCCACTCTAAGGCGTTTTTGTTAACTGGCTGGATTTCAGCTCTGAAGGAATTTTAATGTGAATAGAGCAGCTCAATCAGATTACAATAAAATGACCACAGGAAACCATGCCACTCCTGATCATCAGTGGGCTATGCATGGACTTGAAAAGGGTGGAAACAGTTCCCAAAGCCAAGAATATGAGTGACTCTTAGCTTTACTCATCCCTGGGCAGAGTCCTGAGCTACAGCTCATCTCACAGAGCACGGTGCTATCGCACAAAGGAAGGTAAAGCTCCCTAACAAGCCAGCGCTGTGTCAGTTTCTCTCGTCCACCTGCACGAGAGCAGCGGCCTTTCTTTCCCAGCTGTTGGCGAGCTATGCTGCTAATCCACGTCCCGTCTCGGTGGATGTTTGGCCGAGTTGTGGGTGGACAGTGACTCCATTAACTGCCTTTCGAAAAATGAATGGTATGCTCCTCTGCACGACCATTGTGTGCTCTGGCACCCCCGAGCTCAGTCACGGTAAACAGTAGCTGCTATTGGCAAAGCGGCGCTACAGGCTGCCCTGTCACAGTTACTTAACTAATTCCTGGTATTTCTCCATTAAAACGCACCTGTGTTCACAGACTGCTCCGAGCACAAGTGAGGACACTGAAGTCTGTGCTCTGTGTTCTCATGTTTGTGGCAAAGCTGGCTGTGATCTACAAAAGCATCTTCATAAAGGATTCTACGTGATGTACACGACATTAAGTGACAGCAGGCAGTTTAAGCACAGTAAAAACAGCCCACACTGGTGGAGCTATTAAGCATCTGTATTTACAGGCAGGCCTCTCCAGTTATTTGCCAATCAAATTACCAGCGGAGACTCTTGTGTGCAAGCATGTGCATGTGTGAGCCTTTCTTCCACCTCACCCTCGTCCTGGCTGAATGAACTGGACATGCACGACACTGGACAATACAAGCAGTGATCAAAGCATTCTTTGTATTTCTAACCATCATTGGAGATCTACCAAACCTCGGAGGGTTCCTTGAGGAACTTGACTTTTGTAGTGCAGATAGGCACCTACTAAACCTACCAAAGGCCAAACAGATGAATTAAACTGAGGTTTCACAGCCTGCTCAGACCAATCTTCCACTTGGCTGAAGCTGTGCAGGGCTTTGGCTGAGGAATGCTATGCATGACTACTTGGATCTGCAGCTCTGATTTATCCAGTTATGAATGATTTTTCGGAGTGTCAACTCCACGGGTGGTGCAGTGTTTTCAGTCCACATTTTTGTGTTCATAAAGCTGTTTGTTATCAGTTCTCTCAACCTCATCAAATCAGTCCTAAAACAGCAAAGTAAGAAGAAGAAACGTATGAAAATCTTACACGGCAGCTCAGAAACTTGGTGAATTCTTAAACAAACACAGAGGAGAGTTTGTTGATGTAATTCTTGTTCTTAAAGCAGATCGTTTCCGGATTAGGGTGCACAAATTGGCATAAATGCGCATAAAAGGCGCATTAGTGACTGTGTTATTGCAGGTATCTGACAGGGTTTGGGATCTTCTCCGTGGAAACTGACACGCTACGTTATAGCCAACATCTTCCAACACAGTTTCTGCTTCAGGCTGACATCACTGCTCACTTCACCTCACAGTTATCGGGACACATTTGTCAGGGTTATTCAGAACTTTGTAAAAAAACCTACAAATGACCTCAACTTACCGTTCTGTGACGTGCTCCCAGGTGAATGACGTAATCCTTTCACAGCAAGCGTTAAACGCAAAACACTTCAGACTCCCGCACAACTTCAAACCTATCAAAACATCCACTTCTCGTCCTTTTTACTTCTCTCCCTTCGGTGCAAGCTGACTTCATCCATGAAAACCCTCTCACCCCCCGTCTCAGACGCTGATTGGCCGCCACAGCGCCACTAAGGGCTCTGATTGGCTGCGTAGAACGCCAATCAAACCTCCGCCGTCTTCTCCGGATTTTATGGGAAAGAAGTTCGAGCAAAGCGGACACGTGACGTGTGAGGTGGCTCCCCCCTCACAGCTGTCCGGAGATGTTGAATGTTGATGTTGAAGGAAGTTTTTAGCTTATCCGTTAAAACCTGAACCGAAAACAACGAAGGAGGGATTTTTGTCCCCGGGAGGCACCGATGTCCACGCTGATGAAGAGGCTGGACTGCTGCTTCACGCGTGATTTACAGGAGCAGACACATAAAGTTAGAATAACGAACTCTGAGCCTTTAACGCTGAAACTTTCACTTTTTTTTTTAAGGACACAATGTTTTTAAGCATTTTTTTTTATAGATCCTTAAAAAATCTTGAGTAATTTCTCGTTTCTCTGACGGAGCTTTTTTTTTCATGTCTTCACTTTAAAATGAAGTATCGCAATAAGCAAAGTGACTCTTCAGACTGTAACAGATCTGTGTACGAGACAAACCTGCTGCAGCCCTGTGCTGCTGTTCAGGGGGAAATCATCCTTAAATATGCAAGAATGTGCTGACGGTTTATGGCAATGTTGAAAAAGAAATCAATTGAAAACTGGAGGTAATTATTCCCATTGCGCCACCTACAGGCAGATCCTCTGTTGCACATCTTACAGTCTAAGCTAAGCCCACCTCTTTCATTCTCCTCCCCCCTCAGCTCACACTGAGCTTCCCACCCGAAATGTAAGAGGGGGAAGGAACAGCCCTACAATAAAATCAGACATCCTCCCCTTTGAGCAAACATGTTGAATGGCTGCCAGTTAAATGTCACAGCTGCAGCATCTGCCTATCAATTTTGTTTAAAGCCTACATTACAGGTCCTTCAGTGCAACGTCACCCTCTGCTCTCCAGACCTGTGTGAACATGCCCCACTTACATGAATTTCTGGGTCACATGCAGGAGCATGGTGACAGGAGACAAAACAGAAGAAAGAGACACAATAACCAAGGAAACACTTTATTTTGAAACTCGGTAGTTTAAATGAATGCACAGTCCAACATAGATAACACAGAAGCTGTTAGTATATGGCACTGAATCAACAGGACATCTGTCCCACGGTAGTTCCCTAATTTCACAATCTAAATCTAACATGATCAGATTTATTTAAAGTGAGATCAGAGCTACAGCTAAAACAACATTTCACTCTTTACGAAGATGAAATTACTGAAGGTGTGAAAAGCTTCAATCTATTGGACTGAGGCTTCGAAGCGTTTTCCACTTTATTTAACACACAGGCAGGAAAACATCTAACGAGGGCTTCACTTATTTGCTGGGCAGCTTTTGTGCAGGCCGAGCCAAAAGGTGTTAATGTGCACGCTGTAGAAAGAAAATTACAACTATGTGCACAATTAAAATGTCTTAAAAAATTACTGAATATAACACACAATTCTGTTTCCCATGTACAATAACAACACAGGGCTATTCTGTTAATGAGAACTAAAAGCAGAGCTGTTAAAGTGGGATATTGTGGAGAAGTTGAACATTTGCAGCGAAAGACAAATAAAACCTTTCCTATGGTTTAAATACAGGAACACACACACAATCGCCATTAGTATGTTTTTATAAAAATCCCACACACATAAAATAAAACTCAGTGGATTTTAGAATACACCATAAATAAAGATGGGCTGCAGGGCTGCACCAGTTTAAACCACAGTTATCAGGGTCAGAGGTTTGCTTAGTGTAAGCACTAGTTCAGTATTTTTTCAGCACAGTTAAGCCTTTGTGAAGCGGACTGCTGTGACTCAGTGTAACTCCGCCATGATACATGCTTGTTTCTCTGCTGATGCAGTCCAAACACACCAATCTGATCAACACTTAGTATCTAATAACTTCAATGAGTAAACCTATGAGAGGTCATCCTCAAACATGATCCAGTTTTACCCCACTCAGGCAGCAGAGCTGTGTAACAAAGGGTCCACTCTGGAGTTCACAGTGCTTTGATTTAGAGACACTTCATGCTCACCTCAAACTTCCCTAAACAGACGGAGCAAATTTCACTGTCAATATGTACACAATAGAAACAGCTGTGGGCCGACAACATCTACTCCCAACTCATATTTAAGTCCAGTTTAATTCTGGTCTTTATCTCAAAGCAGATTTTGCTTATTAAAGCTTTTGTTGATCTTAAACTTACTGATTTTTAATGCAGGAGCTGCTCTCATACATATTTTATACTGAAAAAAAGTAATTTATTACTTTAAAAGTGGATACTTGCAACACTTGTTAAAAGGTGTGAAATCGCACCATTGCCAACTCTTTGCTGCATCGATAATACTTGTGTGTATAATGAACCACAAAGTCCTGTTATGAGCCTGGAAAAACCCAGACAGTAATACCAGAGTCCTGAAATAAAACGAAATCGAAATAAAAGCTGTGCAGTGAAAGATTCTGTTTCACACTCTGTTGTGATCATATGTAAACCTTTGTCAGGAGCAAAGTCTCTTTATGCCCTTTTTCCACTAGCACCTACACAACTCAATTACTTAGTTTAAAGGGTTTCCATTAGGTGAGTTTGTGAGGAGCTGAGTCAGACCAAAAATGTGACATTGGGAGACTTCATGCCACCGATTGGCCAGGGAGTGATGTCACTGGATGAGTCATGAGAGCGACTCCTTCACAAGAATCAAATCTGCCATTTTTCAAACCCAACAACGAAGGAAATGGAGACACAAACTTCTTTTACCTGAAGTCTGACAAGAAAACGCAGACTGGGACTTTCTGCCCACCTTGCTATGATGACCCCACCCACATTGAGGTACTACACAATTGTAAAAACTGAGTAGAGTTGAGCTGAGGTGGTGCTAGAGGAAAAGATGCATTACAGAACAAAGGACTAGAGAGCCCAAGGGGCTTAAAAAGAAGTCCCAGTCTAACAAACGTAGAATTTAAAACAAGCATCCATCAAAAGTCAGCGCCCACTCAGTCTCAAATAATAAAATAAAAAGCCATAACTGAAACAGGAAATGACACCGATGATACTCCTTAACTGGCATGAGGTTTTCCAGAAGCCTCAGGCTGACCGTCGGTGGTGCCGTTCAGTGGGATCGCCTTGTTGCCAAAGTTCCAGTCCACAGGATTAAGAAGCTGCATTGTCTTCTTGTGGGTCCATATGGGGTTGAGGATAAGTGTGAGCAGAGTGAGGCCGGTGAAGAAGAGTATTAGCGGGGGCAGGGGCGCATGGGTCCACAGCTCCACCCGGTGGGTCAAGGTTACCCACCACATGTAGTAAGTGAGTACCATTCGACAGTGAAACATGTGAATCATCACCCACTGGTTGGCTTTCCAGAACAGAGTGCATGCCCAGCCAGCCTGTCAGGGGAGACACAATCTGTCAGACACCTTCTCTTTACTTCACATTCATGCAAAATCTGTTCAGTAAACCAGTGAGCAGAAGGAACAGAGAAAACTGTGGTTAGTGCTTCAGGTTTTTGTTGTTTTTAAAAGGGAACTTCCTCTTTCTAAGAACGTTCTGGTACAGTGAACATAATCACAAGGTGCACAAGACCCAGGAGGAAGCAAAACTTACAAGTCAAGCAAAAGGTCAAGCCAGTGAGATGCTACAGAAAGCCGGGCCTGGACTTACCAAAGATTACGTACAAATACAAGTCCGGAGAATGAGATGAAAGGTACGTGCATGTGACACGATCATGCTTACCTTCAGCAGCATCCAGGATATACAGGTGAATGGCGTGCTCATCTCCAGCAGGAGGGTGACCATGGGCAGGAAGTGGCCCAGGGAATCCCACACCACCGCCCCCACGTATCCCGACAGGGCGAAGAAATGGTGCGTGGCCAGTGGGAGGTCGAATGACCAAAATACCACACTGGAGGCGTGAAGTGCAACATTCTCAAATGCAAAAAAGCCCGTGGCTGTGAGCACGTTAAACCATGACCAGTCTTCCTGGCCCCTCACTTTGTCTCTGGTGATTGAGGAGTCTTCAGTGAGGGCCCGGAGACCGGCTACTGTACTCTGGATCCCAAACACTGCCCGGGTGGCAGCAAGGTTCCAAAAAACCTTTTCTTTGGCCAGCAGGGACTTGTAGGTCTGGCACAGAGACACAGACAGGAGGTGACAGAAGAGGAACACTACAGTATAGAAGCAGAAGCCAAGGCCGATGAGCTGGAGGCGATAGTCCCATAAGAAGTACTCTGCACTGGGCTGGGAGAGGCGGCCGGTGTGCTGCTCGGAGGCCATGGCGCTTTACGGAGGATCACCGAACCTGAGCGCGGGGAGGGTCACCTGAAGGTGGAGCTGCTAGGAGCATGGTGTGTGTGGCCCACCTGCAACAGACAGACAACACACCATCCATTAACGCAGCACTGTGCCTGTGAAAACACTCCACGAAGCCGTGGACCTCGGTACACACGGATCATTTTATTTAAACTCTATGTAAGCCTTCAATCTGTGTTCATTTCATCCGCCGGTGACAAACTTTCACTACAGAGTTCTTCGAAAGAAGAGTCAGAGAAAAGTTCGATGTTAACATCGCGACATATCTCACAGAATATTTAAAAATGATTAAATCTAAAGCAGTTTACTTACTAACTAACACAGAAACGTGTAACTTACCGGACAGAAGCGTTTCCAGGGAGTACAGCGTCCCTCTGTAACCGATAGTACCCCCAAACAGGAAAACTCACATCATACGACTCCAATTTGGTCATGTGACATCCACACAGGAAGTCCAGCCTCGCTGTACTTTGCAGACATCCCATTGGTCAGCGCTGATCAGCCGTAGAATCCCATTGGTTGCCTCTTATTTATATTTTCTGTCTGGAAACAGCCTCTTTAATATTAATCACGATTATCTATTATTACGACCGGATTCCTGTAGAAGAAGTCGCAAGATTCACCTGAATAAACCGCTTAACAAATAGTAAGATAAACAAATAAACCCTCACAGTAATAAATAATATAGTCATGTCAATAAAATGCAACTTTCTGCTAAAAAAAAAAAGAAGTAATAAACGTGTGCACAGAACTGCATTTTTAACTATTAGAGGTGTGCTACTAGAACATGGCATGTGTGTCTATCTCCGTCCAGCAGAGGGAGCCCTTGCATTGTGAGATTCAAATGAAGTGGCCTCGCTTACATTTTTCGTGGTTTTGTTTTTGAGGAGTTGATGTGCTAAAGCTTTGATTTATTTTATTTCACTGTATTATTAATGTGTTTTATTTTCATTTGTTGCAAGAGCCGTTTAACAAATAGGAGCGGACCTTGTGTTCTACTCTCACTGGACTCTTTCTCAGCTTCCTCTCAGGTTTACTGGGTAAGACAAATTACCCATTGTTGTTTACCTGGCAAAGAGCTCATAGGTCAGAATTCTGCAGGAATGAAAAGCATTAAAAACATGTAATATCCAGCATATCTTTGCCTGACTTCGACCTTTATGGCCATTACAAGGTCTTTGAAACATTTGGACACGGATCATCTGAAGTTTAGAGTACTGATACTGTACCAGTGGTCGCATTCTTGCAGACAGTCAGCCTGCAGATCTGTAGAATTTATGGATGCTGCCATTGCTGTGGTGCATGAAATGCATTACAAGAATATAACCTGCAAATTTTAAAATGTAGCCATGCTGGGATATAGATTATGTCAATGCTGAATATAGAACTCTTTAGTGCCAGAAGCATTATGTGGGTTGCTTTAAAGAATGGTGTTCAAGGGTAAGCTGAACACATGGGCACTGTCGACTCGCATCAAGAAGCACCTGTGTGATGTTGCGTTTTCTCTCCAAAGGCGTGCATGGGGTCAGGTTAATTGCTGGTTCTAAATTGGCTGTAGGTGTGACCGTGAGCTTGAAGGGTTGTCATCCTCTGCGCGCTAGCCCAGCGACAGACTGACAACCTTTCCACGGTGGACCCTGTGACAGCTGGGGTAGGCCTCGGCTCCCCCGTGACCCTGAATTGGATAAGATTGATTTATAGTAAGCTGACGCACGCTGATCGCTTTTGTTAGATGTGAAAAAACAAAAGCCAGTTCATTCAGTTATTCTTTTATATAAATGCCAGTTCTTTGGTGAACCTCCTGACACACTATGAACATCGGAAAGTAAGTGTACCAATTTCTTTGACTGATGATTCAGAGCTACACTTCATCTTTATTTCACTGCTATTTTCGTTAGCGGGCCACAGATCTAAAATGCATGAAATGTCAAGAGCGGTTTGATGAATTCGTTTAGCTCCCCTCCGGTGAGAGAAAATCCCTCCGCTGGAAGTACAGTTACTGTTAGGAAAGGCATCAGAAAGCTGTAATTCTGGCATACCCACTCCAGTGGATTAAATGCAGTGTAATGTATAATGTCTAAGTTTACGTGAATACTTTTGCTGTGATGATCACAACAGCAGCGAGTTACTGTTCAAAGTAAAAAGGACCACAAAGACAAACTTGTCTCAAACTTTTTCTCAAAAAATTTAATTGCAGAATTATTTACACTGAGTGAACTAAGCAATGATCAACGAGTCAAATAGGCAAAATCTCCCAACAGCTCTGAAAGAATGGAGGAAAATGCATATGGTATAATAATAATACAAAATAAATTAACGATAAGGTAACTTGCACTGAAAGAACGCGCCTTGAGAGATGCACGTGTGGCAGACTTAAATAAATATATAACAAATGTACATCAGTGTGACAGTGTCATAATTCTTAAAAACAAGAATAAATAAGCCTACATTCAAAATCAGTTTTTTTTTTTTGCATGCCATCATATCAGCTTAGAAAGGAACCATAACAAAGTGAGATTAACAGCAAAACATGAGCAAGTGCAGAAAATAGTTGTTTCAATGAAGCATATATTTTATATTTATATATCTATATATATATTTCTTTACAAATAATGAATATTTGGCATTATATTCATCCTTCCTATAGATATGATATACAAGAGATGAAAATAGTTTTAGCTAAACAACTACCTTTTTTCATTTTGTCTAGTAATTATAGAGTTGTTTCACATTCCAACTTCTAGGAAGTGTTGTATCAGTGTGTTTCTTTCCATGGCACGATTACCAAAAAGTCCCCTTGAAATAGTTCACGTCATGGGTTCTAGAGTTTAAAGCGCATAGACAGTCGTACCAGAAGTGAGGCCACAGAATGTGTAGATACAAGCTCAAACCGCATGTTTGGAGATGGGTCGGCGACGGCAGTCATGGTTTGATTACGTAAAACTAATGTGCAGTAAGAACTTTACAGTTTGCTGGATAAGTCAAAGACATTGCACTTGCAGTTGGCCGCTGCCCTCCTGGCACTGAATACAGCATTGTTGAAATTTTGTACGCTCGGGGGTTCACACGAGGTTTCAGCGGGCCACCTAAAGGAAAGCGCTGCAACTGCATCCTCAAAAGAAGACTCCCTTGGCGCTCACAGTATCGGATTCATGCTGCGCGTCATCCAGAAGGATTCAGCGCAGAATAAGCGCTACAGTCGGCTTCGAGGGAATACAAGATCGCTCTGTGAAAAAGAGTTCATGTGAGAATGCGTTTACACCTCAAAAGAAACGGTGTCATCGATGGAAAACGATTTTCACTGGGAGACAAAACCCAGCCGTCAGAGCAGCGAGGTTTGTCTGTGGGGGGATGAGGGAGGGATGATTTCTGCACAGTTCTTATCTCTAAATGCATCTGTAAATTTACTCACACTCGTCTCCTTATTGCCCTTTTCCATCTCCCCTGGTTCCTTCAAGGTCCGACTAGAAAAAAAGGCCTCCTGGCAAATTATGCGATGCGTCTTAAAGGTGCAAATGAAATGCTTGAAACTGAATCAGGTGGCGGTTATACTACGTTTTTCACGGCCCTGCTCGAGATACGTAAGGGAGAAACTCCTCAGTCGTTTCAGCCTCAGCCCAGCAGAAACATGTAGTGCTGATGCTTAAGTTCTACAGTGCAGGCCACAATTCAGCAATACATTTATCAACACAAGCTTTGAAGGGCCTTAGAGGCAGTTTGCTTGATCTCACCAAGGACCCAAAATCTTACATAAGCTGCTTTGCTTAGTCAAAGAGAGGCTAAAAATGACCCGGCGCAGCAGCAAGCGATCCTCACATGAACAGCCTTCCAGCTACAGAACAGCACACAGCACCAGCAGTTTGGGCCTCAGCGCCGAGCTCTCGTCTCCTCTAAGCCAGCATATGTCAACCCGAGTCTGTCTCTCTGCCGTCTGTCTGCCACTGTGGCAACAGCAGGGGAACGTCCCCGCTCTGCCAACTGCCTGGCATCGCACACCCAGACGCTTTCCAGATACCCACTGTCTCACTATTAAAGCTCCCTGCCTCTGCAATGAAAAACCCAACAGAATTCGAGCTCGCCGTGTTTTCTTGTTTCATTATTGAAACGCTGTCACTCCATCGCAGACTTTGGTTACCTGGTCATTCTGTAATGTGTTGTCTGAGGTTTGCTACAAGAAGTTTGGCAGATGAGGAATGTGTCATACATGGTAGCTTGAAAACAAGTGTGAATCCCACGTATGCTCGGAGTTTGTCTTCAAGGATGCGTATGGTTCAAAAAATACTGCGTTTACTCAAAAGTACAATTCGCAGGAGCAAAAAGTAAATCAAGGTATCTAAAATACAATTTATCAAACAGCTGATGGCACGGCGATGGCGTGTAGATCTGTGTGGGGGTGCGGCGGGCGATGGAGGTCAGGCCACAGCTGGGTAGTAATAGGAAAATGACGCGCAGACCTTAGATTGACTTAGAGTCAGCATTGTGCTACAAAAACAAGATCCACGCTCACACATCAGCAACAGACACACACACACACTATTCAAATCCAGGGACTTTGTTTTTTTACTGCTATCATATGATTCATATCCCTGAACCCACCCATAATGAAGCCAGGCACTCGGGCACAATTAGTCATAAAAATAGATTTTTAAAGTGATGTACCGTTCAGTGGACAGCGCATTATTTCGACTTGATTATTTGTCTAGTACTGTACTGATTAAATAAAAAGCAGCACCATTTAGTGGGTTGATTATCCCAAAGGTTTTACTAATAGACTTCAGTCTTTAGGTCAATGATTTGACAGCGACATCAGCAACACAGTGGAGCGAACGTCGAAATCACCGGCACCAAAGTTTCATAATTAAGCAGCAGAATTTTAGCGTTTTGCTCAGAATGAATTTATGAGGAACACAATCACGGACCAGGATTGGATCAAACCAGCTATTCCTTCACTGATTACAATAGTTTTACTGGTGTGTATTGCGCCCGTACAGATTGACAGCAAACTATTTTGAGTCGTGGACCCCTGGAGGTCCCCGAACCACACTTTGAAAACCCCAGACCTCTGTAACAGTTGCATATATAGATGTAGGTGATCTTTAGCTTTTGTTTGTGTGGAATTTAGGATTGTGCAAATCTCCATTCACTACTTAAAATTGGCATCGGTGTGCACAGCCCGTTCTTTCTGTTCAGCAGGGCTCTTGCAGAGTTTTAGCTATTTGAGACTTGCTGCTTGCATCCCTCTGGAAAAGCCTTTGCCCCAATTTCATTTCATTATTCCCCATCTTTTCCTAAAGGGTGTCAGCCACAGGGAGACTTCAAACTACACTGAACTTTTCAAGAAATGGGAAAAATTACAAAGTACTTCATAGATTAAAGAAGCGCGTATGCAGATATTTTGTTTATGTTTTGACATTTTTCTCTCCATCACTCCTCATTAACTGTGGCTGAGGGTGCAACTTGAAAGGGCCTGACAGAAGCATGGTGGATGAAAAGACGGCCGTGCGGCGTAGAGTGTGTGCGCGATCAAAATGACTGCATGTGTGCAACAAATCCAGAGGAGTCAAGAGCAAAAGAAAGGGCGGAAAACAGTGGAGACGCAGTGGGGAAACACGATGAATATTCATCCCACTCACAATTCAAAAATACAACAGTACTATTGTGAACTGGGGTATGTACATTTCCCTTGGAAATACAGAGAACTGTAATAAGTGCATAAGTGCATTTGTCTACACATTTCAATCTAAGGAGTTACAGACACTTTCATACTGGTTTCTACTGCATTGACATGATGAACGTGTTGGCACAAGACTTGCATGTTTTCAGCTTCAAGTAAATGTCGATATCTGAAAGTTGGCAACGTGAGATATATAGGAAAGATGTTTGAAATGTGCGCGTTGATGAGCTGATGTCATTCTTCCACCAATCCAGGACATGAAGAATGTTTGACTACAACCAGATTGGGTAGAAAGCTGCATTTTTCAACACTGACCAGTCCAGAGCTTATTTAGGGCTGCCTGAATAACCTTGGATGTGTAACCAGTGCCACATGCACACAGTTGAGGTATTTCAAGCATTGGCACTTTGCAAAGACTTGAACTTACAACAATTTAGTGATACTTAGCTTCTTATTCCCCAAAAGAAAAGAAATCATAAGGTAATTTTCAAATGATCAAAAAGTATCGAAGGGCTACTAACTTTAACCGTTTTTGAACAACTTGAAATAAATAAATCTCTCATTTACTCTTTTAGCTCAAAGGCCTGGTTGCTGGTAGGTTCTCAAAGCTGCACTTTTTAAATGGCACTTTGCAAATGCTGAAAAACTACAGATGTATCCATCCAGGACACTGGATGAGAGAGCTTGTAGGTCGGGTGTCATGAGAGTGAGCTAAGGAGAAACCCAAGCGACTCATGTCAGACATACATTTCTGCTAACACTCGCTCTGGATGCAGGAGTATAGCCTTGGCGCATCCTACAGTCCGCTGGGGTTTTGGCGATGGGCACTGAGGATGGCTATCAGATCAGACGACAGATGGATAAAGGAAGAGTAGAGAGATTAGCAGTCTAGAAAAAGGCTAGTTTTAAAGTTTTGTTTGAAATAGGGAGACACGTTAGCCCCTGACCCGACCCTCTCAAAGTCTAGTCTGAGCCTCTGGAATATAGATCTCGATGCTGTCCGCTCGCTCCGAGGCTGAGTTTTGCCGGAAAGAGGCCGCCCGCTTGGCTGCCATGAGCCGTCGGCGGGCTTCCTGCCGGTGCCGATCTGGGAGGTCCAGGGATTTCTCCCTCGTCATTGCACTCTTCTGTCGAATTGTCTTCTTTGGTACGGGAGCTGGTGCCTTTAGAAAGAAGAGAGAAAGATTAAAATGCAATTTTGCGATTTATTAGAAAATCCTTTTTGTTTGCTCCACATTTTTTTAAGAATCAGTCTGCAAGCAGTGAGTCCTCACCTTCTTCTCTGGGCTATCTACAGGCCTCCAGTTGTTGTTCTTGATCTGCTGCAGCTGGTCAAATTTTATGGTGACGTCATCGATGGAGAGCTGCAGCAGGTCCCAGAACCCAGCCAGGTCCTGAGAGGTGGGTCGCGGCATGGCACTGGGGTCCTACGCAGCACGGGCACAAGAGGAAAGATCAAATACTCTTAAGAGTGTTCAAATGGTGAGGTAGATACTATAATGTAACACCGCACATGTGGGCCACCCTGCTTACTGCACTTCAGCTCCAGTCCACTAGATGTCCTCGTCATATTCAAAACTAGTGATTGAAACGAGGGGCAACAGCTTGTGTTGGAGAGCGGTCCCGTCATTCGTTCATGAATGGGACCTGAAATACTAAGCCGACTTTGTCGGTGCAGACCTATTCATCACTTGATATCTGAAATGAAAGGAACATCCGACTGAAAGGTGCCTCATTGTCTCAGTAACTGCTGCAGGTTAATGAGTCATGGGTTTGAGTTTACCGTGTGCTGGTCCCTCTTTCTTTCATTAAATTAGCTTCTTCCTTCTTCCAAGCTGAATATTCTTGCGAAGGCTTTTCATGATAAGGAAGCACAACCTGCGTACGCCTGAACAGAATTTCTGAGCTGATTTTATGTGTTGATCGCCGCCAACGAGGACCCGGGTACACAGGTTTGTGCTCTAGGACAATAACGTCTAAAAAACATGATCATGAGAGGCTCTTAAACTGATGCAGGGAGAAAAAAGATTGATGGTCTTGAGGTAAATGTGTGCATATTATTAACCTTTGTTCATTACAAATTCTAATTTAATTGCAAATTTCTTTATTCCCAAATCCAATGCAGAAATGCGATTAGAAACAGGCTCTCTTAGGAGGCTTTGTTTGATTTCAGGGCTTGATGGTGTGGAGCACAACACTGTCACAGCTCAGGCTGCAGCACACCCTGCACTGTATTCAGGATTTTGTTTTTATTCATATATTTCCATCCATGTTTTACTTTATAACTTCAACTATTTCAGCTCCATGGTTTCATAAACTTTGCACCGACCAAACATCTGTGCTGTGACTCGACAACCAGAGATGGTCAAGCTCTAAAACATTATGACATTTGAAGCGTGCAGCAGAGTAGATGTAGTTTTTTATATGATGGGGGCTTGTTATTTAAGTTTTGAAGTTCCCAACTCATTTGGTTTCTTGTGCATTAAGTAATCAGATAATTATTTTTAGCCAAACAAACAGCAAGGAGTCGCTAAAAGGATCTCAAAAATATCATCTTTGGCCCCAAGTGTAGAAATTCATTAACCAATTAAAATGTTATTTCTTCAGCTCTTTCCTAAAGTTGTATCTGTTGCAACATCACACACAGATATTAAACTTACAGTATTGCTAATCATACTTTGCTTACTGTGACTCCATAGGGGTTACATTCGGCTTTGATATTTGTACAGTATTATGAGATTAGCATAATTCTCCTTCATAAAGCAAGCCATTTGAAAAAAACAAAAACCCTAAGATTTCAAACATGAGTGTCCACCATGTGAGGAATGCCAGAAACAGAATTCACTCCTGTTATCTCTAATTACTGAGAGATGGACTCAGAACTCCATCAGCTTTATTCTGACCTCTGTGCCTGTGATGTTCGCCAAACTCCAAAGTCTCAAGGCTTCAAATATTCAGAGCTGGCAGATTTGGAAGGAGTCGGTGAGTTTTAAGCTTCGGCTGTGCCTGTGTGTGCTTCAAATCCTGGAAATTCTCCCAGAGAAGCACTCTGTGCACACCGTTCGTTTTAATTCAGGCTTCCTAAATGTTGATTGAGACGTTAAAGAAAAGCAGGCTCCTAAAACAAGATGAGACATCCTTTTAAGTTTCTCATTTGTGGACATTTCACAAACCAAGGCGGTGTATGAAATATTGTTTCATATGGATTTATGGCATGGTCAAGGTTGCTGGTTTGTTGAGTAAACATTCATAACACCGTCTCCTTCAGGAGGAAATAGTACCTGGCCTCTACCTACCTACCTACCTACCTAACTGTATGCCAGGTGTGAGGGAGACATCAACTCACAGAAGGTAAGACAGTTGCAGAGAAGCCAGCTGAATAGTAGGAATAAGATACAAACCATCAATGCATATGCCCTACCGGTCATCAGATAAACAGCTGGAATAATAAGATGCCCACAAGAGGAGGAGATGTCACAAATGTCAAGACATGAAACCCCTCATTCAGCATGGAGGTTTTCACCCAAAGTCCAACATCCAGACACTCCATGAGCTACAGAAAGTGGGAGGGCATGGATCACTGAGTGTCAGAGCCACAATACAGTATGAAACTTGGAGCACTCACAAGGGCTGCTCCATGAGAGCCTCAGGCAGCTAAAGACAGACGGTGATGCGGAACAGGAGGTGGAAGTGTATTGGATGACCAAGCCCCTGCATGGGATATATCTGCACCATCTACCTACATCTGTACCATCGACAGACAGGGGAAGCGGCTGACTAAAGAAATCCTACCAGTGGCTAGAAAAGGCCAGCTCAAAGGACAGCACAGAGGCTTGGATCACGTCAGCAAAGGAACGGGCCCCGAGATCCAGAACCATGGAGGCAGGAGCTACCACAGCCAATAGGACGCAAGTTACAGACTGTGCAAAGGTTCCCTGGAGACGATCCAGGACATAGCAGGATGCAAGCCATACACTTAGAGGCAAAACCAGTGGCTGTGATAGTGCTGAGGAACATCTGTGCCACACGCACTGCTGGTGTCTCAGATCCATTTCAATAGGAGCCTGGTTCTACCATTACTTCCTCTGTTCCAGGATAAAGCTGCATCACACACACACACACACATGTATTGTTTTATTTCAGAATGCTCAGGTCACATATAAATGCGCCGAATAGCTATTGATTCTCAATGTTGCACTTTTCCACAATCAATGACATTTTCAGGCAGTTGGATTCAGTTTGTTAGCACCAGCTAAAGTATTAAACGTGTATTGAAGGTTGAAGAACAAAGTGTGGAACTGTTTCTAATGACAAAAGTTCATTCTACAGCACGATCAATATTTTGAGTCTAACACCTTTGTGCCAGATGTAGCTGTGTCATTCTAATTTCTCTCTCTCTTACCTTCAAGCACAGATGTGGTAGGCTGGATCACATGCAGTGTGGATGGTCATGTTATTTGTGTGCTGCAGTTAATGTCACCTACATGTGAGTTATGATGTAAACAGCAGTTTTATTTGTTCTTTACCTACAGACTTTAATAAAATCACGTCTTACCAGGTTTTGCTGACACAGCCAGTAGAATTGCTGGAATTTCTGAGACATGAGCAGCTGAGCACTTCCCACTGCACTTCGGATTTTCCCTAGAACTGAATGACACGCAGCATATCAAACAGAGCACATGCAAACTGTTAATTCTGCTCAAAGGATCAGAGATTCACTCACTCTCCTCTGACAGGTCATTTTCTTCAGCTTCTGCCTCCATCTCCTTACACCAGCCCTCCATCCTCTTTGTTTCATTGTGGAGCAACTGCATGAACCAGCTCCCGTCCCTCCGCAGGGAAGGGGACGCCCTCCCCGACTCGCCCGGCGAAGCCGCGTTCTCCCGCGGGGAGGGGGGTTCTAGCTGCCAGGTTGTTTCGCTGGTGGTCTCCCGGGGACTGGGGGGTTCAGCAGGGGTACGATAATCCTCCCGGTAGCTGAAGAGCCCCTGGGTGCGGACGGTCCGCACTGCCCCGTACTGGGTAGGTGTGCTGGGCTCTGAGTGACGCTGGAATCCCCCACCAAACTGCAGGCCTTTGTCCTCCATGGTGGGAAAGCCCTCCAACTCCAGGTCGGCCTGCACAGCTGCAGTCACGCTGTTGGAGCGTTTGAACCTTCCCTGTCTGACGGGCGAAGAGATTAATCCTGCCATCCTTTAAAAAACTCACACCCATCACCCTAGGGACCATTCTCAGCCACGCCATAAAAAGACCATATATCCATATTTTATTCCACTTTAAATTAGCCAACCTTGTAAAACTACTTCTCCCTGAAATATTCATGTAAAGTTTTAATTATATTTTCGTTGTTTTAACCCTTCAAATCCCAGTGTTATTACATGAGCGCCCTGTGTTATAAGCCCCAAAAACCAAAAAACGAAACTAAATATTTCCACAAAAAACCAGTTGAAGTAATATGTGATTGTCATTATAAGTAGGCCTTTAGATGGACCAAAGATTGGCACCAACATACATTTTGACCTGCCATTATTTTTTTTGCATTTTTTTTGCAATTTAAAAATTTAAACTTCAAGGCCCTGAGTCTTCATTGACATCCAAGAAAAGAAGAAAAAATAAAATCATATGATGATAATTTGGGGTTGAAAAATAGCGTTTATAATGGAAGTCAATGGGCAGAAAATGGTCCCCAGGGTGATGGGTGTGGGGATTTCTGCTGCTCAGCCATTTTAGGCTGATTTAAGGAATTCACACTGGAATATTAACATTGACAGGTAAAAACTATCCTGTGGCAAGTTTGGTTATATTCCACTGAACACAGTGGAAATGGCAGCCATTTAACACATAGCAGTGGCACAAAAAGGTCCCAAGAAGGCAGGAAGGTTAAAGGCACGGGTGAATGTACACATGCCAAAATGACGAATAATGGCACTGACAGTGGGGCTATTTTCTGCGATACCGAGATCAAACATCAAACCCTGATGTTTTGTAATGATGTGAAAATCCCAAAGCCATTATCTTACCCTTTCTTTTCATCCTCTACCTGGATCCCAACAGAATGGTACTCCCGTGAGCCTTTGCTTTCAGATTCAGAGTCCGTGGCTGCTTCCACCTAATGTGAAGAAAAGATACAAACAGTGCTTCTCATTATGTGAGCTGCAATTCCCCAGTGTTTCTGTGTTTATTGGGTTGGGACTGGACAGAGCAACTTAACGGTGCACAGCGTGTCAGAAAGTAAACATTGTATGATTTATGGAGGCTGCGAACGGAAAAAGACTGAGGTGGTTTTTAGGTTTGAGCAGAAATTAGGCTAAAGAATGAAGCACAGTGTGCTATAGGGTACATTCTACAACGTAAAATGTCCAATAAAGCATTTGTAGTTGCCCAAAAGGAAGCATTAGATTTAATAATGGCACCACACAGCGCCAGCTAAATGTTTGAGAACAACTCGTTCGATGCTTTGCTGTGCAACTATGCAATAAGCATAGCAGCTTCAAATTAGCCACCTTTGCACTCACGCTGCAAGAGCTCAACACAAACACCTCTGAGTTTAGGTCGGGTCAACGTGAAGGCGCTCCATTAGCATGTTTGCCGGACACCCTTACAGAATGTGGACGTGTGCTTCGGGTCATCTTCCTGTTGGAAAACAAATGATGGTCCCACCAACTGGAACCAGATGGGAAGCTGAGCCGCTGTGAATGTTGTGGCTGTTCTACATAAATGGCCAACAGTGTCACCAGCAACATTATCACACCTCCTCTGCCATGCTTCTCAGTGGGAAACACACTTCTCTCACCATCCGTTCATTCTCTCTGCATATCACAAAGATGTGGAACCAGAAATCTCAAATCTGGACTCGTGGGAGCAAAGCCCAGATTTCTGCTGGTCTGCTTCCTTGCCTTTCATGACCCGAGCAGTCTGCTTTGTGTTTGTGTTCCTCTGTGGGCTCAAATTGTGGTCATAAATATTTTTTGTACTTGTAAATAAGGATTTGTATGTGTAAAAAGAATTTGTGTGTGTAAAAGAGATTTGTGTGTGGACTTAGCCAAAAAATACGTGTGAAACTCTGGACTCAAGTTTCAAGTACGAATTTTGACCCTGTTTTTCTTCCTTTCATCTGATTGGCCAATGTCACGTGAATCACAAATGTAACTATCCAATCAGAGAACAGATGGGTTTGGCTGTTGGAGGGGTGCTTTTTTGAACTGCAGGTCCTTGAAGGGTAATACAGTTTGAAGCTGGAGGATCTCTATGTAAATATCCGATAGCAGCTAGGTCCCCTAAAGTTGTGCTATATCAGTGGTTAGAAATACCATTATTACTTTAGGATTAGTTTAACACAAAGTCAGGCCTGACCCGGGACCATGGCTGTGAGTCACAGGCATGAAGGTCCTTTCACATCAGACGCAGCATGTGATGCTAATGCTAACTGCTAACTAAAAGCCAAGGATCCAGAATTTGTTGCGCTGGCTGCTGAGCTCTGTGGGTTTTTGCAGCAGCTCTACCTGTACTAGATGCTAGTCCCTGTATTAAGCAGGTAAACCTGTGACACAAAAATCACCAAACTCGGACGACCACAGACTGTTTTTCTTCGTGGTGATGAAGGAAAACGCTGGGCTGGCATGTAAAAGGGCATTTATTCCCTTCAAGAACCTGAAGCCCCATAAAGCACCCCTCCAATAGCCAAACCCATCTGTTCTCTGATTGGATAGTTAAATTTGAGATTGACATGACATTGGCCAATCATATGAAAGGAAGAAAAACAGGGTCAAAATTCATACTTGTCACTTGAAACCTGAGTCCAGAGTTTCACACGTATTTTTTGGCTAAGTCCACACACAAATCTCTTTTACACACACAAATTCTTTTTACACATACAAATCCTTATTTACAAGTACAAAATATTTATGACCACAATTTGAGCCCATACTCCTCTGTGCTTTCTTTCTCACATTTCAGTCATAAAAGCTTGAGTCATGCAGGCTCCTCCAAACAGTTTATGTGGAGGTGTGCTTGCTACTTGAACTCTGAGAGGCAATAATTTGGGCTCTACGTTGAGTGCCACTGACTGCAGAGTGCAGAGCTACTGCGACTCTAGGACTTCCAGCATGTATGCCAGGTGAGGCTGTTTCACAGCGCCTGGTGTTTTTTGGGTTTTTCTGCACTGCAGGAAACAGTAAAATGTTCAGGTTAATGGACTCAAATTTCTGAACTTACTGATGCAATGTCATTTCTCTGTTCTTGGCCTGTGTTTTCTGTAGAGTGGCCATTGTGCCTCAGGATAAAGGGATGACTGCAGATAGCAGGAAATACATTCGAGGCACAACCGTTAGCTGTAGGTGATGACCTCATGAAGGTCATGAAGATAATTTAAATAGTGTGAAAAGCCATCATATATGTGTATAAAGATAAGGTTTCTTTTGAAGCATTTTTAGTCAGTTATGGTAGACTGGATGCTGTGGAACCATCCACAGTGATAGAAATGAGGACATTAGTTTTTACTATGGAGGAGGAGGACAGAGCGGCGGATGATAATGGCTCCTGCGTGGCTACAGTCGGTGGAGCCACATTTAATGACACCTCTTCAGTGTTGACCATTTTGCTCTGCTGTTCTTCCTCCATCCGTTCTTCTTTTTCTCTTCTAATTTCTTTCTCTCACTTGTCTCTCTTTGTCTAGTTTCCACAATGTCTTGCTGACTGACTGTGGCTATCTTTTTTTTTAAAATACTGACTGAATCCTGCTTTGTCATTTTTGTTATGTCAGTAATTTTTCTCCGGTGCTCACTGAGCTCTTTTTCTCTGTGACAGTACAAGCGGTGCTCTGCAAATATGATTTCATTGGTACGGTTGGTATAATTGGTTGTATCTTCAGAGAGACAGACCTTGCATTAACATCTGCTTTGAGTGATCCAAACACAAGCTGACAGCTCTAAGTATACCAGTTCACAGCTGGCAATAAAATGCATCTTGAGTGACCACTTATGATTGGATACGACTTCCCCCGCTCCTCATGCAAATAAAAAAATAGATTGTTTTCTGTTTGCAAAAAGCAGATTACAGCACTCACATCTGCCCTGCATACACATACCTCAGTGCATGACCAGACGCAGCTGCTGTGGCTCCTACAGCGCCCGCTTCAGTCCCTCTCCATGCTTGTATGTTCATGTGAAGTGCGTTTGCTCAGACTTGGTCCCTGATTGATCACATCATCGAGTTATCTGTTCCAGCCTATCAAAACTGTAAACCCCAGTTTCTTGTTTACTGCTTTTCCTTTGTCTACCTGGGCTTTCTTAATAATAATAATGGATTGGATTTTATATAGCGCTTTTCAAGGCACCCAGAGCGCTTTACGATGCCACTATTCATTCACTCTCACATTCACACACTGGTGGAGGCAAGCTACGGTTGTAGCCACAGCTGCCCTGGGGTAGACTGACAGAAGCGAGGCTGCCATATTGCGCCATCGGCCCCTCTGGCCACACACCTTACATCACACCTTACATCACCCTCCTCCAATCAGATGCTTGTCTGCCTGCACGTCTCAGCCACTCCTTCACCCACAGCCCACTCAGCACAATCATACCATCTTCCATCTTCTCTCCAGCGGCGGTTATCTACCCCTGCCAGCCAACGCTTATCATCTTCTTCATTACCACTCATCTATCCCCCGTATAGGACTGTCTTCCTGACCTCATTTTTCCCAACACCGACCCTTACCTGAAGTCATCTCCTAGTGAAATATGGATCCACTGTGTCGACACATAAGCTACACAAACATCTGATCTATCCTTCTTTATTTTTATTTGTCCGGTAAAGACTACGGGAAATGAAAGCCCAATCACAGCTGTGATTACTGGAGAGCTGAGTAAGTGGTTCTTTAATGAGGCCCAGGGCACATGTTGACCATATTTTGGACCGGATGACTTTGGATGTGTTCTGAGCGATCAGCTCTCTATTCTGTCGGGTGTATTTATAACCTGAGCGGTGCAGCTTTGATAAGAGCTGAGCGGAGCCTTATGTTCCCTGAGAGAAAGAGAGAGTGCTGTTCGTCCTTTGGTCACCTGGGTTTCCTCGCAGGGTTGTTTAGAGTCAGCTAATCATGGGTTAAATATTTCAGGAACACATTTACAGCATGCATAGGTCAGAAAAATGACTCGTGGCTGTGCCCTGGTTTTTTTTAGCTGGTTCTACTTTGCATTTACCCACAAACTTCCCTCATCATTTACTGGGTGATTTTAAAATTAAAAAATGTTGATCCAGTCTTTGACAATATACCAAAATGTGTTTTTATACTGTGATTTTTTTAAAGGTTAGACAAGCAGGACTTAATGTGAGCATTGCGTCCTCCTCAGGATGAACTCTAACAACTCATTATCCTAGTATGTGAATTTGAAATACCTGCATAGTAAATAATGTTTGTCTGATATCAAAGCACTGTGCTATAGTGCACATAGCTGTAAAAAAACGAGTGCATTTCTCTGCCAATGATATCATTCCAGCCCTCAGGTGTTTCAAAGAGCGCCCAAAATGTCTATAAGAGGCCTTTTAAGCATCTGACATTCATAAATCTCCGACTCAGTGTAGTATTATGACTGTGAGAGTGAACCAAATGCATTGGTTGAGAATATCGTGCAGTTCTGTTGTTTGGAAATGTCAGCCCTACCTTTGTTGTGGAGTGGTCAGTATTAAAGCTCAGGAGTGACATTTTTGGTGAGCTATTTTGTATTCTGTCAGGCTGTTTGGAAGAAGCTATTAGCAGGGAGGAAATGTGCACGGAGCAGCCTGCTGAGGTGACCTCCATTACTCGCTTCGTGTTAGAGGCAGAGCCCAGTCCACCTCATGATAGAGTTTCATGTCTGTGATGGATGAGAGCTGAAAGAAGGCAAAACATCCAGGATGCCGTGCAGTTTGCGTCCAGCAGGCTCTTTAGGCTGGACATACTTTGGCACGTGCATGCAGAAATACAAGGGCGTGCATACATCATCACAGGCACAGAATCAGCACAGGTGTGGAAACTGAAAGCTGCACGGAGCGACTCAGCCTTTCATCCACAACACTCAAACACCACCTGGTGACTTCCTGGAGCCAATGAGTGCGTTTAAGGTTAAAAGCTTTGACTCCTTTTTTCATACGACCTCATTAAGGCTCCAATTAAAACTCTTGCTGTGAATAAATCAATCAGACTTTTGGAATGTAAGCATGTCTGAGTTCTAAAGTGGGAAAAGTGCAGCCCAGATGGCTCTAAAGTGGTCCCAATGGGAGGACCGGAGGAAGTCAAGTCAACACCAAGTCCACAAAGCCAATAATTAACATTTAAAAAATGTGCAGAAATGTTAAAAGTTGACCTCCTGTAGGAGAGGCAGGCTGAGAGGGTGAAATCAATGCAAAGGAAGGATAATCCAGGTTAATTACAGGACTGGGTGAAGCACGTGGATGACGAAGAGGTCAGCTGAATATAATAAATGAGTATTTGCATACTGTAGTTCAAAGACTTCTGGACTATGACACATTATCCAAAGTCATAATTAAAAATATGCTTTGGTGAACTGACACTAAGCTCAATTTCTTAAATTTGTACAACAGCAATTTTGCTTTTCGAATAAAAAATCCCTTAATTGTAAAATAACAGACTCCCTGGTATTACAGCTTAGTGTATTCAATAATATTTGAGTCTTTCCAGGAAAGGTTTCTGAGAAGTTGTTAGAAATTATGGCTCTTATAAAATAAAGCTTTAATTCTCCAACATGAAGGTCCAAAGTGATGGGATGAAACCTTCTGCATCGCTGCTAGGGATACTTAAAGAAACCTGTCTGTCTCAGGCTATATACGGTATATTTCTCATGCTATGATTTACTCACCACAGAGGACCCATTCAAATTGTTCTCATGCAGTACAGTCAGAGTATAGGCAGGTAAATATAATGTTGTTAAAGATGAATGTGAGAATGAAGCATATAAGTCTTCTCAGACTGTAATGTTTTCAACCTAAACATTTATGATTAGATGAACGAGAAATTCTTCTTTCTGCTTATTTTATATTTGAGTCCAGAAGCTTAAATTACCTGCACTGGTAATTTAACTGGACTTTCCACACATCACTGGAGGCAATTTCAATGTCAGTATAATTCTCTGTTACACACACACACACACACACACACACACACACACACACACACACTCCTGCATTTTCACCTTCACTTTCATCAAACACACAGCACTAACAGTGGACTCGTTCTCCCAGAGGGTTTGATCGCCACCTCACTGGTGATGGATGGGTCAGATCGCTCACGCACATGTGCTGAATGTGTTGCTTTGCATTTTTCTGAAGTGTTGCAATGAGATTTGGATGTTTCACTTCTGTTTTCTTTAAATGAGCAGTTGGGTGGCCTGTTCATCTTTAGATGGCAGGCTTTGACCCTGGCTAACAGGAAACAGAAAGTGCCAGTACTGCAAATGTGTTGGAGATGAGGAGAGTAAGAATGTGAACAAGGATATCTGAACTTTGCTTGAGTAATTGGGTAAATCATTTCTGGAGCAAAGAGTGAGTAAACCAAGATGTTTACATGAGTCAGGGAAATGTAGCCTGGTTACTGTGAGACCTTCATTAACACTGAGCTCATTTCTCCTCCTAAAGCAACCATTTTTAATGCAAGGCTGGCATTTTACACACAAGATGGGAGCAGCTGAAAGCTGCTTTTAGCAATGCACTAATAACTGCAGATGGCTCAGATGTATATATATAACTGACAGACCCTGGCGTTTTTGCTCTGTCTGCTGTTTATAGTCTCCTGACATTATCACTATGCTTTTATCATTGCATCTGAAAGAATATATATAGAATATGTTAAAGGCTAAGAGCCAGTGCAGCCAATCAAAATCAACAGATAGATCAGAGTGGAATCGTGACTGGGTGGGAGGTCCGTTAAAGGATCACTGTGGGCTGAAGTGGAAGACCAGCACAGAGGCTGTGTACAGACAGGGGCTGAGCAGGCTCTACTCCCTAAGCAAGCTGAGATCCAGGAGATTTCCTGCCTCTCAGTTGTGGTGAGCACCGGGTACTTCACTGTGGTCTGCTGAGCATCAGAGCTGTGAATAAACTGATTAGGAAGGCTGACTTTATGACTGGAGAGGAGGTGGATGAACAAACTGTTATCCTGACCATGCACCCTCTGGGCCGGTTACAGGACAGGCGGCAGAGCTCGTTCTCTCACAGATTCAGCTCGGCTACTACAACAGCTCTACAGTCACACACACATCTGTCTAACAGAGACTCGTCGTCTCTGCTACGTTTAACATTTTAACCCTGCACTCTTACAATACAAATGATATTTTTTACACACTGACACCACAAACAGGGTTGAGAGGTTGAGTTCAGTGACTTGATTTAGCCATTTAGCATGTGAGTCTGCGGGTTTTGACCCGTAGACCCAGATCAGTGCCGGCCTCCAGAAGCCGTTTGAGGAGCTCCAGCTTTTGTTGCTTCTGTCATGTGTTTTTGGGTTTGTTTGTTTTTACCAGTTTCAGTCTCTTATCATCAGAGATGGGCAGTAACGCGTTACTTGTAACGCGTTACTTGTAACGCGTTACTGTAATCTGATTACTTTTTTCAAGTAACGAGTAAAGTAAGGGATTACTATTGCAAAATCAGTAATTAGATTACCGTTACTTTCCCGTAGGAACGCTGCGTTACTGCGTTACTAAAACCGTGATTTTTTTTGCGAGAATGTCTCATGACAGTGACGTAAGCAAGTGCGACGTTGGTGACAGCAGCTGTGTGCAGATCAACAATGGATAATATATCGAGTGCGGGAGAGAGTATGAGCGTGCAGCGTTTAAAGTGTGGAAGTACTGACCTTACTTTGAGTTTGATTCCATAAAAAGTGACAAAAACATTAGCGTCCATCGTGCGTGGGAAGAAAACTTATTTTTACAGCGAAAAAAACCCCTAAACTTCCGAGCAAGCACCGAGTAGCTACAACGTAATGGGAAACTCACAGAGACACTCGCGCGGATTCTTCAACTGACCGCAGCACACCTGCACCAGGGTAACCCTCCGCCTACCCTGCTCCTGCTTTACAGGTGAAAATAGAGCAAAAGGACCGCTGAGTCTTTGACTTTATTTATTTTCTGCTGTGTTTTACTTGCATCTGTTTGAAAGAGTGAGTGAAAACACAAAAAATATTTTATTTTATGTGCTGGAATGTGTAGAAAATAGGTTTAAATGTTAAACTAATTTATTCAACTCAGAGAATGTTGCATATAATTAAATGTTTTGCTTGATGCATAAAGTTAAAAGATTAAAACTGATAAAACAAGTTAAAAAAAGAGACTTTTCCATTTGATTACATTTTGTATGATGGATTATGTAGAAAAAGTAGAATTGGGCTGAAAGATCTATCACTTTATCACCTCTTCAGGTTGTAAATCGTGTTTTTAAAAAGTAACTAAGTAACTAAGTAACTAAGTAATTAATTACTTTTGAAAATAAGTAATCAGTAAAGTAACGGGATTACTTTTTTGGGGGAGTAATCAGTAATTAGTTACTGATTACTTTTTTCAAGTAACTTGACCAACACTGCTTATCATTAAAATCGCTAATTTTTGATGGCAGTAAGAAAACGTTGGAGGCAATTTAGACAGAACAGGGAAATTTGCCAAATGTTCTCCTGCAAATTCTCAAGTTTGGATGCGTGGAAGAATCTCCTGACTACCAAAGGATTACTGTTTGACTTCCCCGTAATAATATTTAACCCCAGCTCAAACCAGTTACCTCTTTTAATCTAATTTTGAAAGAAAACACTGCAGTTAGGATGCACTTAATTTCTTTATCAAAGAAAGATATTCAAACACAGGCAGAATGAAATCAAAAGGTTCAAATTTTATATATGAGCAGGTTTGAGTTTGCAAACAGTTTAGCAGGAACGACAGCCAGCAGAGTGGATATATGTACGTGCACATATTTGTGTGGAGGAAGAATAAACAGGAAAGATGCACTGATTAAGGTAGACAAGTACGTAATAATGAGATGAAAGCAGAAAACCAAAAACTCCCTACATGCAAACTTTAAAACTTTAATAGAACTGATATTCTGCTTTAAATGGCTACGAAGGCGGAGTGAACTGACTCCTCAATCTTTTAAGAGCATCAAAGCAGACACCTGCAAAGGAAGATCAGCGACAGCAGAACCTCGGCTACAGTCGGAGCACGAGTGAGACAAATCCAAAGTAAAATGACTCTGAAGCGGGAGGTGGAGGGAGAAAAAAGGCACAAAGGAAGCGAGAGGGAGAACAATTAGAAAGGGGACCGAGAGAGTCAGTGGGGTTAGACAGAAAGAGAGGCAGGTACAGTAAGAAGAGGAGTGAATGAACCGTGGAGTGAACTACCATTCACTAAAACCTGCTCCAGCATGAGTTGAATCTTAATTAACGGATTGCAGTAAGATGACTCACTCCTGCTATTTTTAGCCCCTGAAATGAGAACGCTGTTTCTCGGCTGAATGTATGTGTGGGAAACTATTCTTTGATGTTATATAACCACACACAGGTTTGAGCAGTGCGAGTTTTAGGACCAGTGAAATGGCATTTTAACCATGCACGCTCATTTGAAGACTGACCTGTATCCCTATAGATGATCGAGGTGTTTTCAAGTACTCCTCAGCCTTTGACACGAGGACGGCCTTATCGCAGGTGAGCACTGAGCTGTGAGAGTCTGTGGACGGGTGTCTTTTTCCAGCCATGACTCTGGCCGCCTCCATCGCTATAGTAACAGCTTTGGTGCTATCCAGGCTGTCGTTGGAATTGTAGAGGCCTCTGCCCGGGGTCAACCCCAAGCTGATGCCGTCGGACGCCCACATCCCACCATGAGGGTGCCTCCCCTCGTGGTGGGCGTCCTGGGTGGACTCGGTGCTACTCTGGGCCGTGATGGAGATGAGCGGTTTGGAGGTGGTGCGTGGCGGGACTGGAGGAGGGGTCTTCTTATAGCTAGGTGTGTAGGTGATGGCTAGAAAAGAGGCAAAAATGAACAAAGCCATTTTCAGAATATTAACATTTTAAATTTACATTAAATTCCCACTGTTCATACTATATGTTTATAGTATAGCAAAGATTTTATGATGCAAGGCAATGATGTAAAAAGATTAGATTTTATTTTGGGAAAAATATGTCAAGGTAACTATAAACTACAATGCACATGTTCATAATAGTGAAATAGTGACGGATGATTTTATTTTATTTGTTTTAATGTTATTCTAAGTTCAGTGTGGCCATAAGTCTGTTTTTAGTTTGGTCTGTTTTCTGTTCAGGTGTGTGTGTGCCTGTTTAGACATCATCGTGGGGACCAAAAATTGGAATGTTACTATACTTGTAGGACTTGTGAGGACGCACACATGATTGGGATTTTGGTGTCAGGGTTAAGGTTAGGTTCAGGCTAAGGGTTAGGCATTCATTTATGATGGTTAGGGTAAGCATCTAGGGAAAGCATTATGTCAATTAGATGTCCTCACTAAGATAGCAAAACCAGAATTTGTGTGTGTGTGTGTGTGTGTGTGTTTGTAATTCATAGAAATGATCCGTAAATAAAAGTTAATCATACATAAAATCCAGAAATAGAAAAAGAAACAAACTTGGATGTAATAGAAGCAGAAGGCCAGCATGATATTGATAAACACATGCAGATGGTTTGTATCTCACAGATTACTAAATGTGATAAAAAAAAAAAGAAAAAAAAAGTGCTTTTTTATACTACAGTGTATGCTTTTTCATACATAGTATACACAGTACCATAGGCAAAGTTGCCTCCATTTTTGTAATTTTTTTTAATCAATATTTAAGGACTCTATTTTTGGAGTGTATTTTACACATTAAAAGTGAACCTCTGTCCAAAAAATGCACTCAGTTTACTTCTCATTTACTGTGAGCATCATTTTCTCCCAGTAATTACGGTTAGGATATGTTTGTTTTTTTTATTCCAGTACATTCTTCATTTGCAGCATTTAAATAACCTTTATCAGATTTGATGGTTTTGTTACATACTTTAAAAAAGTGTTTTGCTTTTCGTTTACAACTGTGGGGATTAAATTGCGTTAAAATGTACAAAACAGTGATGTCATGTTTTGAGACGAGGACCCAGGCACAGAGAGACTTGATGAATTTAAGAATCTTATGATTTAATAAAGAAATTTACAGACTTGCACGGAGATGGTAAAATTATGATGACTGATAACGGAGATGAAGACAACAGACGATGAGGACAGGGAGGAACAGGGGTTTAAATGCACCAAGGAGACACTCAGAGGGAACTCAGGACAACTGGAGACATTTAAGGATGCAGGGACTGACAGAGACGGGGAAGAAGTCTCATCGTGATGAATAAAGTTTATCTTGCCTGGCTGGGCAGCTGCTCAGCCCCCCAAAGCTCTGATCCTAGAATCGCCCCAGTGGGGCATTACATTTGGAAGAAGCTAGCTGCTAAAGAAACAGGTTGCAGGTGAATTAGAGGTGCAACAAATTGAACAAATGAAGCCTCACAGCTCTGCCCAGTAGCCTGAAGACAAGCAGAGAGAATAATGGCTTGTTGTCCACAGACCCATCCAGGGTGTACTACCCACCCGAAGCTGAGACTGAAAAATACTGGAAGAACATCCAGGAGAAAGAAGCGTCACTGGTGGATCTAAGAGCAGACGAGAGCAACCTCCCAGAACAAGAGCCAGTGAACGTCACAAAGACAGCCATCCAACCACAAGAATGAGCTGGACCAGTACCTGACATGATCCATGCCCGCTGACTGACGAAGCTCACAGCACTCCACGATCGCCTGGCAGCACAAATAAGGGTCACTGCTAACAGCAGGCTGGCTAACACAAGGCAGAACCATCCTGACCATAAAGGGTCACCATCGAACTACCTGCCTCTCCACTACGTGGAAGCTCCTCTCAGGTATTGTAGGAACTAAGCTGAGCAGGTACATGAGTCAACACATGAGCACAGGTCAGAAAGGCTGTATAACAGCAGAGGGCCACAGCACCAGCTCCTCAAATACCTCCAGAAGCAGTGCAATGTTAGGAAGCAGTGATCTGATACCCAGCTGGAGTAATAAACTCACCCAGTGCTGACAGGACTGCTGGGATTGGCTTCAGAAGAATTCAGGGACAACTGGGTTGTATTAAATTCAGTTAAACTGAATTGAATTCAGTTTTATTCATATGGCACCAAATCGCTACAACAGCCACCTCAGGGCACTTTATATTGTAAGGTAAAGACCCTACAATAACACCAGCCCTCATCACCACAGCCTCAGGTGTTCAGAGACTGGTTTTTACACATAAAGTAATAACACAGTAAAAAAAAAAAAGCCGTTGTGAAACGTGAGACTGATCTGACATGGATGAAAACCAGAGAAGTAATCAGGAGTACTCATGTGGAGGATTCTGCTAAAGGAAGGCTGACACGTCTCGTCTTCTTATTCTGCCCGTTTCACAACAGAAGGAAGGAGGATTACTTTCTTTCAAGTGCAAATGAGAATATGGACTTAATCCACAGAGAGATGGACTGGGGAATGGGTCACGAATGCCTTCTGGGCTTTGACATGTCTTTATTTTCAGAAAGCTCATCGTAGTTACAGGCCCGAGCATCTGAAGCACGAGCTGTGAGCCGGCCACCTCAGAGCCAAGAGCAGAAGGAAGATCGACGGCAGAGCGGAAGAACACCGAGTCACGCTGCGGGGCAAGTTATGGGTTATCGTTTTCCTCAACAAAGAGGCAAACTGAGCTGAACTCAGCGTTTCTTGTGTGCTTACATCACACAAAGCCACTTCTTTCAGTTCTAATGAGCTGCCCCGTCCACGCAGGCCCCCCAAACACTAATGTGTAGAATTAATAGCATTTCACAAGTACAGAGCAAACACAAACCTTTTTGTTTGCATTTATCTTAATAAAGAGAGAAATTTCTTGTAACCATCAAAGCCAGCGCTTCACCTGAAACCTACAACAACTTTTGGCCTCTTTCTCACCCCGACTGCAGCTGTGTATAAATAGCTACAGACGTCTGGTCTATGGAGAGTGTTCTGCTCCAGGGACTAAATGACTCACACTGACGGCCATTCACAGAATTAAGTCCTCGTGGATGAAGAGATGCGAACCCGAATAAAGACGGAAAATGGGAGAGAAGGAAAATGTAGAGGTAAGAGAGAAAGAGGGAGGGAGAGTAAATCATTGCAGATATAAAGAGGGATGAAAGAGGGTTTTGTGTGTGTGTGTCATAGAGAGCAAGGATAAATCAGGGAGTGCGGAGCGATCGAGGGAGGAAAGAGATGACCCATTGAAGGGGCATGATTCAGCAGGAGGACCAAAATAGAGCCATTATTAGCCAGCCAGTCGTGCAAAGGGGAGTCATAACTCTTGGTCCTATCTTGTCGGTGGCAGTATTACTCAGCATGTAGATGAAGTGAACACCAGAACATACGCACTGCTCGCTCACTCATTTCAGACAGAGTATTTAACACTATTATTATACATCATGTTCCAACATATGAAGCTGTGGTGATGTAGTGCAAACTGCTCTCTGTGTACGTGAAGCCGAGTGATGTGATGCTCTGTGTTTAGAGGTTGGCGACGTGTCGGGGCGCACTTTGTGTTCTGTCTCCGAACTTTCTGTTTTTTATTCTTTGACTTCATCACGTTTTAAATGTTGTTTTGATTTGACTTTTATTATTACCTTTAACTCAGGGGTGTCAAACTTCAATTTGAACGTTTTTGTTAAAGATTAAATGACTGTTTTTATTCTAGTGGGGGAAAAACAAAAATGTGTGAATGTGTCACAGGGCAGAGGAATGAGCTACCAGAACCTTTTCTGTCTTTTTACACATTCAACATACACAGAAATGCGTTGTTGAAATCGCAGTTCTTTTAAAATATCTCAGGGATTGAATGTTCAGCTAAATGTCGTTACACTGACAGAAAGGGCAGTTTCAGCGATGGGCTGCATGTAGCTCACAGTATAAAGTGATTGTCACGGTCCTGTTTTAAATTACTGGTTCTTAGTGCTTTTTCTACTCGCCTTGAGCACTCAAAGCGCTTTTACAATATGCAATAAATTAGACGTGACTGTAGGGTCCTTTACAAACATCTGCATGTGATGAGCTGTGAGTGAAACCAGGAGGAAACCTCGTCCTTAGTCAAGAGAGCAGTTTCTGATGCTTCAAGAATGGGAACATGAGAGGCTTGAGAGGTGCAACAGACCCATTTTTAACACCGCGGTTGTTTTAAGAGAACATTTTGTGCAATTAGCAAAGCAGCAAGACTGCCAGCTGAAGCAGGACCATCAATCAGGAAACGCAGGGAACTGCCCCGTGCGGGGGCATCAAACCTGAAGGCCCGGGCTCACTGTGTGCTCTTTGTGTTTTTGTATGCAGTTTAATTAATTTAATTTAACCCTTTCAGGCATGAATGATGACAACCTCAATCAGGATCTTTCTCTTAAGTATTTTTATTCATCTTTAAAAATATGTATTTCTCAAAGAGTTTTTTACATGTCCACTTAGGTGGACAACATACGTTTTGACAAACGAATCAATAATATAATATGTCTGTTGTGTTTATGTGCAAGTCTACCATCAACACTGACACAAATACAAGAAAACAACCTTTGAATCCACTGCAGTGACCACTATGTGTGAAAGGGTTAATTATTATTGTTAGCAGTGTTAATGTTAAGGACATTTTATTTTTGCTCTTAGGTTACATCAGTGGATCTGTAAAGAGAGCACACGTGGCTGAGGGGAAAATATGTGAGTGCCGAGGCAATCAGTAGTGCAGCGGTCCCTCGTTTATCACGGCGTTACGTTCTGAAACTAACCAGCGACAGGTGAAATCCACGAAGTAGCCAACTTTATTTTTTACAGTTATTATAGATGTTTAAAGGCTGTAAAACCCGTCACTACACACTTTATACACTTTTCCCAGACAGGCACGAACATTTTCACACTTTTCTCTCTTGTTTAAACTCTCAAAGTTCAAACCTTCGTAGAAAAATAAGTCCAGGATTATAGAAGGAAACCAAAGGAGTGCAAAACGTTTCTTCAACATTGTTGTGTTTGTCGTGGAGAAAACTTACAAACCTACAGTACAGTCACACTTCTAGCATCGAAGATTTATTTGACAAACTGAACGCATTCTGTACTGTACAGAAGACACGCGGAGGAGACTGATTGACAATGGTCTACAGCCAATCAGGACGCGGATCAAAACAACAAAACAAAACAAAAAACATGGAAAATTGCACAAAAAAAGGCTGCGAAAGGTGAACCGCGTTATAGCGAGGGACCACTGTATCTGTGAGAGAACATCAGCTAAACATGTTCAGGTAGACCTGGCATCAAGTCTGGTATGGCTGTTTTTAGTGGGAACACAAAATCTTCCAAATGTTGCAACTAAACTAAGAAGGTTTAGTTGTGCTTAAATGTTGCATGCATGCATTAATTGGAACATGCATGGTGCAATAAATAAACTGTGACACAAACATGTAGAAACCTGGGAGGATGTAGTCCTCGAGCATACACGAGTACAAACGGACTATATTTGTTTGGGCCTAAATCTGCTGAACGTGTCCATCGCAGCGAGCAGACAAAGTGCAACGCAGAGTGCTCATTTCTAAAAAGTAATCGATGACAGAACCTTCAGAGGCGGCTAAATTTATTCAAAGTAAAAACCATTTTGTTTTCTCTTTGCGCAGCAGCCAGGCTGATTAACGTGAGACACAAAGGCAGTGAGTCAACCACTCCATCTCTGTTAGGACCTCTCCATCTATCAGGCTGGCTGCATGCTAACATGGGCGTGGAGTTTGGAAGAGAGTTGAGTGACACGTTGTTAAGAGTCTTTCTCTCCGGCTGGATTTATAACTACGAAGGAAATGCAGCAGTTTGTTTTGCAGTAGGCTTTTAAGAATATGTAAATGATCTGAAGGGAGGCTGGAAGACGAAGAATGATGGTGGATTCCATTATTGGCACTATCACAAGCACTGCAGACAGAAACATTAAAGAAATGAATATAAGAATAACTCACTACAGATAAGAGAGAGCAGACAGGGTGAGTCATTACTCTGACGTACTCAACCACACCTGGAGGGTTTGTTAAAGTTTAAAAGCGTCCTGAGGAGCGTGATGGCTCATTGTGGACAAAAACATTGTTCCTGATAAATAAACCACACGAGTGGCTGCAGACAGTCATTTTATAACCCGTTCTTGATCTGTGGATCAGACGCTCTTCTGTACTTGATGGAAGCCACACTCTCGTGGTCGTATTTAATGGCTTCTGCAGTCAGAAACGGTGCCACCGCTCTGCATTAGCATCCAGAAGAAGAGCATCTGCAGGGCAACAGTTAGCTGCACGCCACTGTGTGTTCTTAGCCTCACGTGTCATGTGACACTTCATTAGGAAGATCGTTAAAACATACAGAACAACAGAGCTTTCAGAGGTGAGCGTGTCCATGTGTCTGTGTGACGTTTGAGAAACTGGTGCACTCATAAATATGCCAAGCAGCAGCAGAGAAAGCACTCTCAATGATTAAGTCTGCCTCAATCAGAATATGCAGGTTTGTTTTAATGGGGCTGTAGTGAGGAAACTGTCCTCTAGTCAGAGCCATCCCAGTAAGCACCAGCCTGCTAGCCATAAGGGTCTGTATCAGCTAGATCAAACCCACTGACTCCCACTTGAGACTAAGGCTACAGAAGGTTTATCACCCATGTCCAGATCGCCCAGTTTAAGAGTCTGCTTTTTGCTAGGCTTGGCTCCAGACAAAACTAACCCCAGCCCATTACTCATGCTGCTAACAGCCAGCCAGTTTCCTGCCAGTTAATTTCCACTCAGTTTTCCAGTTCACCAGTGTAGAACCTCCAGAACCCAACAGTTCCCTGCCCGACCGTGTCCCCACGTCTTTGCGGTCCATTTTTCCATGGCTTTATTTGGCTCTTTGGTTTAACTTGTTCAAGTTGAATTAATTGACTTTGACAGGTAGCTACGGCTGTAGCCTCCTGTGGACCGAATGAAGTTTGTGATGCCATGAATGTGAGTTGGTGCAGATCCTCAACATTATTCTCAACAACAGAAACTATATATTTCTTTCTCTCTCTACTTTCTCTCCTTTTTTTAACAGTGTGCTGCAGGACAACTCGTGTTTCATTAAAACAATGTGTCACTTTGAAACGGAGCAACAGAGAATGCCCCAGGTAGACAGTTTACCTGGGGTTTGTTGGGGTGTCCAATCAATGCTGCAGGTGGAGGGGAGGCAGAACTGGATCCCTGAAAACAAGGGAGCGATGGGATATTCAGAAGAGGGGGCGTATTTGCCCAAACACACAGTATAATGGATTAACAATACAAAAAGCCATACTTAGATTGGATCCAAGAACAAACTGCAGGATATGAGGATCATCTGGCACAGTGGGAGTTTGTGCTTTATGATTGCTCCTATTGCAGCAGGATGAGCGTCGTGATAGAGTACCATCATTATAATAGTGTAGAAGTGCCCGATTGTTCTTGTTAACACCAAGCAGTAAGCATCTTCTTTACTTCAACTCATTTTCTGATATTTGCTGGGTTATCAGTTATTTCCAGACTTTATTGAGGACACAGATCATGAGTGGGTCCACAGAACAACAATGATCATTTGTCTTTTATTTACGATGACAGCATGACCTCTACAGTTTATCACACTTTATCTTAAATCATAAAAAAATACTAATGCAAGAAAGTGAGGTTGTGATAACCCCGTCTTATGTAAAGTACCTGATGAAGTGAAAAATAATGATCGTATTTGTCACCGTTTGACTCGCTGTCAGAAAAGGTCTCAGCGCTTCCATCCAATTGAACCGACCTTCATCTTGATGAAATTTGAAAATGAAATGAGTCTACAGCAGGAAGCAGTCGAAGCCATTTTGTAAATTAAGATTGGGCAGATAACTTGAGGCCACTGGCTTTTTTTGGTTTGTAATAATATAACAGTAAATACCGTGTTGTGACACACTCAGGTCGGCCGGCGCGTTAGCCGAACACACCTGCATCATTCTGTCTGTTCCAGCAGGAAAAGCCTGGCTTTACGTGCCGTTGCACGCTGCATCCTACAGCACTTTATTTTTGGATTATATGCTACAAATAAAAATATTACCATTACAGTGCATAATAAATAGTGAGCTACTTCTAGTTACGATCTTTGCAAAGGTAAAGGAAGAGAGCCAGGAGAAGAAGAAAAGTGGAGCACTTTATGTCAGTAAAATGAATTCAACAGTAGAACCTAATTAACTTCCCTCCCCTTTGAAAACCTCTCACATTCATCTAATTTAGCAAACTTTAATAAAGTGCTGTGCGCACATTCGACTCAAAACAACAGACGAAAATCCTTTTCTGGCAGCTCACTGATGTTCTGCTGAAAGATCCTTTTTATTCCGTGCACTTTATCAGAGCGCAGACTTCAGTGGGCGACTCCACATAGAGCGCATTAATTGGACAGAGAGCGCAGATATATCTTCTGATTTTTGCCTGGCTGTTCGTTGCTGGTAACAGAATTCTGCGTCTTCGGTGGTACGTAGGCTCCTTTCATTGCACTGAATGTCGAAATGAAGCTATGAATAGAACCGAGTACCTACAGTGAAGCACTGCATATGAAACACAAGGAAATATGGAGGCCATCTGTCATGCACCATTACTACATTATTTTCATCAGTCAGTATCACACATGTGGAAATGCAGCACTACGGCGTGACACATACCTCTTTTCAGGAAGGAATACAATTCGGCATGTCATCACACTTATGTCCCAGTACATTCTCAGTCTTTGATTCCTGAGCGTTAGGATGATAACTTACAGTAAAAAATACATCATCACCTCTGAGCAAAGCCTGTTATTCCAGTGTCAGACAAATGTAATAATTTAGAGCGTCTCTGATGAATTCATCCGTACAGTCCAGAAAATGTGTGCATGTTTGATAGCAAACTGTATGTGTATGCAGGTAACGGTAGCTACATACTGTGACTCTACTGGTTTGCAATTTTAGTTGGGAATGATTGTAAATGCAGAATTATTTTCCAACAAAATGCAGCTGTATGCAAAAGTCTGCCCACACCTTATTTTACCTAATGATGATTGTTAATGAATCCAGACGGCTGAGACGTCAGTGATGTTAGCAGATGCAAACCTCTGCATGTGGCACATTTGATATTTTTTATTATTTTTAAGCCACTGAATTTAAAAAAGTTATTTTTTCTAACACCTGTGCACCGCTGAGGTTGCATTCACTGTAAAATATCAACAGAATAAACAATTTGCTCAAACTTTTGCAAACAGCTGTAACAGTAGAGGATCCCAGTTCCACTCAGCATTGTGCAAACATCATTTCTCATGTTCTTCTCTCTTTAAACCCGTCCATCCAACAGCTCACATAGTAAACAGTATCTCTTTATATAGTTATATGATAACTGCCAATATTTACTTCACCCCACTTTAGAGTGACAATGCAAGTAGAGCTCAAAATAGGTCAAAAAAAGGAAAGTTGCCATAATCATTGCAAAGACGGCTGTGACCTTGTACACTCTGGACTGTTTCTACAGTCTATTAGTGAGCTCTTAAAAGAGTCTCTTAAAATAAATGTGTACAGCATTTGTTATGCAGGATCATCCATTGATTTGAACCAGCACTCTGAGGATGAGGAGTCCTTTCCTGGGAGATGATTCACATCAGAGATGACAACTGCTTCAGAGAGCTTCGTACTGCTATCAGTGAATGTTTATGAAACATTATTGTTCAGTGCATTTATCACTGCAGGAGTTTATGACATTCTCGCACTGTGTTGCAGTCCATGAAATGCAGTTTTGCTGCTACCAATGCAGTCTTTTTCCATGGACGATGTAGAAGGAAGTTCTTGCTTGAATGCCAACAATCCCATGACATTTCGATGCGCACGTCGCTGTAAGTGCACTGGCAGCTACAAACCAAAAGCTATAAATATAATTTTCAGCTACATTTTGCCTGCTGAGAATGAGGTATGAGCTCACAGAGTGAGAGACACATATGTGATTTCTGCGCTGTTGTACTCGTATCTGCCACTCCACAGTTCTACACTCGCACTCCTGTACATCGAGTCTCGCCTGTGGCCCCTCTTCTGCCACCTGTACCACAAAAAGGCCTGCTCAGATGAAGCTGCTTCTGGACTGCCTGGGACATCCTCCTCCACAGGTCCCACAGTCATATGGGATACAGCCACACACTCCAGTATCTCTGCTGTAACATCATCTGACTCCATGGATAGCAGGTCCTCTGAGGTTATCTCTTGGAGATCTGGGCCTGATGATAGAACAGGTTCTGAGGCTGGACTTGTGGGTCCAAAGTCTAGTTCCAGTGATGTATCAGGAGATACCGAACTAGGAGGGGATATTGTGACAGTGACCTGTGGTAGGATGTCATGTAATCCCGAGGCTACGTCCTGAGACATGTGATACTCCGTAGCTGGGTCCAAACAGACAAACTCTGTTGATTCTGAAGGATCCAAAGGGCCCATTGCAGCAGGGTCAACAGATGGTAGAGGTGAACTTGAACTGTCTGACTGGTACATGGGTGGGTCTAAATCCTCTACATTTGATAAAGAGTCAACACTAATGTCAAAAGGCTCTGGTTCAGGATCCATAAACACTGAGTCCAGATCATCTTGATCCAGGGAAGTCAGCATGACCAAGTCAAAATGGACCAGATCAGCGTGATATATAGTGGTGGTGTCCAGTGGTTCTGGAAGAGGTGGCCAGTCTGAGTCTTGAGACTCTTGAGATTCAGGGTTTGGTGGAGTTTCTACAGAGCTGGAAGCAAAAGTTGAGACGGATGTTTTCTCCTCATCAGGGAGGTCAGAAGGATGATCGGGAAAGGTGATAATGGGATCTGGATCTGTGACACTGCCGGGTGGACTCGCAGGATCGTCCGAGTCAAGATACTCTGACACAACAATAGAAGGACATGTTATGCCGCTATCCAAATCAGACAGTGTAACAGGATCAAACTGAGGAGTTGGTGCATCACAGACTGAGGTTGAGCCTTGACTAATGGATACGGGCGATTCTGATGGTTGAAGTTCTTCTTGTGTTGGGTCTGAGGAATCTGTATTTTCCAGTGCTGAACATGTTGAGGACGCAGCAGTAGGATCTTGAGGGCCTGAATCTGGTTTGTCCACAGTGACAACATCTGGAGACTCTGAATCTGACATGATGTCATAATCCTGTTCATCTGGTGGTGACACTGTAACTACAGGGACTGGGTATGGCAGCTGTATCGTATCCTTGTGAATTTGCTTGGAGTCTGGGGGGTTTGTGTTATCTGTGAAAGATGGTTCAGATTGGGGTAGGGAATTATTACGTGGACCTACATCTGTTTGTTGTGGAGTGATTACCATTTCCTGTTCAGGTGTTGATGAACCCTGAGGACTCTCAGGGGCTGTTTCTAAAGAAAGTGGCGCTGTACCGTGGGTGGTGAGTGTTGGCTCATTAGTGGCCATGTCAGAGGAGCTTAGAACTGCACCGTCGACTGCAAGCTCCGATTCAGCTCTGGTGAGCACAGCAGTAACATCAAGTGTCTCTGGCTTGACTGCTCGAACAAAGACAGGAAGTATTGGATCCAAAGAAAGTGGTATGGCACTTTCTACGTACATTGACTGTGGAGAGGCAAGAATGCTCGGGTCCATCGAGAGCTGTTTTGGCAGGCCTCGGCGGGCCCCTTTCTTTTCGTCTTTTTCTTCTGGACAATTAACAGCTGCATCTGCAGTGCTCTGCCTGACCAAGACTTTGCTGCGGGCCTGGGTCCCCACCGATACCTTGGATATTTGGGGCTTTTTCTCTCTAGCCCCCCCAGCGCCTCTATCTGCAGTGGAGGTTCCAAATCTTCCTGCCCCGGGCCCGGGTCCAGGCCCCGATCCCGCTCCAGGCCATGCCCTTGTTCCTGTCCCTGTACTAGGTCCAGCTCCTGCACCCAAGCCTGCCCCAGCTCCAGCGGCCATGTTGCCTCCCTGGGGAGACCATGTGTTATAATGCTGCGTGAAAGTGTTGAAATTACTGTTGAAAGCACGAAGTTCTTTACAGAGGTCCCTCCTGAGTTCAGCTAGCTCTCGACGCATGGCCGAGACCTCTTCCTTCCACTGCATGCTGATAGCAGCAGCCAGTGTAGCCGACTCTTTGATACTGGCCTGGATGGCCTTTGGTGATGGCCGTTCTGGAGCACTAGCTCCAGTGGATCTGAAGAGGCTCGGAGAAACAGGTGGTCCAGACAAGGGTTTGGCTGTAGCCCCCGTGTTGTCTTGGTGGTAAAGCCTGTCTCTTCTGATGGGGCAGCCTAGATCATCATGAGTCAGAGGGACTGTGTCTGCCAAATCCTCATGTATTCTGTCCTGGTCAGGTAAACAAGAGTCTTCCTGCACATAATTTCTGTCTGGAAGACAAATGTAGATATATATATCTGTAATATGGCCAAAGGTGTGAGCAGCTGGAGAGAATGTGCTTTTTATTGTCACAATGCAGTAACATCAAGTCATGCACTGAATGCCATGAGTCAAAATAAGATAATAGCTGAAATGTACAGCAGTGATTATTGTGCCAATCTCCTCGTGTGACTCCCACAGATGTATAGCAACAATATGTCATATTAGCATTTAGACAGCACTCCCATTTTGACTCATTTATGCTGATGGTTTACACTGCCTTCTCATCCTTAATTTCTAGCATGCATTCTTCACATCTTTTCAATGCACAAAGCTGAAACTCCTAGCTCCTGGAACACATCATAGAGAATGGACAATTTCGTCTAATCAGCGAGGTGTGCGAACAGTCCTTGCGTGCTCTTCGGCTTCCGTTTGAGGTAAGGAAATGTGAACTTTGTGCAGTGAAAAGAGGCAAAGATGAGCAAATATTCCAAAGCTTTTCTCATCAATCAGGAAGTACAGTATGAACCCTATTGAAAATGTCAAGTCCAGTTTGACTGACTAAATCGAGTTGCCCCATTTCCAAAACTGGGGCAAAATGCATTGCACCAAACTCTTAAGAGATCTTTGAGTTTACTGAGAAAGCAGTGTAAGCAAACATTTATAGGTATGAAGAATTGATCATAAGCACATCTCCAGATGTCCACACCTCTAACTCTCCCTATTATAGCCCATATAGTTGGATCATGAATCTACTGCGGGAGGAGGTGGAATCCACTTGGACTTCTTGTCCGAGCCGTTTCTCTTCTGTTCTTCCCACATTCTTCATCTGTACAAGGACGTATCCTTTCCTCTGTGAATCCAGCAATCAGGGAATTGTTGAAACCAGCAACAGCTTACAATTTGTTATAATGAATGCTCAGTATCAGAAGTAAATGCATGTTTCAGCTGAGTAATTTGCACGTATGATACATATGACTAACTAGTGCGACAGTTCGGTTACCGCTGTAGTCAGCTGATCCGAGTGTAGACACAACTGTCTGCAGCTCTGTAATATCATCTCGTTGTGCGTAAACGTGAGCTTGAGACAAAATAACTTGTGTGAATTAAACAGTCTGTGAGTGAAAAGCTGCTTTTGCAGCACTGTGTAAACTCGCTTCAAGTAAAAACTTCATGTGGTGTTTCCAGCGAGACGATAAAGCTGCGTGCTCACTGTCACCATGTGGCACAACAAAGAAATATATGCAGTGGAAAAAGCAGCAGGTGTCCTTATTCTGACCTGATTTTTATTTCAGACACTTTCCATTTGTGATTTTCAATAGGGTTCATAGCTTTACTCTTTGATGCATCCAGTGGATGAGCAGATGAAGCACTGTATCCAAAGTACGAACAGCTCACAACTGGTCACTACAAATGCCTCAGTAAAAATGAACACATACAAGAATGATTCATGCAAATATTCTGAAACTGTTTGACAGTATGAGTTGGCACTAATAGTCTTTATGTATCCATAACCACACATCCTTGTTAAAATAAAACGTATTAGTGTCACATGTCCACTAATATATTGTGCAGATTTATGTTTAACCATGGTTACCTGTGGTGGACCTGATGGTGGAGGTGACGGTGGAGGCCATGGGGGGAATGCAGTCGTCATCTTGGGAGTAGCCAGCCTGGATGGCTCGCAGGTAGCTGTGGCTCCGGGTTCGGAAGCAGCCGGGCAGGTCCAAAGCGTCCATGGCCTGGGATTCCACCTCGCTGAACACAGACTCGCACACAGACTCAAACTGGCCATTAATTTCTGTTTCACTCACCTGAGAGAAACAAAGCCATAAATAAGCTCCATCGATCGAGGGTAGTGAGGATACATATTTTTATCGGTTGGCTGTAAACCTCCACTTTTTCTCACTTTAAAATCATAAAGAAGCAGAGTCTGTGAGAAGGTTCGTGGAGTCAAGGTCGTACACTGTCAGAGAGTTCGTGACACATTTGTTGTTGGATTTGATGTGAATGCCTTTAAAACAGCAGAAACTGTTTAACCGTTATCTCTCCACTCTCATTTGGCAATATCAGGAATCAAAGATAAACATCTTGTTCGACTGGGATTAGGAATTAGAGGAAGTTTAGTTGAAATGCTGGGACTCCAAGCAAATCAATATCTCTCTTTTACTAAGGAGATGAATATCTCAGCAAGCCCCACTGGAATCCTTTAATTTGTCCAGATAAACAATGTGCAGTAAAGTGTTGAGACTAAATTTATGTAAGAAAAATTATGCCTGGGCTTTGAAAACAATACTCAGTGCCGTGACAATGAAACTGGGAGAATCGGCCTCTTTAAGTGGGATTTTAAATGAAATGACTTTATTAAATTTTCCTGGAAATTAAAGCCAAGCCCTCTGGCTCCCTCGGGGATCCAGGAAAATCTGTGCAAACCTAAAGGATGCGCACTCACCTGGCTCACTTGGCTAACACAGCTAGCCTGACTGAGGGTGCTGACAGCCCGCATATAGCTCTGATTCCTGGAGCGAAACTTGGGTGAGTTGTAGTTGGTGGAGGGATCCAGGGCAATGCTTGGGTGCATGTCCCTGGTGGCTTGCAAGTGGTAGCTCTGACTGAACAGAGAGAGAGACAAAGAAAAGCAGGACAGGAGTGGGACTACAGCCATAAAGCAAATCAATTAAATATAATCTGACTGATAAACAAGCATTTTGTGTAACACGATGAAGAATTACTAAGCACAGCTGGCTGAGCTTGAGAGGGAGGCTGGATGACACCGTGGCTCTTAGGCTGTCTCTTCCTGTTCCCCCCCGCTACATTCATTCGTGTCCTTAGAAAGGCACTTTGATTTTTGTCGTGCTGAAACATCCAATCAGTGCTTGGAAATGAGGGAAATGCAAATCAGGGGCTAGTTAGTGAGCAAGCACTTTGGAGAGCACCCCAGTGTCAGCCAGGTCAATTAAACGTGCTCCCCCAGCAGTGCAGGAGAGGTGCTCAGAAACCCACGGCTGGTTAGGAATCTGCCGAAGAGAAAATGACTCGGAAGAAATGTGCTTTAAGTAAAATAAAGAATACTATGTGAGCCGCTTTTGGAATAGCAAAGTGAGGTTGGGTTCCCTCCGCCAGATCTATTTCTAATGACAGGCCGGGATGAGTAAGCAGTTTCTGGGCTTTTTATAGAGATAAACGCTGGTGTTTGGCAGCATGAAAATGCCAGTGTGATTAAAAGTCTCCCAATCCATCTTGTGATGCTGTAGCAAGGCCCTGCGTATTTGCAAAGTAATATCAACTTTCTGAACACTCAAAGACATGCTGGGGTAGAAACACCCAGCGATTAAGTGTAAATGTTGTGGTACAAGCACCACATATCTTATTTTTAGCACTATATTTAAAAAAAAACTCTAAAAGCACGCTGATGTAAAGAACAGCAGGAAAAATCAAATCTGCATTGTGTGCATCATTGCCTTGTGCTTTGGCAGTATGAGCAGATTGCCCCAGGTGACCTTTCATTGACTGGTCTTGAGTGTTTGCTCTGTAAGGCGTCCATATTGAATATGTCAGCAGGGCGGCGAGCCAGCTGGCTCTCACATCTGACCGCTGCAACGTGGCAGCAACAGAGAGGCAAGGGGAGGAGCTGAACCTGTATTCACCTCAAGTCTGCAGCAAAATTGGTGATGTAGTTACGCATGTCACTGTTGATTTTATCCAGGCGGTAAGAGCTGTGGGTAGAGAAGAAAACAGAGTTACTGGGTCCCACAAGGAGCTGTTGGATGGATGTGACATCACGGAATGTTTGCTTGGGAATTCTCACCAAAGCGCCGCAAACATTAGGGTGACACCGTATGACCGTCATGGCGTTTGTGTGATGAGGAAAGTGGGTGGATGCTACAGTTAGAGTCAGCTGGCAGGTTGAGACAATGTAACACGTTCACACAACGAATGGCAACATGAGGAGTGCGGTACGAGTTGGTCCACAGTCGGTGAAGAAAAAAAAGGATCTGATGATGAATGCTGAACACCACAGCTACAGTGAAGCATCAATCACACTCTCTTTCTCTGTGTGGCTAATTACATTTGGTTAATTGAGCTAAATGAGGACAAAAACACTTTAAACTTTAAAGCTTTTAGCTGACAAGATCAGATAGAAGTGCACCGGCTGATGCTTGAAATGTGCATGACTTCGCCCATCGCTGCCTGTAGAGCTGTCTATTATCAGCAGCAGAGTGAAGGGAGGCTGTTTTGAGAATGCGTCGGCCCTTTATCAAATCATGCCACAGCAAATTTCCTCTAATGTTTCTGATTGGTACTAATGCACTTCCATTGTTGGCCAATATCACAACAGGGGATGATGGGAATCTCACACTTCCTGCTTTTTACGCTGCCAGTGAAAGTGCTGTTAGTGGTTAAACAACGTGCATTTTAAGCCGAAACCATTTCATCCTGGAGCAAAAATTCAAATAATCATTTGATTTAAGGGAACATTAAAAGAACGGGGACAAAAATTGGGAAACATGCTTGGGCGTAGGTGTGTTTGATAAAGAGCAACGCCCTGCAGAGATCTTTACTGCAAATGTTTTCTAGGGTTTTGTCAGTGTGGTGCAAGAAAGCAGCAATCCTGAAATACCTTAAAGAGGTGAGAATGTGAACAGCAGAAAATTGAGTTTAATGCACCTGCAATCGCCGAACCAAGACGACTCACAGCTGTCTGTGATAAGCTCTCGTATATGCTGTTTAAGCCATGAGCGCCAGCATCCAGGAGGCTGCGGTCGTTGAGAACGAGACGCTATGTCGTGGAAGATTAAAAACGCTCATTTTGCTACAGTGCTTTTGTTATACTAGAAATAGAGGCACAAAAGTGAAGAGACGAAGCTCTGGAAACAGAAAAGCAGCATATCTATGCATGACACGTCCCACGCAGCCACGAATCAATGAATTGGAATTCCGCTCTTACCTTGAGATCTGAGGGAGAAACGCTCAAACACAATGTCATCTAAATGAGTAATTACAGTATGTTGAATCAAGAATTATCGAAAGCTTTGCCAGTGTTAACTCTGATTAATTATAGCAGCCGGGAGCCAAACAAATGCGAGTTTTTTTTGGAAAGTGCCGTAAATGCGCGTGATTGATCAGCTTGTGCGATCAAAGTCAAAGTGTCGTTTAAAGACAGGGTGGCGGCGACAGATGTCAAGTGGAGATGCGCGTGTGCGTGTGCACGCGTGTCAGCGCACCCCGTTATCAGATGTGACATATGATTACTGATTGACTCATTATGCTAATGACTCATAGTGAAGTTTGCCACATGCCATTCAGTTCATCATCATTAATACTTTCTTTAAATATCTTTGGCAGGTCTGACCACGGCACAAACAGCCATTCATATTCATTTCATCGCAGCTGTCAGCTTTACAGGACGCGTGCGGCCCGGGCAGGCGTGGGGCGAGCGGATGATCATCTAAAACAATCACCTATCTTCACTTCTCGGCTCCACCCGCTCAGCGAAGCAGCGATGCATTCTTTACTGGTGAGGCGAACAAAGAGGCGACCCCGTCAAACACGAGAGCCCGGAAGAGTGAGGCGAGGTGACACGACTCGACAGGCTGTTCTCGCTTTAACGTGATTTGCTTCAGGGACCTGGTGCTGTCAAATTTGTGTTTGGCCAATCTGTACGCCCCCAGAGGGACATCGAATTGGTACGAGTGCAGAGGAAATCCAACCTGCGCCACTTCTGTCTTAGATCCAATCTAATTCCATCCTACGAGGCCGTTGAACCACAACAGCCTCAGAGCTCTCACATCTTTGACATCATTTACAAACATGGAGCGCAGCGCTACGGTGACACAAGCTGAAAGTGGTCAGACTTTGAAGCACCTCTTGAGATATTAACGTGCTCAGACAATTAAGAAGTATCACTGGTTTAAAATATCACCTGGTGGCTTAATTATGCAACCAAATTAAGTCTTCTTCAGGTCTAATTTCTTTTCAAATTATTGACTTAAAGTGTTCAAGTGTAAAAAGCATCTTTGTCAGTGCTGCATGCAGAGTATAGGCCAGTCAGAAAAACACTTTGAGGGCTGATTTATAAACCTCGGCGCGCTCTTTCATATACAAATAATACACAAAACTTTCAGTCATGACAGTGTTTAGATTAAAGCTGCAGGTCGATCCGTGTCTCCAAGCTGACCTTCTCACATGTTCTTGTGCCTGAAAAAACTTCAAGAGGATAATAAAAATAATAATAATATATAATAATAGTTCAGGTCTTTAAATGTTTCAGGCATCTGGTACTATGGGGTCTTTTGATGTCTGATCTCTGTAGATTTGAAAGTCTATGAAAAGCACAGTTTAGAAGTTCGGGGACTGATCTGATTTACTGCTTTACTGCCACTTTATTAGGTACACCTTGCTAGTACCATGATGGACCCTTTTTCTTTAATTCTTCGTGCTTCAACAGGTTGCTGGAAACATTCCTCTGAGATTTTGGTCCATGTTGGCACGACAGCATCACACAGCTGCACTTCCATGGTGTGACTCTTCTGTACCACCACAACCCAAAGAAGCCAGTCTGAGATGATCTGAGCTTCGTGACTCGGTGCGCGATCCTGCTGAAAGCATGTATCAAAATATCCGCCACTACACCACCAGCAACCTCCACCAGTGAAACCAGGCAGGATGGAGCCATGCTTTCATGGTCTTTACAACAGATTCTGACCATGCCATATAAATGTTGTAGTAGAAATCAGAATTTCGGCATCTTTTCTCTCTCCATCGCTCTTCTCCTCTATTTTTCTTCTCCTTCTGTTAACTGTCTTCCTAACCTCTCTTTCTTTCTCTTCCCTGTCCCCCGGTCCTGTCCTTTCTGATTGTAACAACTCAAAATGAAAAAAATAAAATAAAACCTGAAAAATAAATTATAATAATAAAGGTCAAATAAGATAAGACAATCAAGTGGACCAGTATAGCAAATGCTGTAATGTCTACTTGGGGAAATAAATCTGCTGGGCATTTTTCTTGGCCTTCAGGCAATAATTCTGATCCACGTCCAAATCATATCTGACAGATATTAAAACTTAAATATGTAAAAACACATTTTTATCCAACAGTTTTATTTATTTACTTTCATCACGTTTATATTTATGGTTCTTATTTGTTTGAAAAACAAAGTGAACTCGTAAACAAACACTGTGATTGTATTGTTCTGTACTCAAACCGTAATTCAATCATTCACAGTGTAGGAATTAGTATGTTAATGTAATTGAAAAACCTATGGCCATAACCCGAGGTTAATGGCATCGTCAAAAACTAATTGGGGTCACGAGTTATCAAGCCTGGTGTCCAATCAATGACACAGGCTTGCAGGAGTGGGTCAGAGCTACTGTAACACACTCGGGCAATTTCAGTGTGCTCTTCACAAGGATGTGAAGTGCGAGTTGGCTTGGAGGAGAGAGATCTCTGAAACGTTGGCTACAATCTTCTCACTGAGGGTTTCAGTATTAAACAAGCTGTATATAGAGACAGTTTAAGGCTGGGGCTACGCGCCCCACATGTTGGGATAGCTAACGATAATTATTTTCACTATAGACAGATTTAATAAAAACAACACAGCATTACGTTAGCATGCAAATACCACTGACTGCTGATATACATCAACTAAGAAGCGGAATATTCGTGTATTTGTGGCAGTTTTGCCGTTGTTTGCTCACACTAAGAGTAAACTGAATTTGTCACGTGTTTTAAAGGTTAATATCAGGGTTTAGTGGCGGCAGGCTGATGCAGCAGGACAATAAACCTTGAACTAAAATTCCATCTTTTGAACCGGAGCGGTCGGAGCCCTAACCTTAACCTGACGTAGATGTTGTGGAATTACCTCAGGGAGCCGTTCGCACAAGATTAAAGCGCACTGCTGATTGGAGCATTTTCTGTCTGGACAAAATGTTTCCGTTACCTCACACATCTTTGCCATTTCTCTACTGCAACTTCACTTCCAGTATAACGCATGTACACCTGCTCATATAACCAGGCTCTTTTATTGCCGCGCTAAATCAATGCCAAGCTGTTGGATGCCACATTATGATGTTCTCAGAGCGCGCGATCAGTGGAGTATTAGTACTCTTCAGTAATGACACCTTTGGGGACGTTCCTGGCATTTAAATGAATGCACCGACCAACCTTCTCCCGCAGACTAAATGCCATCAATGGACTGGGAGTCAGGCCCCACAGCCTGATCCATGAGTGTCAATACTTTTCTTTCAGCAGAGCCCAGCAGACTCGGTCTAACCGCTGAGAGGGCTATTATTCAGAAGAGCCTTGGAGGACAATAACTGCAACTGATAGCCCTTCCTGCTGTTGCATCTTCATAAATCATTCACTGTTTATGTCTATTTAAAACGGACGGTGATGAAAGCTTTGCAAGGTGTGACAAAAGTTGCATATCTCACTGATTACACAGAAAGAGCTTCTGAGGTAGATGTTAACATGGCCAGACTCCTCATATCAGCATGATCCTCGCTGATCACCAACCATAACATTTCATTTGTCAGTATATATCCTCTGGATCACATATCTGGCTTATTATGTAGTCATGAAAGAGAAGTATTTAACAGTAGAAGCTGGTTTCTGGATATCTGCTGACCTACTTCCTGTTCTGTTATCCTGCAGAGAGACGTCGCAAACACTTTGCCAGAAAAGCTCGCAATTAATCCTTCTGCTGTGCGTGTGTGTCTGTGTTTTCGCGAGGGTCGGGTTAATAGTGGCGAGGTGCATTAATGGATTCCGTGGGTGTTGCCCATGGACGTTTCCACGCTTCTGTGGAAAAAAAACAAAACCGTGTGATGGAAAAGCCTTTTAAAAACCTGCCTGAAGAGCGAGAGTAGAAGAGTGAGGGACTCATTGGTGTGTGTGGGTCGTGCATCTTACTGTGACTTTCTGACAGTGCATACCACAAACTACGGGGCTGTCACCGGCCACACTGCACACTGAGGTCAGACGCAAGGTCATCTTTGCATAATGCCTCCAATTTATGTCATTATTTGCTTTTAGGCTTGTGCAGACCCGAAGCTGAGCAGACAGACAGTGTGATTTATGCAGAAGTCTCAGCAGCCCTGTGATGAATTTTTCCTACCCGCTCGTCCCCAAGTGGAACACATGGCGCGAAGGAGAAGCTGAACAGGATATACTTACATTATGCAGCAGAGGCAACATCAACCCTGAGCCACAGGGGTCGTAGTTCTGCCCAAATTTCAAATAAATTTAGCAGAAAAGGTGTATTTTTTGTTAAGTATTACAGCTCTATAAACAGGCTCCTCCTATTCAGGGTTTATGTCTTTATTTAGCAGGGTGCTGGACAGTAGTGCTCATCCACCTCATGTTTAAGGTGCAGATAAAACTGAAGATGAAAAGGTGAATGGGGCCGGTGCAGAAGCCCCACCCACCAGTCACTGGTTAACATACCTGCCCCCCAAGCCCCAGGGTAGTTCAGTATTAATCCTGTTACCTGGGTAAGTTTGATCTAAAAATAAGTGTGGTCAAACAAGACCTCATTTTTCCTGCAGCATCACCTGCTCTGAGTGGCTTCTTCAGAGTTTAGTCCACCTTCCACATTATCCCCAATTTTGCCTCCAAGGTTCTTTCTGTCGTCACCTGAACTGAAGAGCACTCGAAGTGATTTTAGTTAACAGGAGAGAAAACAAGTGAATTAAAAGTTAGGTTTAGAAGTAAATCTAAAATGTTTTTACTCTTAAATCAAAGTCTTACTGGAAACACATCACAATCATCGGCGTAGATCACAGAACTACCGCAGAGTATTTGCCTTTGATCTCGTCTGCACATTTTGCCCCAAAGTCTTGATAAAAGGAAAGAAACCATCGAACTGTCTGAAAATGAGAAAGTAAAATCGGGCTTTCTGCGACTGAAGTTGAGGCTGCGGGTCTTTAATGGATCCCGCTGCACTCGACTCAAACCTTGGCTGATAAATGCACTCGATATATGAGAACAGAGGCAGATAAAAACACTGTGCTTTGGAAAAGCAGGTCTGGGATACCCTTTAAATTGTCACATTATTAAAATACACTTGTGAACCTCAGCTATAATTACAGTTTTCACATTCTGCAGAGAGAAAAGAAAGATGGCTCCGCTGAGCGAGATGCAAAAGTGAATCTACTTTCTTTTATTGCCACCTTTTAGAAATGACTGAAAACGGGAATCTGCCAAACACAATGTCTTCATTTAGTGTCTGGAGTACTGTTAAAACACAATTTCAAAACATAAAAGGCAGTATAGTAAAATATGCAAAAAAGGAAACACTGGATAGAATATACAATTTAGTAATAGAAAGGATGTCGTGTGGTGCCTCTCATGTTTATCCAGAGCTGTGTTCAGGTGAACACCTCGTGAAGGACGAGGTGAGGCAAACAAAAACCGACAAATACCTCGAGTCTGTTGGTAACACAACCTAAGACTAAACGTTTAAGGACACAAACAGCACTCTTTAGTACAGGTGTCCCCAACTCCAGGCCAGTTTTTAGATGTGTCCTTGATCCAACACAGCTGATTCAAATGACCTCCTCAACATGTCTTGAAGTTCTCCAGAGGCCTGGTAATGAACTCATCATTTGATTCAGGTGTGTTGACCCAGGGTGAGATCTAAAACCTGCAGGACACCGGCCCTCGAGGCCTGGAGTTGGGGACCCCTGCTTTAGTAACTCATTTTATTCTAATCTGATGGGTTTGTAAAAGCAATAATCAAAGTAACTCGTCTCGCGTCTCTCTGTAACGTAATTGTTTGAGTGAGTTTTTCGCGTGTCTTCAGCTCATCTTATCTTGTAATCCTCTTATGAGTGTTTTCCTCCACCGACAAGTTATCGAAACAAAAGCCCTCAATTTCCTCACCATTTAATAGGACACGTCCCAGAAGAGTGCGCCTAACATGTTCTCACAGCTGATATGAAAACCCATGAAGGAATTCTGATGACTACAAGGTTCAGCCATCAGGGGCTTGACACCGACGTGCTGGTGGGTCAAATATGGAATATTAAAACTGGTGCTCGGGGGATTGTGCACGAGAGAGGTAACAGTGAGGCAACAATTGCTCCTAAGAACACAGATCCATGTTCATGATCTGAAATTACATCAGATGTCAGGAAAATGAACTCATTTAAAGAGGTTTTATGAAGCAATAAAGGTTCCAGAAGCTGGAAAAACTACACTTTTATATGAATGTCAGCTACTTTCAATCAGTCATAAATACAAAAAAAAAAAAAAATTAAGTGTAATCATTGGGCAAACAGTGGTTTATCCAAGCTGCAAGGAGGCTGTTGTCTTATTTTTACTCTAATTTGACTGATGTATCTCCTAACCGGTCGCAGCAGATGGCCCCGCCCCTCCCTGAGCCTGGTTCTGCCGGAGGTTTCTTCCTGTTAAAAGGGAGTTTTTCCTTCCCACTGTCGCCAAAGTGCTTGCTCATATGATTGTTGGATTTTTTCTCTGTATGTGTTATTGTAGACTCTACCTTACAATATAAAGCACCTTGAGGTGACTGTCGTTGTGATTCCGCGCTGTGTAAATAAAATTGAACTGAACTGAATTGAACTAAAATATAAGGCACTCCTACTCTGACTTCACTTTTCAGACCTCTAACCCAAACCCCATCTGAAACATAAATGGGCACAAAACCGATAACCTCAGAAATAGTAACACCGTTTTGCATTTAAGTCACATTTTTATTTATGTTTGAATTTGAGTTTTCATTATTAGCAGACAGCTCACAAAGGTACGACTGTACCGGGGTTACAGTACGTAACCAATGGTTGTTGGTGACCTATAATGAATTAAAGTGAGAGGAAATAAAGGGATTTTTAGACTGTGGGTGAAAACAGCTGCGGCACGCAAAGGAAACAGACAGAAAGCATGCAAGTCTATTATAATCAACCCTCAAACTAAACTTGTGAAAGTTTAAATGATAATTATATGAGCTGTTCAACGTTTTTATGTTTGGCAGCCACAGCGGTATGAACCTCCACAGTTGGATCCCAGAGAAATACTGGTGGACGTTGAGACATTGAACAGAGTGGGATCAATACTTAGAGTTTGACTGGTATCATCATGTTTTTCTTTCTTATTTGCAAACATAAGAAACCATGTGTAGAATATGTGATTGCATAAACATACATGTTTATATTCAGGACATCAGATAGATGTTTGCTTTGTGCAGCACTACAGGGACACTGACTCACTAAACACGACCCTGCAAGGAAAAACTAAAACCGAAAAAGAGCCAAACAACATTAATTACTAAAACTTGTAGCTAGCATGCGTCATACCTCTGGGAGTCCAGCAGATCCCTGGGTCTGATGATGGCCTTGACCAGGGCGTCTGGCCGCACTGACTTCTGAGGCGACATCTTGGGGCTGGAGTCTGACTCGCCGCTCTCCTCGTCCCCCATGGCTTTAACATAGCTGCTGCTCCGCATCCGACGGCAAGGTATCTCATCGTCCTTCCCACCTCCAGGATAACCCCCCCACTCATCCTGGGGCACCTTGTGGGTAGGGGGAATAACAAAGACACATAATAGTTGTTTTTGCTACTTGGGAGCAGAGCATTAATACGCTTTCATCTTTTAAAGCTTTTAAAACAGTGAGCGTTTGGAAGCATGTTTGAGCCGCTCCATGAATGTATTATTCATGATGTTTTTAGCTCCGCTTGTTCCTCACTAACTTCCCGGTTTCCTCCTTTAGCTGCTGATTGCTCTGTACTACAAAGCTGCTAACTTTGTTTTTTTACAGACTTTAAAATGCCCATAAATCTGAACCAAACCTCAGACCTGTCACTGCAGATGACCTCTTATGTATTTGTATTGACAGAACATATTTATTACTGCAACTTTAACAGCCTTTTCCTCTCAGTGTGGCTCTCTTCAGCATTACAGATGCCTGCTTTACAGAGTTCTGCTTTGCTTATTAGAAAAAGTGTATTCCTGATACTTGGTGTAGTAGCATTCATTATGTAAAATTACATTTAAAACACTGAATTCACTGTATTAAATATTTTAAACAATAACAGAGGACAGAGGTTTTTCTTAAATGACCAAGTCAAATATGCAAATCAAACGTTTATTACCATGAGACTAAAAACTGATTTGCAAAAACTAAACATTTCTTTCAGCAGTTTCACAACAACAATAATGAAACAGATAAAAACAAAACCGCGAGCACCCTGCAGCTCAGCATGTAGCACCGACAGAATTAATCTGTTAAATCTTGATTTTCACTCCTGCATATGCCGTCAGACTCCTGAGCCATCGTCTGAAGACTCTCTGAATCCATTCTGTACCAGTGAAAGTGTCACTCGCTGCAACACAACCCCCAGTCACGCACCGCCCTACAGGCTGAGCGGAGGCATCTCCAGTGGTGAGGGAAAAAGTGTGTACTACTATAAGATAACAAGCGGTTGCTGGCAATAGCAACATGAAACTGGTTGCAAAGAGCTTTGTGGAAAACCTGCGGTTGCTTGTAGTTTGCACAGAAGATGCTGATTTGTCTCTAAATATTTTTACTTCTGCTCATCAAGTGTTTGCAGACAAGTGGGTGACCTCTGTACAAACATCAGGCAACCCTGTGATCCTCTATGGGACCAGCCAATCACTGCTGGACAGGGAAAGCATTTTTCCCTTGTTACTGGTAGTTGTGTGACAGGTCTGTGGGAGTGGGGCCTTAGCCGGGTGTACTTCTCAAGAACTTCCACACCGTTTTCCTGGTTTCATCAGGATTCTCATACTGAATTCTGTGGAGTGGATGCAGGGAAGATTAGTGGAGATTATAACCTCGCTCCTCCATATTTACCTGATCTCCATACGTACTCGCCCCCTCGTACACTCCGCTCTTCTTCAGCTTCTCTTCTGCTGTTCCACCTGCTCGCCTGACTACCACAGGAGCCTTTAGCTTCCACTGGATCTCCGGACTACAAACTCTCTCCCTACTTTTGAATCGCATCTTTAAAACCATCTATTCAGAATTGCATATCCTTCATCATGACTCTGTCTTCGTCTACTTTTACATTGTTTAGTTTTTGTACTTTCATGCTTGTTTTTATTTTTCATTTACCTTATGTTTTTATGTTGTTGTACTAACAACATAAAGACCTTGAGGGTCTTTAAAGGTGCCTGTGAATAAAATGTATTATTATTATTGTGTCAGTGAACAACAGATGATTGCACCTTTACTGGACACTGCAGAAACGTCCAAATGTTACTTCTGGTGTGTTGTTATAGCAAACCAAAAACAGGTTCCTGAGTATGCAGCTACCCAAACACAATCTGCCGTCTTCTTGTACTTTCTGCTGATTTTTGGAACAAAGTTTGGCGAGTATTGGTAAGAATATTCTCATCTTTCCTTCCGGCTGTGAACGAGCCATAGCGGTGAGATATTTTCACCAAGTTAACAATACAGAATAACAGAATCCTGACCCCGGTGTCTCACCTTTTTATGTAAATGTAGTTGTTTTAAAACCCTGAAGCCATAAAAGCAGCGCTATAATATTTCCGTCAATGAAGCAACATGCCGCTTGATAGACACTTGAACTGAACCCCGACCTCTGGCACAGTTTGTTCCACCCATTGAGCTATGCAGATCCTTTCTTGATTTCTCGATGAGTCAACACACATTAACGCCTTCACACAGCTGTGCGGTGTTTTAGTATTTCTGCAGTTTGGCCAGGTTACAAACTGCTCAAAACCTCGACTGAAAGTCGGCTGTGAATTTGACTGGGCTGCTGATCATAATTACCGCTGGAAGAAAAGCTCGAAACCAGAGGAGAAAAGGAGCTGCCTCTGCTCGCTCTGTCGTAAGCTATCGGAAGTGGAAGCCTGCCATCGAAACGAGCAGGGCACTGCATATGTTGCAATTTTCATCCACTTGTTAAACCAGGTAATTGAGTATCCACGTGAGAATCACCATTTCCCATTCAGAGCGAGAGCACTCATTGGCTGTCTTTATTGCATACGGAGCAAACAGTTCACACTGAACACACAACATCACGAAGGTCTCGAATGTGGAGCGAAGAGGAAGACAATCAGAGGCTCTGTGTGGCTGGAGATTAATACACTTTAATATTAGTCAAATTCAAAATTCAAATTCAAATTTTATTTGTCACGTACACAGTCATACACAGTACGATATGTAGTGAAATGCTTGGACAACTGCTCGTGACCTAAAGAGAACAAAAAAGGAAAAGGCTATGAATAAGATAGGAAATAAATATGAAAAATTAAAAAGGGTAAATTTAACTAGGAAGGAATAAAATATAAATTAAGGTTAAAAATGAAATAACTGTACAACACAAATTAGAATGAAGGGTAAATTTAACTGGGAAGAATAAGATAAAGATAAATATATAAATTAAAGTTGAAAATAAAATAACTGTACAACAAAATACACAATACACAATATAGAATATAGAATATAGTCACACGTGCTTTGAGCAGATAGGCTGCTGTGTTATTTGAAAGCGTTTGAAGCAGAACACATGTAACTGTTACCATGTAACTGTGTTATGGGTACAGATGATGTGGAGGAAAATTAGTTTCTGAATCATCATCGTACCACAAAGGAAAAGCGACTCCATTATGGTACATGCCGTTACACAGCACACAGCAAAGCCATTAAAAGGCTCTAATAGGTTTCTGTATTGAAGACAGTGGTGCAGCTTATTAAAATGTGCTGGGCTAACTTCACCCACTGATATAATGAATCAGTGATGATTGTTACTCCCTCTCTCACTCGCTCTCTTTCCTGCACACATTTTTCTTTAAAAAAAACAACAGAACTGAGTTATTGTGTTGATAACAGCTGAGTCAGGACCTTAGCCTCACTTACAAACACACAGCTGCAAACACAAACCCCTCTTACTCCAGCTTTTCTATTTTGCTTTTTAGATTAACCTCGCTGCACTCTGTGATGTCACAAGCTTAGCTAGCCATGCTTTTACATGATACGACACCGTCAGTCATCATTCTGTGTGGAAGCTGGACTCACTTTCACATCTTTATGGAGATCTCGAGTTTTTATTTTGTTCAATCTGACCGCTGAGCAGTTTTCTTTGATTTCATAGTAACTCTGCCGCCCTGGTTTTAACATGTCCTCAAACCACAACTGAAACACATACACAAATACAAAGTTTGTGTTTTCCTCCAACAATCAGATGTTTCTGAAAATGAACTGGGTGGCAGCTGACTGACAGCGGCAAATGTCAGGAGGAGATGGGCTACATGCAAATGTCATCAATGCATCAGGTAGATGACTGTAATCACTCCCTGATACAAATGCTATCAGCAGGAAAAATAGCAAGTGAAATGTGAATTTTATTCAAACGGGTATTTGCTGCAAATAAAAGAGTTATCAGTTTTATATGGAAAAAATAGAAAAACATCAAGAATTCATCAAAGGCATTAAAGCTGATGTTATATTTATATTCTGGAACGTAAACGGCACTAATCCCGCAGCGTTAACGTGCGCACACTCACAACTGCTAAACTAGCGAGTGTCATCAGATCAAAACATCTTGAACAATCGAGCAATTATTTCCTCGATCATGATCCACGCTTTGTTGCAAAAAGCTGAATACAAGCATAATGTCCTAACGACACGTCCGTGATGTGAGTCAGCTGTGCCCGGCTCTGGGGACGGAGATCTGGTGAATGTGGAGGCCATGTGAGTACAGTCACGGTCATGTTCCAGGAACCAGTTTGAGACGGTTTGAGCTTCGTGGGGTGGTACGCTACGCTGTGGTCATGAAAGGATGGACGTGGACGACACTCAGGTAGGCTGCTGTGTTTGAACGATGCATCTTGAACACCATTACATCGGCCTGAACCACCGATACCGCTATTACGTTGCTTACAACAGTTCTGACCCTACCATGTGAATGCTGCAGCAGAAATCGAGACTCAATCTTCTATTGTCCAGTTTTGTTGATCCCCTGTGAACTGCAGCCTCAGTTTCCTGTTTTTAGCCCCTCAGTGGTCTGCTTCATATCAGCACTTTTATTTCTGTGCTTAATTGCTTTCTGTCTTACATTCACGCTCTGATGGATGCATCGGAAAGCAGCTTGGGGTTAGTGTCTTGCCCAAGGATATTTGGCATAGAGACTGGAGCAGCTAGGGATTGAACAGACAACCGTCCAATCAGATGACCTGTTTTACCTCCTGAGCAACGGCCGCTCCCAGTGCTCACTGGATAACTTCTGTTTTTTGGACGATTCCCTGTAAACTCTGGGGATGTTTTGTGGGAAAGTCCAAGGAGATTAGCAGTTTCTGAAAGACTCACAGCGGTCTGACCGACACAAACAGCCACACCACATTCAAAGTCTCTTAAATTTCCTTTTGTCCCCATTCTGATGCTCACTTTGAACTTCAGTGTCTACAAGCCCAAAAGAGCTGCTGCCAGCTGACTCAGAACCAGGTTACCCAATAAAGTGGCATTTTGTGATGACATCACTGAGGAAGTTGTGTTAGGCTTGAGGTGTTTGGATGTGCTGCACAAAATGCCTCTCGAACACTAACATGTACTCGTGTGTGAAAGGAGTTACAGAAGCTTACTGTGATGCAAAACACACAGTTAACTGGGACATGTACACAGCCATATGGATACACTCTCAAACACACAGCGATACAAGTCATTCATCTCCCCTCCAAAGACAGACAGACACCATCTACCAAATGGAGTCGATGGGTTAATTAAGTCTTGGAGGGGTTTGATATTTTTAGACGTCTAATTAATGAACGGAATGCCAGAGGACAGGCACAAGCTGTGGTGAGATTTGTTTAATTTAAATTTGCTGATAAAGAGGATAGATTCCAGGGTGTCTCCCTGTGAAGATAAAAAACAGCGAGTGGTCAGTTTCTGATCGTACGAGTGCTTCGCTGCTCACCTTGACCTAAAGATCCCACTAAGAGAGGAATTCAGAAGTGAGCATCCAAAAATGTTCCACAGGGAAACTTTGATGAAGCTTCTGATGCAATGATGTGAATACGAGCCAAGATTTGTGGGAGCTCTGTGAAAATTCACAGTGGGAAATTTTACATTTTAGCTTTTCTCTTCACAATAACGGAACTTTAACTTGATTTAATCAACTGGATTCTGCTCAAAAAATAAGAGACGCGGTTCGGGGAAAAAATTTTTTCTCGTACTATAATGAGATTTTTATGACCACAACTCCTGGTACGTGCCCAAGCTGCTCCGACACTTCAGCAATGGCAGCAAACAACCTTGCCTCACCAGCATCTCGTAGCAGGATTAAGCAGACACTGGCACATTTGTGTGCCTACTTTTACTTTGTCTACTTTTACTTTCACAGCTTTGATCTGTGGCTCTGTCGGAGGCCAGAGAGAATGCAGTGTGTATATGTGTGTGTTTGTGTGTTTGTGTGCATGCCGGTAGTGGGGGTAGCCAGGCCCCGGCCAATGCTCCTGCAGTGCTGCAGTGCATTTCATTGATTAACTCTGCGGCTCTATCTATACACCCACTAAGAGACATAAGTCACTGGTATTAAGTAAAGAAATACGCTGGGGCAGACAGAGGGAGAGAGAGAAAGAGTGAGCAATGCACTGTGCAGAAATATGGAGAGATGGCTGATACCTATTGGTTGATGGGAGTTAGAGTGCTCTTAAAGGTGCAATCACTGGTAATCCCATCCACCAGCCTCCCACTACACACCAACGTGGACTCCTCATGTCTCGTGCTGCTTTTGCACAAACATGCAACATTCACAAATCTGCAGTCTCAGCTCATGTTGTTTGTTTGTTTACTGCCGCTTTACATTTTCAGACAAAGTCGTAAAAGTGTAAATAATCGTGCTCAGTAACAAAACGACAGCAGTCATGCCCCGGGAAGATGAAGAGAATAAATTTGTCATTTTGGCTGTAACAGAATCAATCTCATGAATACCAACAGCACTTCTCAGAGTGATTCAAACACTAAAGCTGCTGTATGAGCATCAGCAGAGCTCACAGGGGCAACGAATGATTCCAAGAGCTTAACAGGAGGGTTCTAATCTGCAGACGTGCTGGCAGCTCTATGAACCTGAACTGTGAGCTAAATGGTAACTTTATAAAAAAAAAAAACGCTCACCGGGGCATTTACTCAACGGAGCGCGCTCCTGAACTTGAGATGGTTAACGAGCAACAGCTCAGTCGCTGTAGAATAAAAAGAAGATGTCAGTCTCCTTGCAGCTAGAACCAAATCTGTGATTGCTGAGGGGTTTTTATTTCTGCTGTTGGAGACTGATTGCAAGAAGTTGCAGCAACTGTTGTTTGCCTGCAGTCATTCTCAGCAGATTAGAAAAGGTCTGCAAATAATTACTGTTTATTCTGGTTATATTTCTATAAACAAGCTTGCTGAATGCCTGGGTCATTTTGCAGTTTTTGGGTTCTGCAGGATCAGGATTTGTGGAATAAAAGTAACTGATGTGATTTTCTGTGTAGATAAACGGCAACACAGTTGCAATTTTTGGAATCTTACTATAGTTACATTATCACAAACATATTGCAACAATTAAATTGTTAGATGGTAACCAACTGATCACAGACAGTCCCCGTCTTCAAAGCTAACAAGACTGCAAGTTTACATGGTTGCAATAATTGTGTAGCACTCTAGCATGAGCACATCTGCCACATCAACACTCTACTGATTTTTAACTGATATTCAGCAGCTCGTTCCACCTTTTAGCATGCTTTCATGAAGCTGCTGGCTTTCGGTTTAAGGTTTTGTGCTTTATGAATAAATGCACAAAGTTTGCAGCAATCATGTGAGTAAACGTTGAGATATTTCACAGTGAAGCAAAGCTGTGGACTGACATTAAAATCTCTGAAATCTTGAGGGCCGCAGCATCTTTGTGATGATAACTCGATGTAAATGAGGCTGCCCAACATTTCTGCACTAAAAACAGAAGAAAGACATTCAACCAAGACTTTTTCAACTCTTCACCCTTGTTCTGTTGCTAAGAGGTGTCTCAAACAAACAAAAAACCTTTCAGATCAACAAAAGGAAGAACTTCTTACAGAAAGTACACACAAGGACAGATTTTCCTTTTGAGTATTTTGATGACAGATAAAAGAGACGGCATGAGGTTCTCTTCTGTTGTGAGGGGGAAACCTACCTACGCTTTTCATCCTTCACCTACCCCAGCATTACAAATACATATTCTTCTCTCCTTCTTATTCATCAGAACTCTGTGCAGTCTGTGATTTTGCTTCCACGTTTGTCCCCTGTGGTAACACCTGTGCTGAATGCTGAATGTACTCATGTGTTCATGTTCATGTAAAATGAACAATATTACTTTTTTATTACTGCACAACTGGTTTATCAGAGAATTCTTGCTTGCGACGAAACTTCTCCAAACAGACTGTTAGACACTGCATATGGAGTGCTGGGGTATTTTGCACCACATGGTAATAATACACTTAAACAGTGAAGAAGTCTTGGCAGGAAACGCCTGTAAGGCAGAAAATATGGCTATTAAACCTCCCAAGAATTAGGATGGCATCATAGCTGGCTATTATTATTGATTTAGCCTGGCTACTGGATCAGAAAAAGGCATTTTGCAGATTGCAGCTTAACAAGTGACTATTTAATGTTTATACCCTGAAACAATCACATTAAAATCAAAAGAAACTTGAGGTTTGACATAATAACACGACTGCAATAAGATGCACGCTGTCACAGTGATAATCCACATCGTCGCCTCCGGCAAACAGAGACAGACAGTCGTCTGATCTTCGGGTTCCTGGGACGAGATCCCTCTACGTAAGGGTTCGTGGCCCGATTGCTATCTGGGAACTCCTTCATAAAAATGCTAGGAAACCCCCGAGTGTGTGTGGGTGTGCGTTACTACAGCTTTCCATCACAGTGCCAGTTTTGTTTCTGCTGCTTTGCACTTTGCTTTTGTATTTTAATCAGCAGCCTTTCTGCCTCTCAAGCCCCACCTTTGGCAAGCCAACATGGCAGTTAATTGGCTTATTAAATCCCACCGCAATGCCCTATCAGCAAAACTATCAAAGACTAATCCTTCCTTTGTACAACGCTACTGTACGAAGGAAGAGGAAGGAACTCTATTTGCTAGAAAAGCTCACTTAATCTGGGCTGAGAGTTGTCAGTAACGCAGAGTTATTGGGTGCAGTTTAATAGACGGTTTTACTTAGAAAGGCTCCAAACCAAAGTGATCTGGAAGTATCTGTGTAGCTGACATATTAAGAGCTGTTTGAATTCTCTAAATCGTTAGGAAAGGTTCTTCAGTTCTTCCTTTATGACCTCCTTTAGTGGAGGATACACTGAGGATACATCCTTCGTGAAAGGAAGGAGATAATTCCTGGCCATAATTCACAGCGATGCAGCATCCGACCATTCATGGAAAACAATAACAAAACCAACAAAGTGTTGCAAAATTAATTAAAAGTGTGTTTTGCAATGCCATAAGATGCTGATACATTTTGAACATGGATTACAGCGTCTGCTGCACACTGCAACGACGGACAAAGGCTGGCCCACACACCTACACGCGCATTACAGTAGATGGTTCAGTGGCTATTAGTGTGTACAGATCTCAGAACGGGCTAATTAGGGCTAATTTGAGAGATGACAGGAAGAGATGCTAATGCCAGGTCTGATTCCCCACCACTTATCATTTTAGAGAAAAATCCTCTATATGAACCCGTCTGTCTTCCCTAATGTCCAGTTCATCCTGCTTCCACGCACAAAGACTTGCACAGACCTGCCACGTGCACAAACATTAACATTTAACTTTATTACCTGCAGTAGGATTTATGGGATTGATTTGTTACAAAGTTGCAAAGTTAGATTACTTTAATAAGTCTATGATAAAAGTCTGTGTCTATAGTTCTACCAAACTTTCAAAGTTTCTCACTCTCTCCGTCATCACCCAAGGACGGCGACAAGGTGACTAGCACCTCATCAAACCATCTGGTGTGTGATAAACAGAAAAAAACACACTTTTTCACGAACACTGCCACTCACACACTGACAGGTTCGGCACACACACTCTCCCTGGATAGGCTTTATGCTGCTGCTGCAGAGCAGACAGTTGTGGGTAATCCCAATTCAGCAGCAGCAGGATCCGAGTACTTCTCAATGTGACCCCTCAGTGTGTGTAGAGTATCATTCCTGACTATTGGCTCCATCTCTCTGCCTGACTGCTCCTGTTGATGAGCAACAACAGCAGCCACGGGGAGCATTGCTTTGTTTCCTCTCTTCTGTTTCCTAAAGTATCTCAGCACATCCACAGAGCCATAAACCTCAGCCATATATACGCATCTCCAACTTTCTCTCTCCCTCTCCTTCAATACGTTGTCTCCGAGCGTTCCCTGAGAGCGCATTGATTTTCCTCTGGGGAGGGAAGATGTGTCAAGCCCTGTACGGATCGGATTGATAACGCCGGTCTAAATATAGCCCTGCGGCAGGATATTTTTAGAAGTGTTTATAGTGCTGTGACTCGGACACTACCTCAGCTGAAGACGGGAACAGGTGGGGGTGCCAGCACTGCAACTCTCTCTTTAAGAGATTACTTTCCTTATTGGATATGCAAAAAAACTGGAGTGGATGATGCACCGTCTGCCTGATTCTGTGCTGAAAAACTCATCGTAAAACTCTCAGATGATATCAGCTGAAGCTGATTTCAGTGACGTGTCGGCTTTTCATTTACAACATTAGGCAATCATACGACACGCTCTCTGCTTAGAGCAACGAGTCTCCAAGTCTGCTCTTTTTCTTTGCGCTGAACGATCGCTTTATTTTGGCTACAGGGAGTACTTACATGATGCAATCACATTTCACATTGTTATATTTGCAGCAGCACGGTTACATAATGTCGTTTTTCTGGCTTGAATTTGCAATTTGGGATTGAAAGTGTACTTTCTTATTCCATATACCCTGCAGCATGCTTATAAACCCATGAGAACCTTTTGTGAAAAGTGCTGACTCACTGAATTGATCCCTTCTGTGCTATAAGGTCTCCTGCAGAGCCGATCATGGGTCTGAGCTAAATGCTAAACTTTTCCAGACTGAATCCTCTGTGAAATCAGAGAAAACAACACAGTAAAAAAAATCCAGATTGATTTCTGGCCTTTTATTCTCATACTGCCAGCTCTTCCCCTCCAGCACAGATCATTTACAGAGTTAATTGATTTGTCCTGCTGTGCTAGTCCTTTCTATTGCCAGCCACATGCTGAGCCATAGGACAGGTTCACAATGTAATATCCAGGGCAGTGACAAACAAAACACTGTCTTTCAGATCAGCTTTTAAAGCCAACTGAGACTAGCAGCTTTTCTTCTCCTGTGAGCGCAGGCTTGCTCGTCTTTTCTACAAAGCCTAAAGTTCTTGAAAACTCTATAAAACGACACTCAAAGCACTGCAGTGACAGAAAACGAACGCTATCATCGCTCCTTCTGTTGCATCAACATACAAATCAGAGCATTTCATTTAAAAATAAACTCTGTTTGGCGGCATGCAGGTTTGATTTTGTTTGGTCGAAATCTGATGGCCCCGCTTGTATCCCAGCCGGGATGTTGGGGAGTCATAATGGTGCAGTGCAGCTCAGTGCAGCAGTGTAACTACAACTATACTACTGCGCTCACTGAAGATGCAGAATAATGCGATGATGTCAGGAGTTCTGAAAAATTACTCGTTTTTGCGTCTGCTGACTAGTCCCTGTTCTTAAACCTGACCAAAGCCAAACTCACCTGTAGATAGTGGCAGGGCCTGAGGTTGGGCTTGAGATCCGTGGGCATCATTGGCTTTTCCAAGTTGAGTGAGGACTTCCTGTAGGCCTCCTTGGCCTGGCTAACTGTCAGCGTTGACCAGGAGCTTCTCTTCATGAACTTGCCCTCTGGCGCCATGGCTATGCTTTCGCAGGCTGAGCACTTCACGTCGTTGTTGCTTTTGGAGGTCTTTAGCGACAGATCTCCCACCATGTGGCCGTGCACAGACTCGGGGTAACAGTGGCTGATGTGGTCGACTGGATGCCGTGACATGACGCTCGGCGTTCTGTATGTGCTGTCGCTGTCAAGGTTGTCATCCGAACTCCACCAACCTCCCGAGCGCTGCTTGCTGCTGTCGGACTTGCGCTCTTTGCTCTTGCTGCGTTTGCTGTGTTTGTGGTGGCCTTGGTGGTGGTGATGGTGGTGGTGCGAGCTTTCCCTGTGTGAGTCACCTTTGGTGCCGTTCATCTTGGAGGAGCCCTCCAGGGAGTGTGACTTTGTGAAAAGCTTCTGTACTGAGTGGACTAAGTGGCGTATTCGCCCGGGGCTTTCGTTGCGCTGCTCTGTAGTCGTGGTCGTGGTGGAGGTGCGCTGGTACTGCAGCGTGTGGAAGCCGTCCCGGTGCAGTGGCATCTGTTTTTCAAATTGGTCCAGGAGGTTTGCTGGGATTCGGTTCATTTTGCCACTGCCGCCGTGCGAGGATGAGCCGCCGTTGTCTCGAGATTCCCTGCCACCCGAGGCGTTCCCGCCACTGTCCCGCGAAGCGCTGCCGTAGTGCATGCGGGGGAAAGTGCTACTGGAGATAGAGTGGTCAGTGGCCGACATGGACATCGGCATCACCATGCACTCAGAGTGGATGGAGCTCCGTGGGGAGCAGCGGTGATGACCGTCAAGGGGGCAGCTCTCAGTGGGGCTGAGGAGATAGGAAGGAGGCCGTGAGTCAACATGGTGGTGCAGGTGGTCCAGGGAATGGTCACAATCAGCCAGGCCGCAGGTGTGGGCAGAGGTGGGGGAGGTGAGCTGGAGGTGGGCAGGGCGGCCGCCGGAGAGACCCTTCATGTTCCTGGGTGGAGGGGAGTAGCTGTCCTCATCGAAGTACTGCGAGGGGGACCATGAATACTGTTGGTCTGAAAGCAATAAGCAGAGACAATTTCATCAGAATAAGGGTAAAAAAAGCAGCTTCCCAAAAAAGAAACGCATTTCACACTTAATGATGGGGGAGAAAAAAGCCAAATAACACACAAGTTGGTCGTTATCCAGCTTATTCTCACTCTCCAAACCCACTTTGGCTGCAGGGAGGAAAAAAACAAAAAGTCAAAAAGCAGCAGAGCTGAAATGTGGAGGAGAAATCCACAAATTGCTCTGATAAAATCTCAGCACTCTTAGTTTTCACCTTCTATTCCCGTCTGCGGTGGCATACCGCTGTAAAGATGGGACAAGAGAACAAGACAAAAGAAAGAGAAGGGCAGGCGACAGGTAGGATCCCGCATTGCCATTTATCCAAAGCAAAGTGAAATAATAGCCTATCACTCGCCGGCGCTGGTGTCATCCGTCAAAGCCCCGAGGAGTGTGCCGTGAGGCGTAAGGCCGGGAAGGAGACCTTGGAAGGTGATCTCCAGATGCACCCTCCCTCTCTGCTTCTGTTGGGCATTGTAGCCAAAGATTAAAAACCAATTCTGTGCAATCGGTCACCGAGGTCAAACGTCTCCGCGCTCTATTCCAATGTGTTTAACTTAATCAGAGGAAAGGTCTGCTTTTATGCCTCAGCACTGCATGTTCTAATTACAGGCTCCTTCCTTTAAACATGTCGGGACAATGTCGGTTAAAACTCAACTTTAGTGGAACGCTTTTTTACAAATAACATTTTTTGGCCTGGTCCTCATTTCCACGTGTGCCAAAAAATGAATGCTTATCAAGTTATACAGGTAAAAATATATTTTTGAGCCTGTGAATTATGAGTTTGCTCTTTTTCATAATATATTGATAATTGCGACTGTCCTCCAAACCTCCTGGTTTTCAACGAGCAGCTGAACAGTGCAGTGTGATGTCATATTTCAAACTTATCTGCAGCCTGTCTTGTGAAATAGGAAACAAACAAATAAGCATATCTCAGTCCTCTCTCCAGCCATTGCTACGCCTCATAAAGCCCATGCACTTTCACTCCCGCTGTAACCCCATAAAATGAAGGAGAGTTTTTATGAGCTACTGTGGAACGGGAGAGAGTGAGGGAATGGGACAGTCTCATATCAGCGTATTAACAACTCTATAAATTCCCAAAACATTTCCATAAACTTAATTCTGATACCTTGATATGAATAAAGGACAGCTGGACCCTTAACCGTCATTAATGCCTCAGTCCACAGGACTAAATCTTCAGTGTGAGTGAGCAGAGCACCAGCAGATGTTGGAAGCTGATAGCTGCCTGTTGCACTGACTGAACGTTTGGAAAATGGTAAGCAGACTGTACTTAGTGTTACTGGCCTCTCAAAACATTGCACCTTGAAATTAAGACTAATAACCTGCAGAGCAATTAAATAGTTGTATAAGCTGCACCGTACAAATGATCTCTGTGTGGTACTTCCTGGCACTATACAGAAGCTGCTGTCTACACGAGGTAGAAATAATCCAGACATTTTTACCTTGCTGCCCACTCAGACCTCTCTGCATCACATTCACACACCAAATGATGCATCAGGGGAAATTTTGGCATTCAGTATCTTGCCCAAGGACACCTGACTTGAAGACTGAAGGAGTGCTGAAGCACAGACTTCCCTTGTGTAATATTAGTTTGTTTGATGGTTTTTTGGAGGTATTGTTATGGGAAAAAGACCGTTTCACAGGACTCTATGCAATACAGTGAAGTACTAAGTACACACTCTGATTGAATAGCTTGTAGAACAACCTGCGATAACTTGAAGGAATGAGTCCTTGTATGACTTTATCAGTCTCTAATGCTGTTGTGTGTTAATGTTGGCCCACTTCTCTTTACAACGTTGGCTCAGTTCGCTGAGGATTCATTTATGCACAGCACTCTAAAGGTCCCACCCTGGTGTTTTAGTCAGGTTGAGGGCTAGACCTTGACTGGACCATTGCAGCAACTTGGTTCTTTCTTATTCGCCCTGTTTGAGATTTGCTGCTGTGCTTGGGATCATTGTCCTGTTGATGACCCAGTTTGGTCCAAGCTTGAGCTGTGGGACAGATGGCCTCACCTGTGACAGCAGCTTATGTCCACTCAGTGACTGCCCAAACGATCATGGCTCCACGGTTGGTATGAGGTGTTTGGTTTCTGCACTTTGGCAGTCCTTCCATACTTGTTTAGTCGTTTTCTAATTGTGCTGTCGTGAATTTTAACATTTAACCTGCAAACTGAGGCCTGCAGAGTCTGAGATGGAGCTCTTGGGTTTTCCGTGGTCTGACCTTGGGGTGAATTTACTGGGATTTCCACTTCTGGGAAGATTGTGACATTGCATTAACACACAACAATCCTGCAAACTGCAAAAACCTTTTATAGAGGTGCTCAGACGGATGATGATCCATTAATCGAGTGCGTTTGATTTGCAGTGTCTGGGCGCTCCTTACTCTTTAATTCCTGTCCTGTAATTAGATTTTTACAGTAGATTCCTCTCTTTTTCACATGAACATATAGTGCTGGGAACGGATTTGTCACATTTTGATTGAAAGAATGAAAAGGCCATTTTGCATGTCCAAGATCACCGCATTTCTAAAGGCACATCTTATTATGTTGTATTTGTTCATTATCCTACAAACACCAAGGACTCTGCATTACTGTCACATTTTCATCCATCCTTGAAAGAAGCATTTAAACTCGGGCCTTGTGCCTTTCAGAAAAGAGAACGTGAAGAACAGATTTGTCAGAACAGGTGAAATCTCTAACGGCAAGGTCAGGCAGAAACAGCAACTTTTAACCAACATAACTTCATAATGTGTAACTGACTGCAACATTAAACTATGACTTTTATAATGCATTGCTCTTGTGAAATGTCTCCTCTCATAGAGACAGGGTCCTTTAACAGGGTTCGATGACTTCTGCGTTTCCGTTTTATAACCTGCCTCTGTATAAAACTGACTCAGATTCATCTTATCTACATGTTCCTTGTAACGTATTTTGTGAGCACATAGATCAGAAGCCCAGATGTGCTGCACTTACAATAAAATTATGAGAGTTTTGAACTCCAACATCTGCCAAAATCAGCCGAGGAGCATTTATATGACTGATGCACACTGAGGTCAGCGAAGGCACCACGTTAGTGGATTTTCATGTGCTGACAGTGAAACATTTGAATATCCCTGCAAAAGCTTCACAATCATATAAACTTTACCTGCATCAGTTTTATCTGTGAAATTCCTTTTCAGGTCTTTTCTCCCGGTTAAGGGACTTTCCCTGGGAATATTGAGGATTTAGATTATTTTGTCAATAGTTTGATTGAGTCTCGTACTCGTAGATCAAAAACCTGAGCAAGATCACGAGAACGACTTACTCTGCTGGTAGTGGCTCGTAACTAAGGGTGGATGTTCCCTTTCATCTTTCAAATTGGATCAAATTTATTCCGTTCAAAATAATTTTTAATGAGGTCTAAGATCTCAACCCCTGAGGTGCAGCCGTGCTCTTCTGTTGCTGCCGTCCTCCATCTGTTGAGATGAAAACAAATTCTCGTTGTTTACCAGTCTTACGTGAGGATGTCTTCTTGGCAGCCTGATGTAAAATTAATCCAGGCTACTCTAAGCACGCCCGAGGGAAGAGGTTGCTTTTGTACGGCTGCACAGAACTACGCTGAAAAAGCTCATCAGACGCATTACTGCTGAATGCATTTGAATGGGATAATTCAGGTGGACTTGCTTAGCTTGAGTCCAGATCATTCCCTGCTAGCATGTGAAACAGGAGGATGACGCTGCATTATTGATTGATGCGATGCTACGTTTCTATCTGAAGTTATGTCACTGTCTTACTCCAAGGCTTTTCTTTGACAGCTCACTATTCCTTGAGGTATCTCAGGGAGCTGCACTGAATAAATTACCTAACCGCAGAGTTATGGTACTTCCTGGGATTATACGACAGATGACAGACTCATCTGCCCTCAGTTTCTCTTTCTTCTTTTTCACCTTCTACCAGTGCTGATACCAAATTTATCATCCGCTACAAAAAAAGACAGAAAAAAATAGATTTGTGATCAGAAACATTTGAAAGTTGACTTAATTTTTAGCCAAAGCACCCTGAGCGAGGCAGACAGCTCTCTCAGTGAGTGCACATCCTTCTGGCAAGTACTTTGCAAACAGGGAGACAAGTATCTGTGACATCTGTGGACAGGGAGAGGGCTTGTTGTTTATACACTGATACCAGCACCTGCCATCACATTATTGGCTTCCTGGCAAGGGTGCCAACTGCTTAGAAGCACTGCTAGGATGGAAGCTGAATCCAGAAGTGCAGTGGAAATAGTGTTTGGGGTACAACCATCAAGCTACTGGGCTTTTAGTGTTGATGTGATGATAATAACGACACTGACTGTGCACATGAGAAAAATTAAGAAAAGCTGATATTTGAGAAAACAGAGACCTTTGCTGTTACTCCGGACATGCTAACTTATTAGAGATCAACTCAGAAAAAGGAAATGATCGTTCAACTTAACGCACACACCCTCCACAATCATCCAATATCTGTTTCACCCCTTGACATAATACACATGTCTATAATGCTGTCACAGGCTCCAGGGCTCAGCTGTGATAAACACACCTTCTACCTGACATTAGGTGTACACAGACAGGAAACAGATTCAGAGGAAGACGCTCATTTATTAAGGCCTTCTGTTCTGTGCTGCCACCCCGCCCGCGCGCACAGTGTGAGTAAAGGTCGTTTTGCTCCTCTTAACACATTAGCATTTAAATAGCATTATATCTGCCCTCAGTATCAGTGACAGCTTCCACTCTTCCACTGGCTCAGGCCCTAACTGGAGTTGAAAACAAAGTTAAAAGTTAATAAAGCGCTGCACTAGACTGAGAGATCAAAGGCATGCGACCTTCAGACTTGGAAGTGGTTAGCGTCGTGGCTAACCGCAGCGCTAAGCGGGACGGGATTTGGTTACGGGCGACTGTGAAGAAGAGTCCTGCTCGTGAAGCAACGTGCGAGGAATAGTTGCAGCATTTTGCATCAGTGGAAGAATCCGTCCTTTCTGAGATGTCAAAAAGCCTGAACTACTTTAGTTCTTTTAATGTGGTTAATTTGGTTGTTTACTGGTTTACCGCTGCAAGAGCAATGAAGACGATTTCCTTAAAGATGGATCGTTTTCCCTGAGAGATAGAGTTTTAAATGATGTAGAAAACAAGTTCAACTTTAACTTTTAAATCGCATACAAAAAAAGAAACAATTTGTAGAATAACTTCAAAACAACTGCTAAGTTCATTTTAAACCTACATTATTTTTTTATTTTACGATGGGCTCACACCAGCTGTGACACCCATCGTCATGTTGACCCATCAGTACTCGGCACACATTTAATGATTCAGTAATTACTAAATGATTACCAGCTGCAGCAGCCCGGATGGTTTCCACCCTGCGAGTTGTGAGTACTCTGAAAAATCCTGCTACAGTAGGTGATTCCTTCCTTATGACACGCACATACAAAGATAGGCTCATGAGGTGAGTATACATAGTATTGTTTGAAATGGCCTTATCCAGCAGTATCCAATCCAGCTGGCCAAAGTAAAGTCACACCCCTCATTTTCTGAGCAAAACTAATCAATAGAGCAGCTTCCTTATCCATCTCCCAAAGGTTAAATGCAGTCTCCGTAGAATTCTGGCCTTTTCTTCGAAAATCAAAGGAAAGGGAATTGCGTCCTCAACCCTCAGGGCAAATCAGCAATGACCTGAGCTATTCGATTTGAGAAGGAGCTAATGGACAAGGAGACAAAGTAGTAAGTCTGTCAGCTCTGTCAGCCTCGTTATATCTGCCACAGCAGCTCAGATCAAAATAAGGCTGCGACTTACATCTTTGGCAGACATCCTGCTCACTTGTCCATCAAAGCGACAGCACTGGACAATTCATGCGTAGGTCTCGAGTGTAGCATGTGAGCTAAATCTGTACCAGCAGCATTGTAGCTGCTAATGTAATACTCAGCTAAGTGAGCTTTTTCCATCTGACACAGCAATTGGGGACCAATCATTTGTCACTCGTATCTTTTCTCACTGACCATCTGTCTTTCTCCGGCCGTGACACTCGAAACAAACTGTTTCTTTCATGATCGCCGCTGTGACTGACACCTAACGCTGAGACACGAGATAAAAACAGAGCGTCGCAATCACAGCGCCGCGTGGGTCACATGCGGACATTATGTTTGCACGGCTGCTCAGATAGGAGATGCATTGGCTCTTAAATTGGCGTGAGAACGAAATGAAGTAAAATCGTCACGTGACTTCATCACTGATCGTCTGTTGATCTCAGTTCAGAGAAAAAAAGAGCTACATTCATGCTGCTTTTATTATCACCGCTGACTAAACACTCCATTGCATAAAGACAGACATATATGATCACTTCCTGATATGTGTGCATGAAAAACTAAAGCTCTGGCACCAAACTTCTTTCACATCGGGGGCCACAAACAGCCCACTTTGACGTTAGTGTGTCAGACCAGTGAAACTCTGTCAGGGAAAATAAGTTTAACTCCACATTCGATCATGAGATATCTGCTGGATCTTCTGTGTTGGTGAGCTACAGTTTTGATTTTCTTTGTGTCTTTAGGTTCATTGAGTTTTGTGTTTGGCCTCTTTCTGTTTATGTCCTACTTTCCTAGTCCCTCTGAATGTTTATCTGTATTTCCAGTTCATGGTTTCTTGTTTGGTTAGTTCAGTCCCTTTTGTGTCCTAGTCTCTGTGTCTTTTACTCAGCGTCTCCTGTGGAAATCAGCCTTGTCTCCATGTTTGGTGACCTTTCTGTCTCCCTGGTCGTGTCCCTGGTTAGTTGTGGTCAAGTTCATTTGTCTTAGTCTTGGTCTACTTCCTGTTTTAATTTGATAGTTCCTTGTCTTGTGTGTGCTGCATTTAGTTTCGCTCCCCTTGTCTTGTTAGTTAGATTCTGTTCACCTGTGTCTTGTTTTCTGTATTCTCGCCTCCTAATTACCTCGGCCCTTTCTCAATTCTCAAGTACGCGAGTCCGTACTCGCATTCTCGGCAAGTACGTACTCGCCGAGAACGCGAGTACGGACTCGTGATTTGTACAATTGGAACACCAGCATACTTGATGATGTCACACACAGGTCCGGAGTTTTAACTGCCGTCCCCTCTTAATTTAACTGTGAGTAATATGTTATGAAGCTGAACTTTAATCACAGCCAAACCAATTTACTCAGGAACAAATAAAACACTGAAATAAACCAAACATTAACATTTAGAAGTGATCTAAGTGACTTATACATCATGTTTAACCTCAGTAGTGAAATCTCTATTAATAAAAATAGTGTACATGTACATACGTGTACATACCTTAATAAAAACAAGCAGGTGAGATGTTAGAACGCTTTTATTTTTATTGTAGTGGACACTCAATACAATAGACAGCTGCTGGGGTTTGGGGTTTGTTTAACCTGAGTAGCGAAAAGACCGCGGAGGGGTTGAAATGATGTGCCGGGAGTCCGCTGTTCTCATCGGCTCTAATAACCCTCGACCTCGCTGTCTGCTATGGAGCTGGTGGGTCACAGACGTCTCCGAAAACGTCGGAGCACGTTTGGAAATATGTGATATCTTGATAAATCAAGCAGATATTTGAAGTTTACACAGCTACATTCTCGCTTGAAAATAACTTAAAAGTTTATTTTGTGACCCGGAAAGAGTAATATTAAAAAGTTTTTAGCCCCGCTCGTCCGCCATTGCCGCGTTTGAGTTTTGGAGGAAATGGATTCTGGGATATTTAGCTGTACCAAGTCCACACAAGTCACCACCGATGCATGTTCGATAAAACGGGCGGAGCGAGAACACATCCGGGACTTTTCCGCGTTCTCGGCTTGATGCGTACTTCGAATTGGAACAGTACTTGGTCTCCGACTGATGACGTATCACGAGTACACGAGAACGCAAGTACACACAAGTACGCATATTGAGAAAGGCCCCTCGTGTGTATTTAAGTCCTCAGTTTCCCTGTGCTCTTTGTTGTGATGTCCCTCATAGGACATAGGATATAGTTTTCCTCCTTAACGATTTGGCATTTTGGTTTCCTCGTTTGTGACCTGCATTACTTTGTAGTTTATTTAAGTTTAGAAATACAGCTGCTTTTTAGTTTACCCACTTTGTTTCCGAGTCCTTTGAGCCCTACTCTTTCTGCCACACAGACAGCCTTGAAGAGTGTGTCTTGTTTTCTGTACACAATAAAGAAATCTGTCAGTTCACCTCTTTGAGCCTAAATTGTAAGAAATAAATACGTAAAATTACAGAAAAAGTTTCAGGCTGAACATTTTTGTTAATTCACAGAAAATGTTGTAAAAAACAGGAACTTTTCTGTCATTTAATTTTTAACTATTACTTAATTTTATTGGTGTAGTATGAACAGCTGTAGGGAAGATCGTTATGTAGGATTCAGTTCAGTCTCATTTAAATAGCGCCAAATTACAAAAACAGTCACCTCAGGCCACAATCACACATTAAAAGTAAAAAATACACAATTTATGTGCTTACACACATTTTCCAAACTGTCCAGTGGGCAGGATTGAAGTGTTTGCTGGGCCAATTCTGGCCCCAGGCCTTATGTTTGACACCCCTGATGTAGAGAGAATCTGGCTAAATTCCTCAATCATAAAAATACCTGCAGGGTACATGGATTTTTAGCTTGCCTACACCTGTGTGATTAACAATGATGCAGTTCTACAATAAAAATAATAGTATGTACTGAAATATCAAAATAATATAAAAGTTTCATAGGTCAGTGACTCTAACAGAATCATTTTTCAGTTATTGACTTATAATGTGAACTAAATGAGTGATAGCCAAGCTCAAAACCTGAAAATATGTTATTACAGCTACAGAACAGCTTATGAAAGATTAGCAAACATGAAAATACAATTTTTAAAAATGTCAGAGGTTAAAAAAAACCTCCCCAAAACTCGTAATTCACAAGTTTAGTTTTCCCAGGATATTAGCAACAAAGTGCTGGGAAGCAGCATGCAACATGCTCACAGCAGATGTAACAGTAGGTGTGTGTGTTTGGACTGTCACACTGTAGCCTCCAGTGGATTGTGTTGCACCGAGTTGCATGTGGTTGTGCTTACACACCTAGATGTGCTGCCTGGATGTGAGAAACGGCGGTGAGATAGAGCCCCCTACCTGCATCCCTCAACAGCAATCAAAGCCTACAGCCTACTATCTTTCTCCCAGCAGGGTGGAGGTTTTCCTGAGAGGATGAAGGAACAGATTATAGTGAGCAGAAGCTAGCGGAGGTTAGAAGGTATTGTCTTCTGAGCTTCTGTAAACAACATTAAGGATTAAGGAAAGACAGTTTGTGTTTGGCTATATGTTTCGGGAGAGTCTGGGGAGATAACGGGTGCAGAGACTGTAAAATGATACCGTCAGAGAGTGAACAGGAAGTATACCGGCAGCTATGCATATTCCCGTAAACCCCAGAAGGGCTCTGCACACAAGTCTGAGGCACTAATCTCTTGAAAAATTATTAGGTTATTGGCAGGCTGTACCAACAGACGTAAAAGGACTATTTCTCTTCTGCGGCGGCGATTTGCACCTACGGTGTGGCGAGCTAAACGCAGCCTTAGTATTTAGCCGCTGAGAGATTATGGAGGCCAGATAAGGAGAAGCCGCTGAATGTCTGAATACTTATCGTGAGCCCGTTAATGATGAAGAGTGTTATCTGTGCTGTGCTCAGCGCTCCTTCGCGGCTCCCTTTCTCTCCGACAGTCAAAGTGGGGAGGGAGCGAGAGGTGACAGAAAGAAATTTAACAAAGTGTCAGGATCAGCGTTCTTTATTCCTCCGAGAACGACAATCCTCGAGGCTTTTGTGCTTCACCAGGTTCCTGCTTCCTCTTTGCTATTTGGATTTTAACGCAATTAATACTTTTGCCGGGAAAGTGAAGCGCACTTCGCTTTGTTCTCTGCTAATTTCATCCCGCGCAACATCACAGGCCAAATCGTCTTGCTGTCTTTGCATCATTTCTTATTCAAACAACAATCTCCTCAATCTAAATCTTTTCATTTACAGCAGCTACAGAAATGGACTTGGAGTGCAACAATGCCCCCACACAAATTCCTGCCAAGTGTGGTTGATTGCATGTGTTTGCATTTACATGGTGGAATCATAAATCCAGCGCAGCAATCCAGCTATGAATAAATCATGCTGAATTTCTGCCACAGGAAAAGCCCTGCGTGTGAGAGAGAACCAGAGGCAGAGTAAGCCGCATCTTATGTAACAGCCGGTACTCCATTCCCAGGCAACTTGTTAGACGAGGCCTCAGAACTGCTGTTGCTGTAGCAACGCGCTCTGAAGTTCCCATCCTTTGCTGTCTTTGCAGCCACTGAGGAGTTTCGGGGAAAACAGAGATAATTTGATATCGTCGCACTGTTTATTTGCCGCGACGACACAGAATAAACAAACAAACACGTCAAAGGCAGCCTATTAAAAATCAGCAAGTGTATCAAATGTTTTTATTGCTCGAGTCAGCAGCAGTTTATCGCTGTATCAACTTCCCAGCTCCAGATCGCTGACTGACGGGAAGGTCCGGACTAGCCTCCGAGTCAATCCCATCTCGGAAGCGATTTTTAAAACGCTACAGGTCTGCAAAGCCCGGCAGGCAACCGCGCTCCTGAGTCTGAAGAAGACAATTGAAATCCTTTCCCCTCTAATGTAATTTTCCTCGCTGCAGACCACAGCAGCCCGGGAGTGTGAAGGGTGGGAGCCTAACATAATGATTTTTTTGGAGATGGAAGAGATACCAGCAGTCCACTTCAGATCTTTGTCTCTCGCTCGCCTTTTATTCTCCAAAGTCAGCTGGAACATCAGAAGCACAAAGTCAGTCAGAGTGCTGAATGATTAGCTGTGATGTTAATCTGGACAAAATCAAATCAGAAAAATTAGGCGATAGGAGCAACGTTTACGGGCTGCTACTGATAGACTATTAAATTAATTACCCTTTGGATCAACTGTATGTCGGAGGAAAAGTTCAGATCGGCTACAAACACCTGTGGGTGGATTTGGATGGAGGAAGGTTGAATGTCGCTCAGAGGTGAAACCGGACACATCTGACAGTCAAACGTAATTAGTGTGAGAGCCTGATTCACAGCAGTGCTTCAAACAGCTCGCTCTGTTATCACTGATGTTACTATACAGCTTGTGTTGTTACAAGCCAGGATCTAGCCAGGAGTGGACGTCCCCAGCATCTCAGCACAACGTCAGACCCAACAGCTCCATCTCAGACTTTACAGGCGGCAGATAGCATGGTAAATGTTAAAGTTCATGCCAGTACGACTGGAAAAAGAAACTGAACAAGCATGGATAGATTGGAAGGATTGCAGGAGAAAACATCTTCCACCTTAAGAGAACGAGGCAGAACGACTTAGCTGCATCTGAACAAGCCACAAGACTTCTGGAACAACCTGAGATCAAAGTGGTGACGTTTGTCCACAGAGCAGCACATTCTGAGGAAAAGGCTGAAAAAGAAAAGAGTCAAGGTGCTGCAATGACCAGAGTCCAGACTTTAACCTGATGCTGATGTGGGACCTTTAGAAAGCTGTGCATGTCACAGTTTTTCCACAATAATGTGACAGACTGAGAAAATCGTATAGAAAACGATTACTTCAGGTTACCGCCACTGAAGCTATTCAGTCATTGTGTTTTTCACAGGGCTCTGGGATTCCTGTGAAACCTTTCTTTGCATGACACAGTCCCGCAGAAAAAATAAATACTCAGAAGATGCTGTGCAGTTATTTGTCTATTTAGTCTGCATGAGTCTCTTTAGGTTTTAGACATGTTTGCTGAACAGTGCCTCAAGTTTGAAAGCAATTAATCATTAAAACAAATCAAATTTCTGTTTCTGAATCCAACAGCTATTTAATCTCAAACACATTTCAGTCAAAGCCAAATAAGCCAAACGAGGATTGTTTTTCAATCGGCAGTAATTTATTTTTGGCAGAATAACTGTTCTGTGACCTTCTGAGCACAGAGGTGATGAGCACGAGCCAAAACCCCGACACCGTACAGAGCAGGCATCAGGGACAGCAGACTCTTTGCAGCCGTCTTTGGTGGGCTGCAAAGAGGCTTGCAGAGGCAGCACTAGCTGCAGGTAGACCTAAACTAATTATCAGCTGATTTGCCAGGATTGAGAGATGACCTTTACCTCAACCAAACTCAATGAAAGGATAAATAATGTGAAATAACCTGTGGGAAGGACACAGTTGATTTTGAACTATTTCTTTGTGCTGGCCTTGACTGATCTTGGCTGGCAGGTTTCATGAATGCCTCCTACAGTACAAACTAAAGCCCCAACAATCGACAGTAATGAGAAGGCCGGTCAATAACAGAGCAAGCTTGGTCCAAAAATGACCTTTGAGGGATGAAAATGATTACACTACAAAAGGTCAGACCACACTCAGATTTTGCATTTTGATAACCTGGACTTTCCATTTTGCTTCATAAAACATTTTATACGCTGTGCAGAAGTTCTGAGAACTTTCGGTTTTTATTAGTCACGTAGAGCCATCGGGGAGGCATCTGATTCATTCTGCAGCACGTTAACAAGCCCAAACACAAAGCCAAAGTCATAAAGAACTGACTTCATCAACAAGAACAGGACAGATGGAGGCTCCCAGATAGCCCTGAACTCGAAAGCATGGAGCCAGGCTTTCTGGGATTACATGCAGTAACAGAAGATATTAAGAGTGCCTGAATCTACAGCACAGCTTTTAAGATGCTTGAAACGGCCAACCTGCTGTTTGCAAACAGTGCTGAAGTGTGCCTAATTTTAAAGGCAGACGATGCTTTTTATTGCCCTTTACATAGGGTTAATAGACAAATAAGCTTGTGAGCTGATGTTATCCGCTTTTACTGTGCACATCTCATAAAGCTGTAATACCCATCTGATTTAAATAAGCAGCGTAGATCAGATATGTAAACTCCCGCCGCCCTGATAGTCAACATCTGTGCAAAGTCACTCTTACGGGGCCTGGCTGGTTTTCATTTGCTTCCCCAGGCAGTCACTAAAACCACATGATTCTAGTAATAATTCAGTGGAGTGAGTGGGCTGATTGAGTTGATGCAATGGTGGAAGGAGACATGGAAAACACGGGTGCAATGCCTGACAACAGCCAGGCTGGATTGGATTTAAGGAAGGGGGGTGTCACCTGATGTTTCACATCTAGAAGACTGACAGAAACCCAGAAACAGTCACAAAGGATGAAATTCAGCAACAAGAAGAAGAAGAGTGATAGTGTCACACGTTGTTTTGAATGTAAAGATTTAAAAACACACAGACAGCAGGGTTCGCTGACTGGTGACAGGTCAACCATGGAGCCCATTTTCACTGGATCTCCCTTCTTTACTCTATTTTTATTTTCATCCCTAAGGGGTCTCTCTGTAGCCTCTTCCACCGAGTCTCATCAACAAGCCATTTTTGAAACTCTGTGAGGTGAGTAGAGATAATTCATCATGTCAGACTGGTTAGCACGCAAGTGTGTGTGGGAATCTGTGCGCTGTCAGAGCGGCAGGCATGTGAGGAAGGAAAGAAAGTGAAAGACAGGTGAGCGTGCAGTTACAGCAACCTAAACTTTTGTCATGAGCGCTCACGCTGTAGAATAAAAGGTGACTCACAGGTACAGTATCACTCTAGGTTCAGGATACACAGGCAATGCAAATACTCGTTCAGTGGGAGCACGTTTGCAGCTTTCTGGTAAAAATAAACCCCTAAATTTCGACTGCTTGCTAAATATTCACATGTATGAGCTGCTGATAAAGATGTTTGCCAGCACTTACATCACAGCTGGGAAGCTAGGCAACTCAAGGTTCTGCTCAAGTTCAACAAAGCTGACATAACTGCTTCAAAAGCAAACCCTTTAAGTGGAACCACTAACACAACAGACCTCCATCCACCCACCCCATCTAGACTCTCCAAGCTTTGAGCTGGGGTTGCTTAGAAACAAAGCTCATGCACATCACAGCCAGGACCAGAGTGTTAGCCTTAGCCCGGGGCCGTGGATGGGAGATGTGACAGTCACATCTGCCACCATAGCTGTGTCCTAATTCAGGAGTCTGAAGCTCAGTAGTCTGCAGTTCTGGAAAATACCACACAATACGAGGTTTAGTGGTGTTCTGTCGCGAGAAAATAAACCACGGCAATTTAAAAAGTCCCAGCAGCGCTTAACTAATTGCAACCTACTTTTAACTTCATCTTTCTTCTTTCTCGCATGCTGGATAGTGGAAACGGAACAATCCTCTGCATGCTTTATGAAAATATATTTTGTTGTTTTGTGTCAGTTAATTCAGGAAAACGTAGCTTTCACATGTAAGACCTGAAGATCTGGATTGAGACACAGTTACTGCCTCAAACACTTGGTGACCGTCACCATGAATCCAAAGAATTAATACTGACAAGGATTTTTGATGACGAGCGCCTTCAAACGTAAAGAATGAATCCCGATATCTCACAATGACTTGTTTATAATTCCACTCTGTAACATTTCCACATAAACATGTTTTGCATGTGTGCAAAGACAGCAGCCCTGCACTGTGAATACATTTCACAATAAAAGAACAAAATTTGAGGTGTTTTCTTTACTTGCATGGATATCGATGTTGCACGACACAGTCTGCCACTGTCATGTTAGTAACGCAGGAAGCAAACCCTCACAGGGTAACGACTGCATCGCTGCATCATTGCGCCACTTCCCGATTGGCCTCTTACGTTCGTCCTTGAGGCTCGAGCTTTGAACAACTCCTACACGCTACGTGTAGGCCCCCTGAAAACAAATGAGCCCACAACAATTACTCTCCACTATCGTAAGACAAACAACAGCATTTCCGGAGCATGGCTGGTTCACCCTTGTTAGCTTTCCTTCTCTTTTTTTGCCTCCTGTTCTTTGTCGGAGAGATTACTCAAGTCTGAAACAACATGAATTACAAAGTGTTCAATATTTGCAGGAGTGATTCAGAATCAACAAACTGTTGCACTCAGTGAAGTCTGCGCGGGAGTATGTGAGCCTACTATAGATGAGAACAAGTGCTCTGCTGTCTCTCCACATTCAGTGTTCAGAAAGGGCAGACGGGGGGTTAGGGGAATTATCACAAGACAAGGTGAGAAAAAGTGAAGCATGCAGCACGCATGCTTATGATGGATTAATGCTGTTTTGCACGAATTAATGAGGGACGTACGAAACATGCTGCGAATCTGTTACACTCAATGGTCAATTTAATACAATTTAATACCTAATTATGTTTCACTTGTCATACTTTAATGCCGCCTGAATGTGAACAATGAGAGGTGCGGATTTAATTGATGTGGGCAGCCTCATTCAGCGCCCCGTTAATGCCACGGGTTTTGTCAGTCTGATAAAGGCGATAGATAATAAGTCATTACCTTGTGTTATTGATGTTGTGTACTTTCAGAGAGTGCGGGGCATCACTCCCCGAGTCTTATTGCGCAAAACACGATTATCAACAGATGACGAGGGACGGGTAGATGAAACTGCTGCGGCCTCGCTGCATTTACATGCGGCGAGCTCCACAATGCTGCAGTAATGAACGTGTTCACGGGTTTTCCCATAAGGCCGAGGAGTTACATGGACTGGATTGATGGCGAAGATCAGCGTGTGCCGCTTTCTCGACTCTGCAGTTCATATCGTGACATTTTGAAGAAAAACCTATAGGGGTGATTTATCAGGTGGCGGGGAACATTGAACTCGGGGTGATTTAAAATTGCTGCAACTGTTTGGAAATTGGTACGCTGCTGTCACTGCGGGCTTGTGTCATCACATAGTGGACCTCATGGAGGGAGACGGACAGATACAGACACCCGAGACAAGTCTCGTTCAACCATCGGCGCGCTCGTTAAAAAGCGCTCAGCTGTCGGCTCGCGTTCAGCTGCTGCACGTCACACGCTTGGTGGGTTGTGATGAGATTTTAACACTTTTGGGGAAGCGTACTGCTGCAGGTGTCAGAGGAAACACCACAGGTTGCATTACCTGCGCGGGCGAACAGTGATGGATTGTTTGATTTGTAGAATGAGCATTAAGTGGGAGTGGGAGTCAGAGTGCTTGGTATTTTTCAGAATAGCTTAAATTAAGGATCTTGGTGGTCTTTGAAAACACTTGAGCTCAAAGGAGTGACCCCGCTGTGATAAAATGGGCGCAATAAAACACTGTTGTTGTTACTGGATCATTTTAAATTCACAGAAACAGGCTTAATTCCCTCATCACATGGTGACAACAGATGTGAGAGAGAAACAGAGTATGGGCACGAGCCGTGGATCCTTCTTGTCATGAAGGTTAACCCACAGTGGCCTGTACTGGCTGAGGGATGAATGTTTCCTGTGTTTCCACGTTGGACCCAGGCGCCGAGTTGTTTTAAACACCCTTCAGGGAAGTGGGGTCCATCGGGGTGAGGACACGGTACACACTATTAACACTCCCGCCCTTTCTTGGATTACTGCCATGTCAGACTGATGCCTGTCATCACGCGCGCCTGCCCAAAAAGGCCAGCTATTGCGTCCCGAGGTCAGCTTGCCATTAAAGTCTCTGTGATTAAACACAGCCAACAAACAGGTGTGCTGCTTTCACTTCGGTTCAGGAGCACAGGACGAATTTCCTGAACAAAGAAAGGAACAAAAGGAAGCAAATTTGAGGCTATCACACAGCTACGGTGACTCACATCGCTCACAGTCAGTCTTCAAAGCAACAATCCCCCGGCAGCTGCGAGAAGGACTTCTAAACTGTGTTAGTGTTATCAATAAATCATTTCTATATTCAGTTTTCTAAATAACACTCCTCCAAAGCTCGTGTGGGAGGAGAAAACGTTTGTGAGCGAATCAGCCTTGCTCACGGATGATTCAAACGGGGGGGGGGAGTCGCAGGAGTGCAACTCTGTCATAATTGTTGTTGAAAATAATGACGGTCCCTTCCAGCAGTTCAAGCTGTGAGCATTGTTCCTTCCTCCCTTATTTATACTCCCTGCTTGAAAACTAGGATGAGGGGGGAACAGGTTTATTTTTAGAAATGAAAAGTGTGTCTCTGGCTCCAGGAGTGCACCTCCGAGGCACGGAGACATGCCTGTCATGGACCGGAGTTAAAGATTTCTGTTTAAATGGACGACGAAATCCAAAAAGAGGACCAACGTGCTAGAGAACATCAAATTAGAGACCGCGGTCACATATTGACCTGAATTGTTGTGTGAGGTGGTTTCCTCAGCATCGCTCAGTTTTCCCAGCCAAACTTTCCATCCCCTGAGCCCGTGTTTGTCATGTCGCTCGTAACTCCTGCAATGAATTCTGGGCCAGTGGGAAATCTGTCCGACTTGCTCAACTCATTTGGTGTTCACCTGAGCTGCACTGAAGTTAACAGCTAATAGAGCTACACATCGAGTGGTCACTGAAGTACTGCGTCCCCAGCTCCCGCGGAGTCGAAAACGTCCTTATTAAAAAAACACTGTCATTAGGGGAGACGAGACAAGCCAGATAGAGAGAGACGCCTTATTTCCTGCTTGCTGATATGCTTTCAAGAATCCAATGTCTTCCCCCAGCGCTACTGAGCCAGATATGTGGCTAAATGAAGAGGCTGCAGAGCATGATAATGAGATTTTGGTGCAGGCTCAGGAAATAGAGGGAAACAACACAAAGTGAGAGGTGGAGTTTGGCAATGGGGGGAAAAAATAGGCCAAATGTTCTACTGTAGGATGTGCGCTGTATTCATTATCTCCCACGTCACGGTGATTCAGTGTCAGTGAAAGGCTTACCGTCTGTCAGAGGGCACAGAGCGCTGAGTCTCACTGTTACGTAAGGGATTCACGCTTCTCTCTGACCTTAAGCTGCTGGAGCTTATCAAGTGGTAAACAATGCAGCGCAGCAATAAACAGATGAGCGTCGGGTCTGCGGCTCCGCAACCGCGATGTCAAATGTCAGCGACGTCGGTTTGGGCTAAAACGGAAAGACGTGACTCACCCTCATCCCGCAACGTTATACCAAAATAAAACATTGGTACACAGGAGACAACTGTTCAAGCAGGAAATGTTCAAGAGGGGAAACATTATGTGGAAACTCAGATGGGTGAAAATAGTCGCGCTCATGATTCACCCGTGCCGCTGGCTGACAGTAGCCATCAGTCTTTCGCTCCCGATCCTTTCCTCAGAGTACTTGCAGCCTATACATAGCAACAGGGTGCTTGTGATTCAGTAGCGGCCCAGTGCATCATCCGCTATCTCTGGCCCTGTCTGACGCTTGGCTGGCCAAGCGGTGCATCTGTGGAGGCTTCATGAATAAAAGTGTGGCAATAAACTTTGATTTCAATCAAAAACCCATGCAGACCTTAAATATGGTGAGTTTGCAGTGTGCAGTAATCACCAGCATCTCTAAGGTGCCATCATTTCAGAGAGCAGTGATTCATTTCTTTGCACTCGAGGCTCTTGATCATACAAGCAGGCCCTGGCTGACTAAAGAGAAAAGCCAGCAGACAAACTGCGTGAAATGAAGACGTTCTGCAAACCAGTCTTGTTACAGTAATTGGTTCCTGTTGCTGAAAAGTTCACGGATGACTGGGATGGAACCAGAGAGATGTTCCCACCTTTGTCCTCACGTGAAGCGAACAGAATAAAGAGGCAGAGACGGGGAAAGACATCCAGAGGCCAGAGTGAGGCCATGTTTGGACGTTTGGGAGGAAATGACAGCAACAGCGTGAAGCGAGCACACACTCAGGGGAGAAGAAGACGAAGGCAGGAGAGACAAAAATAGAAGAGAGGAAACGAGACGTGTTCGGTGCCATGTTTTTCTGGTTTTGGTAACACAGGCAGCGGTGAGATATTTAATCATAATTAGGATGTTCCAGTTTGCTATCTCGAGTTACAAAATGTGGACGATGAAGACAGCGAAGGAAAGAGAAGGAGCGAACGGGAGAGAGTTAGACAGCCTGCGAGCGATCATAATAATAATAATAAGGGCCCGGTGCCTCATTAAAGATCGTTTTCCCTCCTAAATCTAAATGTTAATGTTTGGTTAGAGCTGACACTGAATTTGACACAGCGCTCCACTTTAGAGTGTCTGGAATCAATGTTGTCACATGGATTCATAATACCTACGGTGTTATCCTAATAACAAACCGTGGGTAACACAGGAAGTCAAAGCTGTCCTCAACATGAAGAAGAAGGAGGAGATGAAAGCAGCACAGCGGGAGGTGAAACGCTGCCTGAGGGAAGCAAAGGACACCTACAGGAGGAAGGTGGAGCAGAAGTTGGAGAGGAACAATATGAGGGAGGTCTGGAATGGTGTGAAAACCATCACAGGCCACAACACCAAGAAAAGCACAGTGGGGGGGACTGTGGAGAAGGCAAACGAACTTAACAACTTCTTCAACAGGTTTGACCAGCCCACAACCCCCCCCACCCTCACCCTCACCTTCACTACAGAGTCCTCTCCCCACTCTCCTGCCTCCCTCGCTTCCCCCCCTTCCTGACACCATGACACCCCCCTCCTCGAATCCCTCTCTCAGCAGCAAGACATCTCCCCCCCTCCCCTCCTCCCAAACATCTCCCAGTGTCACAGTGGATCAGGTCAGGAGGCAACTGAGGAAGCTTCGCCCCAGAAAGGCAGCAGGCCCAGACAAGGTGTGTCCTAGGATGCTAAAGGCGTGTGCTGCTGAACTTGGGGAGCCGCTACAACGAGTCTTCAACCTCAGTCTGCGACTGGGGAGAGTGCCCGCCCTATGGAAGACATCCTGCATCGTCCCGGTCCCCAAAAAGAACCGGCCCAATGAGCTGAATGACTTCCGACCGGTGGCACTGACGTCACATCTTATGAAGACTCTAGAGCGGCTCTTCCTCAACCTCCTCCGACCACAGGTACAACATGCCCAGGACCCACTACAGTTTGCATACAAGGCGGGTGTCGGAGTGGAGGATGCCATCCTGTACCTCCTACACAGAGCCCACTCACACCTGGATGGGGGAAAAGGCACGGTCAGGATACTGTTTCTTGACTTTTCCAGTGCCTTTAATACCATCCGGCCCTGTATGCTTCAGGAAAAACTGAACAGGACGGAGGTGGACCCCTGCCTGGTGGCTTGGATCTCCGGCTACCTCACCGACAGACCACAGTACGTCAGGCTGAAGGACATCACGTCTGACACTGTGGTCAGCAGCACAGGAGCAGCACAGGGAACTGTGCTGTCCCCTCTTCTCTTCACCCTGTACACCTCTGACTTCTGCTACAACTCTGAATTATGCCATATTCAGAAGTTTGCAGATGACACGGCCATCATGGGGTGTATCTGGGATGATCAGGAAGAGGAGTACAGAAGTCTGGTGAGGAACTTTGTCGCATGGAGTCACACAAACCACCTGCAACTCAACACCTCAAAGACTAAGGAACTGGTTGTGGACTTCGGGAGGTCCAGAGAAGGTCCACTGCCGGTTCAGATAGAGGGGGAGGAGGTGGAGGTGGTCAACAAGTACAAGTACCTCGGGCTGTGGGTGGACAATAAACTGGACTGGTCATGCAACACAGAGCACCTGTATAAAAAAGCCCAAAGCCGACTGTACTTCCTCAGGAGGCTGAGGTCTTTTAACATCTGCAGGAAGCTCCTGAGGATGTTTTACCAGTCAGTGGTTGCTGGAGTACTTTTCTATGCTGTGGTGTGCTGGGGGAGCAGCACAGCAAAGAGGGACTCATCCAGGCTGGAGAAACTGATCAGGAAGGCTAGCTCTGTGGTCGGCATGAAGCTGGACACTCTGGTGACAGTGGCAGAGAAAAGGACATTAAAGAAACTGATGGACATTATGGACAATGCTGGGCATCCTCTGCACACGGCCATAAACAATCAGAAGAGTCTGTTCAGTGACAGGTTGCTTCTCCCCAAGACAAGAACTAACAGACTTAAAAACTCCTTTGTCCCACACGCCATCAGACTGTTTAACTCCTCTCTGGAGGGGAGAGGGAGGGGAAACAGGAGGACAAAGGAGGGGGGAACAACTAAGCTGTAGTGCCTCTTCACCTCACTGTACAATACCTTGTGCAATACTTTTTGTAAATAGTCAACAGTGCAATAGACTCAATACTTGAAATGTGCAATTCACTTGTATTTTATTTTTTATTCCTATTTATTCTATTTATCCCCTTTGTATTTTTTATTTATATTTGTCTCTGTATTTATATATATGTGTGTGTGTGTGTGTGTGTGTATATATATATATATATATATATATATAACAATTCTGTAACTGTAACTTCGGTCGTTGCTGTGCTTTTTGGAAGTCGAATTTCCCAGAGGAACCCACCCGAGGGATTAATAAAGTTCTATCTTATCTTATCTTATCTTACCTGAGTCGGTGTCAGCGTTCCTGTGGAGATCACAGACGGCACACGCTGAAATAAATAAGCACTTTGGAAGTAACGCAGAGAATTTCTGGTTATTTATTGATTACTGATTGCCTGCTTTAATAATCAACTGAAAAGTTATAGAGTTTGTGTGAAAGTGAAGCCTTAAAAGTCACTTCTTTAGAAAACAATTCACAGGCTGTCCTTCATCCTGTTTGCCAGTTTCCAAGAGGTCAACTCTAATCGGGCCAAATGAGTCGTCCTGGGTTTTACTGGTATAGAAAAGTCACTGAAACATTGTGGATTAAGTCCATCCATCTTCTGCTTATCCAGGCCGGGTCACGGGGGCAGCAGCCCAGACCTCCCTCTCCCTCTCCCCAGCCACCTCCTCCAGCTTGTCCGGGGGAACACCAAGGCCATCAGAGAGATATAATCCCTCCGGTGTGTCCTGCGACTGTCCGAGGGCCTCCTCCCAGTGGGACATGCCCGGAACACCTCACCCAGGAGTAGCCCAGGGGGCATCCTCGTCAGATGCCCGAACCACCTCAACTGGCTCCTTTCGATGTGGAGGAGCAGCAGCTCTACTCTGAGCCCCTCCCCAATGGCCGAACTTCTCAGCCCAGCCACCCTTCGGAGGAAGCTCATTTCCGCCGCTTGTATCCACGATCTCGTTCTTTCGGTCACTACCCACAGCTCATGGCCATAGGTGAGGGTAGGGACGTAGATCGACCGGTAAATTAAGATGTTTGCTTTTACACTCAGCTCCCTCTTCACCACGACAGAACAGTACAGCGTCTGCATCTCTGTGGATCCGTCTGTCGATCTCCCGCTCCTTTCTCCCATCACTCGTGAACAAGACCCCGAGATACTTGAACTCCTCCACTTGGGGCAAGAACTCATCCCCGACCCGGAGTGGGCACTCCACCCTTTCCGGCTGAGGACCATGGCCCCAGATTAGGAGGTACTGATCCTCATTCCTGGCGCTTCACACTCGGCTGCGAACCATTCCAAGGCGAGCTGGAGGCCACCACCCGATGAAGCCAACAGAACCACATCATCCACAAAAAGCAGAGATGAGATTCTGAGACTACCTAAGTGAAAGCCTTCCACCACTTGGTCACGCCTAGAAATCCTGTCCATAAAAATTCTGAACAGAATCGGTGACAAACGGCAGCCCTGGCGGAGCCCATCACCCACCGGGAACGAGTCCAACTTATTGCCGGCTATGCAAACGAAGCTCTTGCAACGCTTGTACAGGGATCGAATGGCCCCTAGCAACGGGCCAGACACCCCATACTCCTGCAGCACCTCCCACAGGACCTCCTGAGGCACACGGTCAATGCCTTCTCCAAGTCCACAAAACACATGCAGACTGGTTGGGCAAACAGGAAGTTTGAAAGTCATTCCTGAAATCATTTGGTCAGTGAATATTTAATAAGCTAAAAGAGGTGCTGAGGCTCTGTGTGGGTGTTAGCATGCCAAAATAAGAAGCTCAGTATGTGCCTCTGGCTGCACAGCCCATGGACTCCAATTCTGCCTCTGTGTCAAAGCCGATGGCATCTCACCCTCCTTTGGTGCCACTGCTGTGACGCACCAGGTTTGTCACTCCCCCCTTGTCTCATAAAAGACGCTTGTGTGTAATGTACTGTGTGAGCATCATTTTCCTTCTCGCAGGGTAATCATGTGAAGTGGGACATTTTAATCCAAGCCGGAGTCTTCTGAGACCGGGCCAAGCAAGTTTTAAGTGATTACAGAAACATAACCTAAAAAAAAAATGGAAAAAAAACCCCCACAAAGCAAATCCAGCCCCGTCACCCTACACGTGTGCACCGTTACCTCCGTGCTGCGCTTTCCACGGACGCTCTGCAAGTATCTCAGCGATGCCAGCGGCATCAGGGCTGTCGTTCTTTCCTGCTGACTGACAACCAGACACATTTTAACATCTCTGTGCTAATAAAACTTGCAGCCACACAAATCCACGTGACAGCTCTCAAGTTTGAATGAGAAACGAGATAAGCGAGACTCCAATCATGGTGAGCGCTTTCTGCAAATCCAGCCGGCCTGGCAGACCAGTCGGCAAACGGCGCGGAGCGTTTAAACAATAACGAATAACGAGTCACCGCCACTTGAAACTGTCAAACCTTGTTAACGCCACTGTAAGCCTCACAGTGTGTGGATATTAGATGGATTGGATTGATGCATTTGCTCAAAAACAAAGTATGCAGCATGCATGTATTAGTCCTCACAGCTGCCGATAGCCTTCCTTTTACAGCAAGCATGAAACGGGAGCCGGATGACGTGTGCGCCTGGATAAGTATTACAGCACCTCGTGGGAGCATTCCCTATAATGAGACTATTTGCATGCTGATGGTCAGGTGTTCTTGTTATCACCCCCAAAGTCCCATTAAACCACAGGACCTACAGCAGAGTTATAAACAGAAATGAATCCAACACTATCATTCTCAGTTTTAAACGCTGTACTCGGCCTTCGAAACATGATGTTTACGGGCGATAACGATACAAATATTTAAAAGTGTATTCATTGTGAGGATTTCACTGGGAAAGTATTTGCTAACAAGCTGTAGCCGTGTGTGTTTTTACATGAGTTATAAATGGGAGCATTCACAGAAAAACACATCACACGAGGCTTTCCCTTTTGAGGCGCTTCAAACTTTCCCCTGTGTTTCTGCTGCTCATCAGTCTTTTGCCTGGAGTGATGTCGAGCTTTCCCCTCGCTGTCCCATGAGTCTCTGAGCAAAACTACTCTGCGTGCAGACCCCTGCAGCTAGTACCTGGACATCTGCACACACGGGACACGTGCACACCTGCAGATGCTGGCACACACAGAACCTGAGTGTTGCGACGAATTGCTCTGATAGAAGAGTTCTTGCTAGCTCTCCCCGGTAACGCGTCTGTATCTTTACGTTCTCATTATTTCAGCCACTGATTTTGGCATTCATGGGGACTCAGACGGAGACAGATCGATGGCGGCAGTTTGAGAAAGCTGTTCCCTTCAATCTTCTTAACAGATACATCCCCACACATTCTCCATGCCTGCACTCAAGCTGAAGCTAGATTAGATGGCATGTAATGTCTGAGGAAGCGCCAGTAATGTGACACAACTTTCTCCTTGAAGCCTTCTTCATTATGTTTGCCTGATGAGATTTTATATGTCACACACCCAGCTGCAAGGCTCTTTCTCTCTCGCCATTAAACATTTATTTCAAAATGTTGTGAATGTTAAGTGTAAAACTATCAAAGCTGCGGAGGACTGTGAATGTCTGCGTTTGGCTGTAACTCAAAAGGGGACGAGGGCTCGAGAAAGCAGAGAGAGCAACTTTGGTTACTTGCGATAAGCTCAAAGGATTGACTGCCTGCTGCACTTTTCCTCGGTGCCTGGCAAAGGAAGAAAAAAATTGCTTGCCGTTTAAATAGCATGTTTTGTAAATCCCTCTTCACTGGGCAGCTGCAGGCAATCTTCAGATGTTATATTTTTTCTTCCTCTCCCTGTTCCCTCCTTCTCCGTCTCCCTCAGATGCCTGTTAGTGACATAAAGCTGCTGCTTTGCCATCCTCTCAAACACTAAGCTGCTGAAACGTTGTGTCGCCGCCCGGGGCCGGGAACAGCGCTGCAATCTAATGCTGCCCTGTTGGCCGTCAGGCTGCTCGGCTTCCTGACTGTGTACAGTATGTATTTGCTGTAGGATTAAAGGGACGCCCTATTTAATTTTGGTAATTCCACTTATTGCAGGAAACCCAAACAAAACATGCATTAAGAGGCTCTGACCAGAAATCTGAGGTTGCAATGCAAACTCTGTTTGCCAGCAACCAAGCTGCTCTCAGCATCAAAAGAGTCCAACCTAACGAAACATCTGGAAGTAAGCTCTTTAAAAAATTAACATTAGCCTACTGCAGCTACCTTGTTTTAGTTGTGGTAGCTGCCTGGGTTCTGTGCCACTTCAGCATCTTTATGTACTACTGCTGTGTGATTTATTACTATTACTGAAGGCTGCATTACAACCTGCTAGCTGCAAATAATCATGTGCAGTTCTGAAAGCAGACAGAAAGAAAACATATTTCTATACGAGATCACTACAGAAAGTGATCTATCACCCTACTGTTACTCCTTTTATATTCAAATTTAAAAATCTAGTTGGTGTTGCTTTCAGAACTGCACATGATTATATGATTAATGCTTTCCATCAAGTCTAACAGTCTGCAGTCTATGAACTAACCTCAGCTAACGTCAGCTAACAGTGTTAGCTCAGTGGCTTCAGTAATAGTAATAAATCACACAGCGATAGTGCATTCATGTAGCTTTAAAAAGCAATGACAATATATGAAGTACTCACATTAAGTAACTTAACGGAATACGTAACAAACTACATTTTGGGACATGTAATCTGTAATCTGTAGTGGAATACATTTTAAAAGTAACCTTTCCAACACTGCAGGTGGGAGGCAACGCGTCTCCAAATAATCGAGGACAGACCCGCACTGACTGAACTGTCTCCAAACAGCTGATTCATGAATGGAGACAGGCTGCTAACACGCTGCTATTAATCTGAGTCCGTCTGCACAAAATCCCTCTGCAGTGGAAGCCGTCCTGCAGTTTCTATATGTCATGTTGCAGCTAAATTGCCATCCGGCAGCAACTACGTCAGTGTTTCAGGAGGACTTTCAGTGAGGACTCTGGATGTTAATGTGAACGTCTGTGTATGTAGACAGCAACAGAGTTGTGATGTGTGATGATTTATCTCAGTTAATCTCTGCATTGTCACAAACTGCAAACTTGACCTCATTTAATCTCAAACTGATTCCATCATGTTGGCATTTTCTTGCTGTCTTGATGCTTCAAAGTCGCTTTGAAGATGACAGCTGACTGCGACTGGTCTCAGGCCAGGTTCCTGTCACCTCTGACCTAAATATGATATTTATTTATGACCATAATAAAGCAGCCCTAGTGCCTAGAACAACAGAAAAGCATGAAAATACAAATGACTGTCTTGGGTGGTTCCCAATGACAAGTCTGGCATAGACTACAGGAATATTCATATATGTACTAATTGAAATTAGGACTTTATATGGATCATACTGGAAATCTGAAGTTAGTAGCAGGGTTATGTATCCTGAAATTGGAAGATTAATGTTAACTTGGTAAAGTTAACAGCTGTTCTGTACAGAGTTTTCCGTGCAGTAGTGAGGAGATTAAGTCTAAGGAATGTGTTTGCTGAACAACGTACACTACTGACATGGTTGTCAGCACAGACATCTGGAGAACATTGCTAGTAAACCTTAAATTAATTAATTCAGTGATTACAATTTTGTGCAAAGACTAATTTTAGATAAAGGAGAAAGTTCAGGAGCAGAAGGTGCTCCTTATGAGGCTGCTGATGTTGTATGATGTGCAGCATCAGTACTCCCCTCACACCTACCAACAAGCTCCTTCTGTATTGGACACTGACCTTGGCCAGTGGTCTGGCACACCGCACGTCCTATTTATCTGGCTAACATACAATGTAAGTGGCTTTGTGAACATTAAAAGGCACATACGCTGCCCGCTTCAATACAGGACAGAGTTTGTGGGCACAGAAGGAGTACAGGAGCCTATCAGAGCACAATAATGTTACTGATAACGTAGAATGTGGCTTTGCTCTCCTGCAGGCTCATGGCTGAAATTGTCCAACACAAAATTACACTAAAAGACATTCGTAGCGTTGATACGATGCAGTTAAGAATAAGACCCGAGAGCCTGATAATGCTTATTGCATTGACTAATGTAGCATGTAAAAAACTGGCTACCCAGAATGAATAATACATGATTTATCCACCAAACCGAACCTCGGATTGTGCAGTATCAGTTTGCAAATTTCCCTCTTTGTCTCTTTTTAAATTTATACACTAATAAAACGGTTTAATGGTTTCTTATTTATTTAAAATAATGAGATCATAAATGTGCAATCCAACTTGAGGCAGCTCATGTGGGACTGTGGGCTGTTCAGTGTCAGGGTCCTGTGTTTCCATGCCCACCATGTGCTCAACAACCTAATTACTAGAATTGCTACCCTGTAAAAACATAATCAAAGACACAATTAGGCTTCACATCAAAACATGTAAAGAAAATAACAATTTATAAACAAAAAATCCCAGAGGCGAGCCAGCCCAGTCTCCCTTCTGCTTTTCATCTCTTTCTCTAACAGATGCGTGGCTTACCCTTCACCTCCCCCTGTCCTCCTCCTGTCTCAACCATTTTCTTTCATTGTCTCCCTCACTGTGAAGTTCAGGGTCTGTGTGAAGGTCCGGTTAATGATGAAATGCTCCCTTTCACATTTGCTGTCAGTGAGCAAACTGCCACGCATCACCAATGCATCAGCTGAAGGACGGGGCTCTAATTTTGACTTGAAAACAGCTGTGTCTGTGCTTCCTTTGTCCCTGCGCTCAATATGAGACTCTGTGTTAGACCTTGGTGTTAGGTTTTGTATTGTTGATTGTCATTTATGCTTAGAAATATCTACTTATATATGCTTAGAGTTTTATAATTAGTTTTAGATTGGTAGAGGTTCGATCCTTAATAGTCTGCAAACTTTGTGTGCATTCCACTCTGGGAGCATGGGAAGAGGTCGTACCTTGTCTTATTGTTTTATGGTAGGATAAACGTGGCTATATCTGTTTTAGGCTAAGTGCCTTTTGTTTAGATGAACTGTTGGACTTCCAGACCAGCAGGTTTAGGGAAGTCATTTATGGGGTCACACTCTGACCCTACACACACACACACACACACACACACACACAAACACACAGGCAAGGTACTTTTTGTTTGTATGTAGACGTCATATGTTAATGAACCTATGCATATTCATGTAACCTCAATAAAAGAGCAGTGTTACGGGGGAGCGGACGAGAGCAACTGGGGTCAAGCGAAGGAACGTTGTTTGTCCGGTTCTCTCCCGTGCACGAGAAACATGAAGAACTTTGCCTACTTCGTGTCTTGCTTGCTGTGTAATTATATTGTCTTCAACGTTCCAGCGAATAGGTTCAAGCTACAAACTATCACTTGGTGAGATTATTTGAATTTCCATTAACACCAGTAAGTGCTTCTCTTCATTCTTTGAGAAAATGTCCTCCCTCTTGCTCTACGTCAGCTGTAGACACAGCTTAGTAAACGTCGTGTTTTCTCTGAGCTGCACCACAGAGCTCTCTTATTTGGGTGCTTGGAGCCACGTCTTGGAAATTTGTGGGCATCCTCTAATTTTCCCAGCAGCCAAAGAAAAAGCTCTATTTGGTGCATCTTTGATAAAAACTGGAGGAACAATACTTTGAGAGTTTGCACATTAAAAATGACCTAAACAAAGAAATATTCTGCATCAGTTTTTCTGCATGTTCACTGAGCAGCTGCGCTTGTTCTCGTGCCTGTTTCGCAGACTATAAAAAGAAATGTGTGGAACAGAGAGATGAAGAAAACTGCTGCAGGATTATTTTTACTGACCAATTACTTACTTTTTTCATGTAGTGTACAATAAACAAACTGAAATTAAGAGTTTATAACAAACATCTGACATGCTCTGCTACTGTACGGTTTCAGAGTGGGTCCAATCATTTTTATGTGTTGGTGTGAGCTACATATTTATGAGATAAGGAGTTAAGGGTTCCAGTGGGATCTGTAGACCCTGGCTCAGCATTCAGCTCAAACACAAGAGGACAAGATGTGCAAATGTGCATGTTTGCACTTCAATGTCTCTGTATCGCTCTTCCTCACATCACATGCCTGCTTTCTGCCCTTCTCGTGGGATTATCACCTGCAGGCGACGAAGCCTCGCCTGGCCTTGTAAATGCGCTAAATTCCTCTCTGACAATTCTCAGAGCAAACACACAAACACAGAGATAAGAGCTGCGTGTTTTAAGTAGGTTTAGAGTCTGGTGACTGGTATGAAACAAGACGAGTGCGCCAGGCAACAAACGGCAAAGACAGACATTGCTGTGCATTCAGGAATTTAAAGCAGCAAAATATATTTTTTATTTAGGAATTATAGAAATATGAAAGCAGTTGTTCACCAAGAATCACCACGTCACACTGCAGCTCACACTCCCTCCTCTCAGGACTGAAACACAACAGAAATCAGATTTTTACAATCTGGGATTATAAACCTCAGATGACTGATTTACATCAGTTCCTGTCCAGACCTTCACTTCTTGGATATTAAGTATCCGTTTTTCATTAGACATCTGTGGGAGTTTTGTTATTGTAAGCACATGAATTCTAAAGTTTCTTTTCTTGATATTTGCCACCAAAATCTAATCTAATCAAAAAACGAATTTGTGTCCAAGTGAAAATTTGTGCCACACCTATCAAGATGTCAGGCTGGCTGCAGACATGAAGCCTCTCGCTGCGGCCGCCACGTGCAGAGGTACGACAGCAACGAGCTAATGGACATGCTGATGCTATTAGCCGCTCAACACCCAAATGTTTCTGTACTGATAGGACTCATATGTGCTGTACGTCCAAAAACGCTGCTTTAAGTGTGTTCACACATGGTAATGTAAACAGAAACGAATTTGTGTTTTCATTTGACTTTAAATATTTCAGCTTCATCAAACACACTGTGGTTTCTCTCCTGATGCCACCGATAATCACAAATGCAGGAAAAAAGGAGAAGGCTCATGAGTTCAGCTTGATTCCAGCTATCAGCTCAACTCCTCCTCCTCCTGTTGGCTGTTAGGGGCGAATAATCCTGGTTTTCCGACTGTTTATCCAAAACTTTGGTTTGCATTCCTTACATCTGATGTGTATGCATCATTACTGAACAGCTCTTAATGTGTTCTAAATGAAATCTACATATTAAAGAACTTTAACTAAAAAAATAAGTTCAAATGGGTCCAAAATGGGAAAAACCATAATAATAATGTAAGTAATCAAAGAATAAGATCAGGAATCAAAGTGACCATTAAAAGCCGTTTCTCAACCAACCACACGGATGCTCCAGGGCTGGTTTCCCCTCCGGAGGTTCAACAGACACCATCCTGTGCAACATGAAGCAACAGCATGGGTGCCTCTGGAGCTCTTCTGCCCAGATCCACACACACACACACACACACACACACACACACACACACACACACACACACACACACACACACACACACACACACACACACACACACACACGTCGGGTATTCATATCTTGTGGGGACACCTAATTGACATAATGCTTTCCCTAACCCAACTGTAACCCTGACACTAACCACATTTTGAGTCACAGAAATGCCTTCAAACTTATGGGGACCAGGATTTTGGTCCCCACAAGTATAGTAAAATTCCAATTTTTGGTCCCCACAAAGATATGAATACACACTCACACACACAAACACACACACACTCCCTGTCCTTCCCTCAGGCCTCCCCTCCCGTCTTTGCTCGTCTCAGTGGGAAGGTCAGAAGAACACAGTTATCATGCTCGATTTGATTACGTCTTAATCCAATCAAGCAAAGCAGAGAGAGCAGCATTGATTTTTGAGACACAGAATAATGCTTATTGGGCTTAGAGGCACATGGCTGATTCCTGGACAAGGTTAAGTCCAGAGGGAAATATCATATCTGTCACCGAGCCCATCAGCGAGCATGCTCATTTCGAGGTTTACCCCTCTCACTGCGAGATGCAAAGCACTCTAAGCGCTTTCTATTCACCCATAATTTCCAGTCATTTTTGTTTAGAGAGACTGTTAGTTACAGCAATCTACCAGATAAGACACCAGAACAAAACACATGGAGCACAGCTGTGCAGAGACGGAGGGTCACCTCTCAGAAGTAAAGCATGCAAAAAGGAGGCGATGGTTTTGGACGGGAGTGGAAGGAGACATATGGGAATGATGCAGAATGAGGAGGTGGCAGGAGCTTGAAAAGACCTCTTAATCTAACAGCAGGCTCATGAACTAAGCAGATTCCAGGCATTGAAATACACCACGAGCATGTTGCACACACACAAGCTCACAAATATGTCTTTGCTCAACTATGTGCGCAACATTGGATGAGATGTGAAGCAGAAACAATCGTGGTTAGTCATCGCTCCGAACATGTGCCCTTCAGCCTTCATGCTGTCAATTAGAGTATGTGCAAAAACATGGCTGCCTCTGGAGTTACACTGTGCGTACACACCCCAGCCTACACATGTGATACTTTGAAATTTGCAGCGCTGCTGTCGAAATGCTGCACAGTAAATAAATAAAAACCAGGGAGTGCTTTCTCACTCTGTGCAGTGCATTTTTGTGTCTTTTATTATTTTTGACACGGAACCTAAAAAGCTGCTCCACACCATTGCTTTGCTGAGATGAAGACTGAAGAACAGGGTGTCTGCAGCAAAGCCTCGCCCCCGCTCCGCTTCCCACCCTCCCCTAATGGCAAACAACAAGCTGGGAGATGACGATGACACGAGCATTTCGGGGAATGGCGAAGCCCACTCACCTTCTGGTTCACCACACAGTGTGCACTGTGATTCTAAACAAGGACCAAAGAGAGATAACAGGAGATTATTAACAGAGGTAACACATATGCGAGCATATATGCTTGAGCATGTGTGTGTGGGGACAAACATTAGCATCACCAGGCATTAGGAAAAAATGGAGGTTGAGCATCCCTCTGCTCTCTGTCACAAACAAAATGAAACATTCAAAGTGAGCAAACAACAGAGAGCCACAAACATTTTTCGAGCTGCTGATGTCCTTGCAGGGCGGTACCCATGTGCAATACAATAGAAACCCAGCAACCATGCATAATACAACCGTGAGCCACACGCGGCCACATAAAAAGGGGAGAAAAAAGAAAGAGGATCATAATTCATCAGTGTCATGTGACAAAACTGCAAACACATACACAGCATTAAATGAAACCCTGAAACAACATGAAATCATGACGATTCATTGCTATAATTATTTGAAAGAAGAGGGTATAAGGGTTAATATGCACCATGCATTTCAGGCTAAACCTAAATGACACATGCAGGTCATGCAAACTAATCATCACCCAAACACACAGTACTACAAGTGCGTGAATCCCAAAACTCAGTTTAAGGGCGTTAAAGTTATCGATCAATCCTTCCTATGAGCCAGGAAAGTGTTGGCAGCTTCCAGGAGTGCAGCGGGATTATTTTAAATGGCCCAGATTAGCAAATATGTTGCTTTGCAGAGGCAGACAGTGGGCTTAACAAGCAGAATGATGATGAAAATGTTGTGTCCTCAGGCCCTGGATTCAAAACAGCTGTGCTGTGTCACTGCGTGTCTCTCTCTTTTCTCTAAAAGTGGCCAAAATTGGCCATGCATGCTTTTTGTTTTTGAAATTTTATTTTGCTGAAGTGCTTTGTCATCTACTCTCCACTAATTAGGGGCTTAATTAGACGATCAGCAACCTTCCATGACTCGTCTTATTTTGTAGTAATCGGTGAGGCTGGTTCAAATCCTTACATACACACTCAAATTAAAATTGCCCCCAAATGCTCAAAGCACTAAAGCGCGACTGCCTTTCTGCCTCGTTGTTCCCACATGAGCTGTCTCACAGGTGAAGAGGCTTACACAGAGCAGTGCTCTCTTTAAAGGTTTGTTGTTGCTGTCAGTCTGGTTGTAACACAGTCACAAAACTGCCCATAGCTTCTTGTCTGAGCACCGTGGCGGCAATTGGCTGTGCTAAAATTTTATTTACTCTTTCACAACACCTTCCCTGTAAAGCCAGTATGTCTCTTCGTTTATGCATAAGTGTAGCTCAAAAAGCCAAACGCAGAGAGAACTCCAGCGTGCACAAGTCCCTGCGCTGTCAGTAGTGTTTGGGGTCTGTGGGGTTAAACCAGTCACAGTCAGTGCAGGGCTCCCAGCGAAGTGGCGGACAGCAGAAGCCCAGAGAGAATTTACTGGTTTAATTAGCCTTTTTTACTCCCCACTCCCTACAGTGTAATTCCACAGAGTCAAAGCAATTGGCTCTATTAGTTTGTCCTGCCTGTTTAAATTTAAAATGCTCTTGAATTTCCCTGTGTGGGGCCCGTATTGATCAAGGTCAGGCAGTTTTTACAGTATGGAACTGTTCTTGGGTAATTCTTATTTGCTTTCCAATTAGATGTGTGAAGTAGCTGCCAGCATAGCATCAAGAGAAATGATCATGGCTCTGCTTCTCAGGTACAAGAATAAGACTCAGAGCTACGTTGGGTTAAAACGTGGACGATGGCCGTGACACTCAGCTTACATCCTACGGGCCACGTGACGCCCGCCACAGGGTGCCGGCCGGCCTGCAGACCCATACGTTTGATGAATGAGCTTCCAACTACGTTCAATATGGAAAAAGCACATGAAGTGTAAAGTGTGCGTGTTAGTCCCCATAGGGAAATAGTTCCTCTGCATTTAACCCATTCACCCAGTGAAGCAGTGGGCAGCCGCCAGTGCAGCGCCCGGGGAGCAGTGTGTAGGGACGGTACCTTGCTCAGGGGTACCTCAGGGTAGCTGTTCAGTGGAGTCGAACCCCCGACCTTCCGATCATGGGGCCACCACTCTACCTACTGAGCTATCCCTGCTATTGATTGGTGTTAAATCCAGTCACAGTAAAAATGCCAAAGGTGGTTCTACCCAATCGTGGCTTAGCTTTGGGTAAATTAATAATGTCTTTTTATTTATCTGAGGCTTTATGTACCTAATTTTACATCGCGTTCCTTTCATTATGTCCTGACATGTAAAACTTCCTTTTTGCAAAAAGTCGGTGGTGTGAGAATATAAAAAGATAAATTATCGGACTTTGTGTCTTGTGCTCAATCATCCAGGTAAGTAAATCCCCAAAAGTTGATTCTGTTCATTTGGATGTTTTCAGTAACGAAACGTTTCGTCACTCATCCAAAGGGACTTCTTCTTCTTCTACGTGAAAAGGGAAAGACCATCTCTGAATCGAGGAGGGGGCCTAAGGGTACATCTTTCGCCATCTTACATGCTGTGCTTGCAGCCATTCCCCAACTCTCTGTGAATGCTACTCATGGCCATTGATCAGTGGTTGTTGATCAATAGTCATGAGAATTTGCATAATTAAGATTAAGGAACTGACCTCCCAGCCCTTTGTTCCTTCTGTGGTGCTGCTTTCAGTCATTATGCAAATGTACTGATTATAAGTTTGGGTAAACCTGCAGTCAGCTGAGACTGAAGAAAACACAACGTCCAGATGAACAGAATCAACTTTTGGGGATTTGGGACTTTTGCTATCGATTCATTTTATCCTTAAATATATTTAACTGACTCCCGAGTCGCATTCATTTTAAAACCTGAAGAACAAATCATCACTAAGCTCTAACTAACTTTGTGTCGGGCTGGGACAAAGGCCAGCATCCATCCAAATATAATACTGGGTGTGAAAAGTAACTGTGCATCGCGAAAACAATACAAAAAAACACACCAGCAAAAAGCATTCATCTTATGGCTCTGTGTGGAAGTGAAACCACAAACAAAGTGAGAGTTTTTCCACTGTATCACCAAAGATGCTGAGAAGCCAAAGCCCAAACTGCACACTCAACCATGTGAGGAGGAAATAAAAGCTACAGAGGAAGATGACATAACTGCAGCACTTTACAGGCCATGATCGTCGTCACATTTCAAGAACAACTCCAAATGTAGCTAAATAACCAGCCATGTATCATCATCTATACCCGGAGACACGTGAGCGTATTTCAGTGCGCCAGTCTGGGCTTGAATGCAGACTCCTCGCTGCTCTGGAGTAAACCAACTCGCTGTTATTCACAGGGGTCTGCGGTGTCCCACGATATCGCCAAACACAACATACACGAAGAGCAAATCCTTAGCCTTGATCTGATAATGTATTCATCCATAATTAAACACTTCATTTCCATATCAGCGCAGCTTGCTCACACCTTCCCCGGTGGCTGATCTCTCTTTTCCCCTCACTCCCTGCCTTCTCTCCGTTTCTCCCAATCATGTGATGTGTGAGAGATACAGGTGCTAATTAGCTAGTTTTCTTTTTTAATACGAACGCTGTGTTTCTGAGAAAACACTCAGTTATATAAAGGAAGGTGAGATGGGGCATGAAAACTGTGCAGCACAGGTGTGAGGGTAAAGAAAAGCATATTGGAGTTGGCGTGTTTTATCAATGACTCGGGATTTACTGGAAGGAACAGCCTATAAGCTCTGCTTGTTTGCTCTGAGTTGGGCCGCGCACTGATTGTGAGACACAAGCCAAATAAAGGCTTGTTTATTGGGGGCAGAGTCAATCGGCTGTCAATAAAAGGGAAGTGCACAGAAATGTACAGATCATACAGATGAACCCGCAGAACTGCACTGACAGGCTAAAGATAGACCACGTCCCACGTGCTCAGCTTGTACTCTCATCTGTGTATTCGGTTACCACTTTCAGTTTACTTTTTCCTTGAATGGCACGAGCCATCTTCAGCCCCCTGCACACAGCAGCCTCCCCCCTGGAGCTGATCTAGCACTTCTCAGAGGAGAGCGTGAGACTGAAGGCCTCTCACTAAGCTCTGTCTGTGTCTGCAGGGGCTAATTACACTGGACTTCCACATGCTATGCTACTTAAATTATGCGATCTACATGAAAAAGGTTATAAGTAGGCATAAAGGAAGTGCTGATCATACTTTAATGGGTTGATACTTGTGTACACAGGCAATAATGTACCTCAATTTGCTCCTTTTGAATGTGCAGGAGCAGCAGCTCCACTTCGAGTCCCGCTCCTCCAGAGCTCAGCCACCCTTCATATGTGAGCTCTGATGGTTGCCAGGTTTGCTTCATTATGTCAAAGACATGAAACTGGCTGGTGATTTGAAAGTTTGTTTTTAGTGACATAGAAGCAAATAGAAGAAAAAAAAATAGACGCAGTAAATGTCACTTTATAAGAACAGACAAGGAATCAGAACCTCAACATTGTGCAATAATGAGGAGCTCATTTTCAAGAACACTCTTAATTTTCCCTCCTTAGAAGGAAAACAGCAGGTGTCTGACATCAAACAGTTTGAAATCAGGCCTGCCGTCAGTGTTTGTGGATGAAGAATGCTGTCAGAGCGCTACGAGCAGCTTTACTGGTGTGCGACTTTCAAAACAAGGTGCGTCGGAACAAATGGCTAAAAAAGAAGCTTTAAAGCTTTGAGTCCTCTCCTGTGGCTGTGCTGTGAAGAAGCAGTGGATGGTTCAGTGTGGCAGACATGCAGGGATCCAAGCACGACCTTCAGTTATAGGCAAACGCTGTCATTCTGTGGCGAGTAAAAAACTGTCACATGTCAGGATGCATCGCTTGTCTTTTCGGCAGATCTCCGTGGGTACATGTGGTGCTATGAGGCCGCCGATGCTCGAGGCAAGCACATCTCCCTGCAATGAGAAATCCAAACCTCCGCTCCACCAATTTCTGATTTTTTCATGTTTATTTCTGTACAACGAATACAAGACTAATATCCGGTACATGGTCTCGCTGACAGTTATTCCTGTATGTATATGTTTATGAGTCACAATCACCTCCTCCTGTGGAAGTCTTCACAGGGGTCTCTAGATTGTTAGGTAACAGTGACTGGGGACCAGTGGAGTACAGCAGACCTCCACTGGGATAAGGAAGCCATTCTCCTTCCTCTGTCACACTCACGCTTTCATCGTGTCAATGGGTGGATAACTGACAGCGACATCATAAAAAATTCTCCCTGACTGTCACTGATTTGCAGCTTCTGTCCGTTTTTGTCTTGAGCCTGCAGCACATTTGGTGTAAATCTGAATCCAGTGTTGAATTTAGACATTTTAAGCACAGTGAACACCTGCAGCAGAGACAAACAGGAAGTCAGGGACAGAGCGGAGGGTGATGACATGCAGCAAAGGCTTTAGAGTGAAGACTAATCAGAGTTAAAAGGGGACAGCAACCTCCTCGCATTTTGGGAAAATTGGTGTTTGCTTAATGATTGCAGTAATTTCTTTGATGATGGTGATGACCGATTGTAAAAAGTTGTTGTGGCCAAACTCTTCACCCAGAGGCTGAAGGTGCACTGTAATCACCACCAGACTGGCCAAAGAGCAAGTAATTGCTGTCTAAATGCTGCTTTGCAATAAGAAACTCGACTCAACAACGACTAAAAAAAAACAAGGTAACAACATGTCAGTTGTACGTGTTTTGCAGTTAAATAACTGCCCTGCAGCAATTACATCACTATTTGTGGAAGAATACATTAATTTTTATTTCAAACATATGAGTGTGCTGAATGTAAAGAAGCAGTGTGACCTATTTAAAGTGAATTTCTGTGGATGTCAACAGCAAAAGATTTGCACTTTTGTCATTTCATCAGTTTCTGCCATTTGACCCCACTGACTGCCAACTGACAGCAGACTGACAGCAGACTGACTGCAGACTGACTGCAGACTGACTGCAGACTGACTGCCAACTGACAGCAGACTGACTGCAGACTGACTGCCAACTGACAGCAGACTGACAGCAGACTGACAGCAGACTGACTGCAGACTGACTGCCAACTGACAGCAGACTGACAGCAGACTGACAGCAGACTGACTGCCAACTGACAGCAGACTGACAGCAGACTGACTGCAGACTGACTGCAGACTGACTGCCAACTGACAGCAGACTGACAGCAGACTGACAGCAGACTGACTGCCAACTGACAGCAGACTGACAGCAGACTGACTGCCGACTGACTGCCAACTGACAGCAGACTGACAGCAGACTGACAGCAGACTGACTGCCAACTGACAGCAGACTGACAGCAGACTGACAGCAGACTGACTGCAGACTGACTGCAGACTGATACTGTCTTCACACACCAAAGTCATTCTGAAGGTGGCAACTGCCTGCAAGTGGTTGCAGACCTGATCTCCGTCTTCCAAGCAACAATTTCAAAGGTAATGAGATTGCACGGTCATTGCACACGGTCGCAGTAATTTTAGTTGTGCTGCAGTCTTCAACCACATTTTTCCCTAATGCGACTACATAATTAACCATCAAACCATTGGGTTACTTCAGTTTTCAATACTTGCAAATGAGGTTCTGATTGACAAGCTCATATTAACAGGACATAAACATGTTTAACCTGACTGACCAAACGACCCGCCCCGAGGGTGTTAAGCTAAGGTTTAGTTGAAGTTTGCTGAGTGCATCAGATTTTATGTAAATGAGTGCGAGTCTGCAGGGCCTTTAATCTTTACATATATGCTGTGAGTGTACAGTTTGTAACATGGATGTGTATCCTGCATACGTATCATATGCAAGCATGCATGCTGTAGTGCAGTGAGTGTGTGGGTGGGTGGACACACCGTGTTGTCACAATGAGTGTTTGCACATTAGAAGCAACATTTCATTTTGCAGTTTGTTTCCCATGTTAGTCCCTGAGCCTCACACATAACAGCCTGACTGTGCCGATAAGATGCACACGCCAGACACACGGAGGTGGGAGGGTAGGAGGGATGGATTTGGTGCATGTAGGCAAGAGAAGGTTGGTTTGAAAAAACCGAAGCTAAAACCCATCGTTTTTCTATCAACCCCCCAGGGTCCCGGGTCAGATTTATACTTGGTTTCTCTGAAGTCTCAGGAGGCGAAGGCAGACGAAAGGAATAGGGAGATAAATATTTTAGGGAGCAGGAGAGGATTGAAGTATAAGGGTGAGACTTTATTTGAGTGATTTGCTGCCTCTAAACTGTGCTCAAGTGTGGATGATGGCAGGGAAAGAAAGGAAGACGCGTGTGAAAGAGAAGGACAAGTGAGGTAGGAAAGATGGAAAATGATGGAAGGCCAAAGAGAGTGAGCGAGCTGTGCAGACAGACGCAGACAGTGAGAGTCATGCAGAGAGGATATTGATGGCCTCCTTCACGCCCCAGCAGCCCTCTGTCTTACTAAAGCATCTATCAGGACGGCCGGGCCTCGTACATGGTCATATTGACACCTGCTGATGGAGGGGGGTGTAGCCATAAATGGCACATCACTTACTTAACTTTCCCTTCGCTTTGTCCTCTTTGCTCACTATGTCCTCCCAGCTCATTCATCATCACGTCCTTTAAACTCTTCTTAAATTTTGTTTAGCTCCAAACTGAAAATGTCTGCTCGTTGTGGAAAATGAGCAGACATTTGGTGTTTTTCAGCCAATTTGAGGGCGACGGAGACCTGATGGGTCATATCACCGAAATACCTGCAATCTCGAGTCCTTTCAGGCAGAATCAGTATAAATCACGGAGAACCAAATGTTATATCTGCACATCTGTGTATTACGACAGTCGTGAACCAAGAAAATGAAATGCTGGAGTCAATTAAGTTTTAATTTTACCCACAAAAATCTGCAGAAATTAAAAATAAATCTGAGAAACACTGCTGGGAATCTGCAGCCATCTTTCACTGCACCAACAGGGAAAGCTTAAAAAGCAGCAGAAGATAGAGATAAACTTTTGTGGATTTTACAGTAGGCGGAGGAAAGGCAGAAAATGATTCTTTTTTCATTTTAACAAAGAATTAAAGTCAGTCTGTTTCGAAAGGAACACGGTCCACTCGTCAGAAATCCCCGCTGGGTAAAAGTGGACCAGCGGAGAGTTCTGGTGCCTTCACTTAACGAACAATTAAATCTGATCGGCGGGTGATGCACATCACTCTGGATTGAGTTCATTTTTGTGTGCTGGCATTGCTTCCAGCTGATGGCATGGACATGTGCAGCTCAGGTGCATCGTGTGAAATGCTTTTCAGAAATTTTTCAAAAAGCTCAAAAATATCAGGAAGCACACAAACTGGTTGCGTGCACTTTAATGACACCTAAAGGCGGGACAGGTAAGGACAGCTCACCAAGGTAACGTCATTGATTTTAATCAGATCTACATGCGTGGCTGAATTATATTTGTGGAAAATATTACAAAACTACTATTCAGAGGCTGCATGACAGTCTTGTAGGCAGTTTGTGCAGATTCCACTGGCTAGTTTGCAGAGAGAAGGCTGTGCTTTTCATGGTCAATGTTACATCACAGGTAGCTGACATCGATTTATACTCATGCAGATGATGGTGGTTAGACTCCCTGAATTCTAGCTTTTATATGGATGGCTGGAAATCAGCTCACAAAGCATCAGCTAATGTTTTAGCTTGGTTATTTGGCTGAATCCAAAATAGCAGGAAATATTAGAGTAACAGCACAGGTCAGCTGATCACAGCCTGCACACACACACCTTGGGGTTCCCCCACCTGCCAAATCTCTCGTTCACCCCCCACCTTTACATCCCATGTACGCAGCCTTTTATACATCTAGCTAACGGTTCTTGTATTTACAGATTAAACCAACAACAGAGGAAGTTCAGAGAATATTTGGCACTAAATATTTAACATGTGCATGTCCCACGGCCACGAGAGGCTTACTTCTGAGCGTGCTAGCACATCAGAATCAGGCGACTCAATGTAAATAACAAAAAAATGAACTTTCTGAAGTGATGTAAATAAAACTGAACTGATGCTGAACCTAAACAGCATCGCTGTTTGTTTTGTGTGTGATTTAGTGACTCATCATTTTAAAACCTCTCCGAATGTGAAAGACATTTTCCCACAGAGAAAGCTTTAAGAGCAAGTGGGAAGGATGGTGTGTGGAAAATCAGCCACTGATGTCTTATGACTGTTATTGTTATAAATCAATAAATGTAATCACTGTCATGCTCTGTTGCAGCTCATTGCCCCCAACGTGTGCGCAGCATTGTGCTCAGTATCAGCAGACGAAGAAGCAGAAAAGAGTCTGTCGAGCATGAAAGTAATCGGCCAGGTCAGTGATGGCGGTACTCAAGCTACTGTCTGTTACTCTTATTCCTTTAGACATTTTTGTTTTGTAGATTCAAAGCAAACAAGACACCAGAAAAGACAAAAATGGGAGACGGGGAGAGAGCTGGGGGAATACTGCGTACCGGTTATCTGCAGGCGTGTCTTTATTCGTCTCCGAAACTACAGAAAAATATTGCTGTGTTTGTTTTCCGTGGAGTTTTCCTTGTTTCAATAATTTTCAATTAGGAAACGAGACAGAGCTGAGCAAATCGTTCCGTTTGCATCCTGAAAATGAGTCTTGATTGAAGTCGGTAATTTGGTTCGAATTGGAAGCTCGTCTGCAAGCACAGGCAGAATCTGTCAGCTGTTAGAGAAAACTCAGACCCAACTCTAGACAAAAGGAACTCGTTAAAATGCAAGCTTTTTGCAGAACATACTCAGGCTGGGTGAACACAGATCTCAGGGGATACTGAGGATGTACAGTAGGTTGGCTGTGTGCCATTAATTTACCGACTAAAGTGTCTCCATTGGAGTTTGAGCGCATGCTAGCTGTCTGCGTGGCTTTTATTATACGTTCCAGGTCATCAACACGTTCACAGTGATGATGATTTAATCCTGATATTTAGTGTCGTAGTTTAGCACTGAACAGGACATACAGCAGTGGCGGCTGGCCCATAGGGGGCGCTCGGGCTCCGCCCCCCCAAATGTGGAGGAGTAAAAATATATATTTTTAAAAAATTCATCAATGATAGTTTTACTATGTGTGTGCCCATATACAGCCAGGCGTATTTTAACATTTTCACCAGCTGACTCATTAAAGTTCAACCAACAAACGGTGTTTTTCTTCTTCTGGGGCGCTCGTCAAAGCGCCCTTGATATGCAGCGAAATAGCCTATCATTAAATGGTTGCCAGGGGAAAATAATAAATATTTGACCTATCAGCGTCGCTGAATTAAATGGTTTGGGGGCGCTTAAAATTGCGCCCCTGCAGAAAACGCGCGAAGATTTGCTGTTCTAGAATTTTACCTCAGTCAGTAGCCTAAGTGAGCTATAAGGTCAGAGAGAGACGATGGCAGCGGTATTGTTAACGGTTGAGGCACAGCCTCCCCCAAATTCGGTTAGATCGCTTCTAACCTACCCTTTTGCCAGAAGGACAATGGCAGAAAAACTGCAAGTTAAAGAGTTGGGACCTGACAAGCCCGAAATTCAACTAACCCAGGCAACGAAGGAGAAGTCAAAAGCATACAACAGGACTTTTTGTCGGAGTTGGTTCCAGCGCAAGTCGTGGCTGACAGGCTGTGGAACAGCTAATGCACTTTTTTGTTTCCCGTGCATACTGTTCAAAAGTGACAAGTGTGATTTGACGTGGACACAATCTGGACAAACCGACTTAAAGCACCTCTCCGAACGAATCAAGAAACATGAAAGCTCACGAGTTCATATGGACAACAGTGTAAAGCTAGCTGTGCTAGGGAAAACTAGCATAGCGGCGCAGCTAGATGATGGACATCGGATTGCTTTAAGAAGGCACAACGAAGAGGTAGATAAAAACCGTCATATTTTATCTAAAATCATCGATTGTATTAAGTTTTGTGGTGCTTTTGAGCTAGCAATGCGGGGACGCATTTAGCCCACCCCCCCAATCAGTTTACAGTTGTTGTTTTCAATAGTTATTTTTCATTCATTCAAAAAAAAAAAAAAAATCTGTTCATGTTCATTTTTACAAATCTATACAAATGGCCAGAATATGGTTGTTCATTTTTACAAATCTATACAAATGGCCAGAATATGGTTGTTCATTTTAAATTTAAATTAAAATTGTGTTGTTTGATGTACTCATTAAATGGGTCATTTTAGTCGATATCATAAAAATTGCCCCCCCTGAGATTTTTTTCAGGAGCCGCCACTGACATACAGCAAGTGTGTTTTAGCAACTTAGACCAAAGTAATGGGCACACTTGAGAACAAGCAGTCCAAGCGTTATTTCACAGTAATGCCTCCAATATTTCTTGGCTCTTTCAAATGGAACCACAAATATTAACCACACAGCAGGATACAGTCATCCTGTGAGACGGAAAAGTTTCAACAGCTGGATTTTAGAGAAAAGAAACACGACTTTTTCTAAATTACCTAATTTGAAATGCAAACTAGCTTATTTGTAACGCATTAACCAAATTCTAAGATACTGTTGAATCCTCATGCATCGTCAGTCTGTCTTCACTTCACCATCTGCAACGTCACTCAGAGCTATGTCCAAAAAATGTTGCACAATCTGCAAATAAACAGCATCAAAGTTTGCCTCAGAGCCTCGTCAGGCAGAAACGCTCAGCGCAGCCTCGCACGCTTTGGAGTGGAACCTGGCCATGTCCCCCTCAGCGACGCTGCTGGTGACTTTTCATCTTTAGCCTGCGGTGAAAACGTCGTGTGGAACGTGATTAATCGACAGTTTCTTGTAAACCTGCTGGAGTTTCATCAATCAGCATCATCTCTAAACCACAATAAGTCCAAGAACAAACACAGTTTGACATCATCATGAAAAATCAGCAAAGACCAATTAAATTTGATTTTTAATTTTAGGAACTTCAAAATAAATCAGTTGCACTTTAGCTACATTGTCACTTGGTGTTTCTCATACAGCAAGATCTACCTGTCATGGTACCACATGGTATTTGACTATAACTATTTGGACACTGGTATTTTTCTCATGTTGCCTCTGTACAGCACTACAGCGGATATTTAAATCAAACAATCAGTATGTAAATGAAACGGAGCCTTTGAGCCACTCTAAGCCAGGTTTGATGCCAGCCATCCCAATGTGTTTTATGCTGTAAGGTATCAAACTCCAGCGATATGACGACCATCAGGACAAGTAAAGGTGAGTGTAATGACACAGCTGCGCTCTGTTTGGATTTAATGTCTCTACTGTCTGTAGAAACAAGCTTTTAATGTATCACGGCTACAATAATATAAAGTTACAGACAACTCGCTTGTGTTCCTCCACAAGAGAAAACCAGACATGCTGCATACTTTCTCATGTGTAAAGACTTGATAAAGAGGTGTGTGTGTGTGTGTGTGTGTGTGTGTGTGTGTGTGTGTGTGTGTGTGTGTGTATACGTGAATACATGACTGTGTGTCTGCCTTAGAACCAATGGCACAGTGTCACTGCGCTCATCAATCTACCCGCCTTCCCCAAGGATGATGTCACTGGCACCAAGCCTGGCTGGTGGCCCACTGGACTGAGGGGATCGACTCTCATTATCTCCAGTCCAGATTTATAAGGCTGCTGTGCTCATATTTTACAGAGAGGGACATGGAGGAAGCAGAGGGAGGGGATGAGGGAGCGAAGAAAGGATGAGGACAGAGAGATGGAGAGAGTGGGACTGACTATCGGCTATTTAAAGAAAATTCTTCTGGCAATCAGCACGATGAGCAGCATAAGAAATCAAAACCTGTGTGCATGTGTGCATCACTCCTTAGATGCCATATGCTGTCACTGCAAATAGGAAGAGGCTTCACTGGATGCTACTTGACAAAGCAGAGACATCCAAGATAAAGACAAGTTACTCGATTTCTGCTAATTTCCCTCTGTCTCACACACAACCAGCAGAGATCACCACCTGTGCAGATGAGTTATGAGTCGAGCTGTTTGGTAAACAAAAACACATATGTGCTGCTTAGCATACGTCCAAGTGCAGGAGAAAAAATGACAAAAAAAGAGCTGCAATCATAAAAAAATGAAAGGAAGAAAAGAGGGAGCCAAATTCTCTGCATCTTGGAGGGAGATCCGTAAATTGGCACGGCTGGGAAACACCTCTCCTCACCCTCTCCCTCTTCTAGACTCCCTCCATTTCTCTCCGTTTGTCTCCATAATGTCACAACATTGTTTCATGTGATTGGGTGTCTGTATAATGATGACAGATTGGCACCTGGTGTCTTCACAGAGCAGATTTGAGCAGCTACACACCTGCTGTCTTTGGCTCAGACCGCTCTGCCAGGGAACGTTCACGTACAGATGTCATAGCGCACGTGTGTATTTATGTATGTGTGTGTGTGTGTGTGCTTTACGAGCGCTGCCCGGGGTATTGCATTATGCTTCATCTCCTGGAATGGACCTAATGGGCCGTGAGGAGAAAGCAGACGAAGCAAGCCCAGAGGCAGCGTACAATGTGTCTAACACCTGGTCAGCCATGTCACCGGGAGGCCATATTGGACTCGTTCCCCATCCTTCTGTCTCTTTGTTAACTAGTAAATGCATCTTGGGCCGTAGCCGGGGTAGCTTTGCTCACAGCTAATTATCCAAGCCAATCATATGCAGACAAGCAACGTGACTGGATTCAGCAGATGAACTGACGGTCTAGTGGCAAGAATCAGAATAACGATGCATATTTTAATCTACCTATATTATCCTTAATGCAACTCAACCACTGACAGCTCTCTCACCAGAGATTGTGGGCTCTATATGAAAGACAGCACAATGGGAATCGGTGGGTTGTGGGTGCAATCTGTAGCTTCAGGTCTTACCCTGAGATCATACTCTGAGATCTTATGAGAAGTTATCAGCTACACTATCCGGTCGTTAAGTGATGACGTGACGAATCCTACTTCCGGGCCTAAAGTAGTCTGCGTTTAATATGGCTTTTGTGTTGTTAACATGTTTAATGTTTTGTATTTTCTTCTATTTAATCTCAAAAAGCTCCTAAAACAGTCAGTGATCACTGTTGACCTCCCTCGGCTTTTATTACCGCTAATCATTTATTTAAGCTCAGTTTTTAAAACCTTAGGATGTAACTACAGCCCAGCCCATGCAGCAGTATATGAATGACTCACCTCGTATTGTGGATGGATTATCTCAGTTGTTCTCCTGGCTGAAGTTTGGTCCTTTTACAGCATCCTGCCATGCGATTACATTTGTTCCCGACCACCGAGAACACTCACGTTAACTTTTATCGAGTGGGAAAAAAGTTAGCTTGTTTATATTATGCTAACATAGCTGTGTCGCTAGCGGTCACACAGCACATCATTATATACCAGCTAGCCAAACTTCAGTAACCCTACAAACGTCACTGCTGTTTAGTTTTCAGTCTTCATTTATGTTGGAAGTGATAGCAGAGCTGTACGTTTTAATTTGTTTCCAAAACCCCGGAGTCAGGACATGCTATATTGTATTTAGATAGAAGCTAGGGAGCTAACTCCCTGCTAACTTCTAACTCTGTTAAATGTCATAAATTCTGTTTTCATGGATGCCTGGATGTTAAACTCAATTGTTACACCTGGTAGAGCAGAACGCTGATCATTTTATTAAAGATGAAAGACAGTTTTTCAACTCTCAGTAATGCCACAGTGATCATTTGATATATGGACCTGCAGCAGAGTTTAGGCCCAGACACGGCTAGTGACGTCAGACTTAACGACCGGATTAAGCTTGGGTAGCATGTACTGTGGCATGAGGTAACACCGTAAACATGAGAGGTCCAGGGCAGTGACTCCAATTAGAGTAAAACACGACTTTAAGGCTTCATAAAGTTTAAACCATAGACACTTTATTAGCTGTACAGTCGGATGTTTAACATGGGAGTCTGACTCACTGCTGGAATCAGCCTCTAGTGGCCGCTCAAAGAACTGCAGTTTGTGACACTTGTGGGCCGGCCTTATTTTTCAGCCCTGAAGGCTGCTGCTTGGTATCAGCTAACACGGCTCCCAGCAGCTGTCCTCGGGCTGATATGGGAAGCAGGCCACAGCAGCCTGATAAGCTTACTTCTTTCAAACTCCACACTCCCAGATTTTAACATTTTTATTCCATTTCTAACTCTCACTTCTTAGCCATAGCAGGCGATGACAGAGGTGACATCCTTTCGGGCTGTTTATAAATCATTGCCTTCTGGAGCCACAAAAGGTTTAATACAACTGCTTTTCCCCCCACACACTCGCCCCTCAAGATCTACAAATAGAGTTTGATGTGCAGGCTTCCTTTTAAGATCTGTTCATCTTTCTCTGTTTGGTTCATCTGACAACTTTAAGTTCAGCACTCATTCTGCGTTCAGCTCTTTTTTGCTTTTCCACCAACTCCTGAGTTAAATCTGTGCCAAATGCTGCACAGTGTTCACCGTTTTTGTCTCTTTGTTGTTTTGGCTCTTTGCAATCGGTTTTTAAAGATGTCTTTCCTTAATTGCTTGCTGCTGGAAACAACATTATTAAGAGCAGGGAGAGTGAATTAGGTTCTTAAGCTGTGGGCTACAAAACCAAAACAGAGAAAATGGCAAAAAAAACCACTCGATAGACCTGAAGGCAACTGTAGTGCACAAACTTCATCCACTCACAACTCAAAAATAATACCACCCAATAAGGAAACACATAAAAAGCTTTTCTTAATAATGCAAATCGCAAATTAATTCAGCGTGCACTTTTTTTTAGTTAATCTCAGCTGCAACAGCGCAGGCACCTCAAACGCCACATACAAATTTGCAAAAGATCGATATCAACTCGCCAACAGCCTCAGGCAGGTAGGGAAGAAGGGATAAGGAACTACATCTGACTCACAGATGCATAAATAAATCATGCTGGTCCAGAGAGAGGTGCTTGCTTTCAGCATACTCAGTGAATAAGGATGTACATCTACTCACTGACACCTGGGAATAAAGGTAAACACCATCACACTGTTCACTGGGCTTTTCCTATAGCATGCTGTTACCTCAGCTGACCTTATGTCTCCTGGAATTAGTGGAGAATGAATCTGCTTCACGGCAGAAAATACAACTACCGTCTTGTGATGTAATGTACTTAGTCAAGGTACACTTAACCACGTGTTCATATGCTGTGGCACTTTTTCTACCTCCAGTTTAGAACCTCCAGTTAAGCTAAAATGCATGTGTTTAGACTATAAGAGCTATCAGGAGTAGGGATGGGTACCGGTATCCGGTGCCATTATGGCACTGGATAGCAACATCCCCCAAGAACTCGAAGAGGAGAGTCCTGGCCCCTGCCAGTGTAGCAGAAATGATGACTGATGATGATGGCAGCAGTAGCAGCCGTTCTTCTCTGCGTGAGAAGCTTAATGTTGTTCGTGTGTAATTTACGTTGAGTAGGCTAACCACGTTATTACATTAATGCACGTAAGGTGAACTAGCAAACACAGTCGTAGTTACATGCGGCTGTCTTCTTATTTGATGGCAGATACTCCCTTCACCCTGGCCAAAAAGGCTAAAATGACCAAAGAAAAAGTGGAAAACAGCTGAACATGAGAGGTTTTTGGACAAAGTGTGTGTTCTCCATTCGTTAAGCACCGGTTCGAGCACTGTTTAAGCACCGGCACCTTTTCAAAAGTACCGGTTTGGCACCGGTATCGGATGAAACCTAAACGATACCCATCCCTACTCAGGAGTATCCAGGGAAAACCCAAACAGGCATGCAAACTCCACAGGTGGGCCTTGAACCAGGTGCTGGGCTTTGGACTCGAGGTTTTGTCAGTCGTGCTTTGTATTAGTTAGTTCTACTTCCTTTGTCTTGGCTTGATTAGTTTCAGCTGTGTTCCCCACGTTTCCACTAGCTCATTGCATTTTGTATTTACTGTCTCTCTTTGTCCTTTGCTGAGTTGTCCCACGTTTCTGTGTGTCCCCTAATGTTTCCCAGGGTCCTGCATAAAAACATGCTCTTCATGTTTACCTCTGTCCCCTGTAGGGCTGCTCGATTATGGCAAAAATGATAATCACGATTATTTTCACTGAAATTGAGATCTCGATTATTTGACGATATTTATTTAACCCTTTAAGAACTACCATAGAACCAAGTCCACCAGAGCTTTCTTTTACATGCTGTAGTGCCATTTTTGGGAGCATTTCAAGTTGCTATACATCAATACAACTGTTATAGCCCATATTTTAATAATATGTATGCATTAAGTCCATAGTAATTACATTAATTGCAAAAAAGTGCAATAAACTACAAAAAAATTGAAAATAGTTTTTGTTTTTTTTACATATATTTCTACTTGGGGAAATTTAAGAGGCTTATCCCTCAAAACATTAAATACAAAAAAATTATTTTGGAGATACAGCAATTCTTATATACTGCAGGAAAAACAAAAAACAATCCTATGATGCAAATTTGCAAAGAAAACAGCATGTGCATCAAAATAAACTATTTCCAGCAGTGCAATATGAGTTCTAAGCATCACAGAAACTATTCAGAAAAGTATAGAGTCAAATATGACTTAAAAGCCTATACTGGTGTTTTTATAAGGCCTACAATTAAAAATTACTACGTCACTTCCAGTTTCAGACAGGAAATGGCGGACATGCGATAGTTCGCGTTGACGTCTTTTTCAATGTGGGAAGTGTTAGGAACAGCTGATGTGTCTATATGTCAGGTTGGGTGTCAGACGCCACTTCTCTGGGGACATCTCAGGCCCTCCAAGGTTTGGAGGCCTATCTCCCCCTGCCAGTGGCGGACTCCCTCAGGTGTCGGTGGTTCTTTGTGTCCGGGGATGGGCGTCCAGGTACACACCGGCTCACTCCTTGGCGGCCGCTTATCGGGGCCTGGAGCCTGGGGCTCGCTCGGGCCACTTCGGAGGTGGGGTGCCCCCGGCCTCTCGGCCTGGGGCTCGGTCACTCAGGCGGGGCTGGCTGCCGGCAGAGCTCACGGGCGCATCACTGCAACTCCCCCTGGCTTCTGCTCCGCGGCTGCTGAGTGAGCCCTCATCTGGGACTCTCCTCAGCTCTTTCTGGGACAGTGGCGCGGCTGCCCCTCTGTTGGTCTTCCTTGGTCTCTTGTGTTCTGGGGGCCTCTGGATGTCTGGAGTTTTGATCTCCTCCATACCTGCTTCATGCCCTGGAGGACGGGGCTGTGGCCCCCCCACACCCTCTAGCAGATCATTACATGAAGGAACCTTTAAAAAAAAAAAAAAACAAGCGCGTCCATGCTCACAGGTGTACACACGGGTGATCACACCCACAAACTACACCCTTTTTGGCTCCTACCTCAAAGCACACTGTGTTCTGTTGATCTTATGTGCTGCACAATAATGTTTAATATTTAGTATTTTCTGTCATATTCCCATATATCATTGTGATGTTGTTTATTCTATTACTCTTGTTCTCTTCTGCTTGTTTTCTTTTTTCTTTCTCAGCAGGTGATCCAGGTGATTGATATATGCATTTTTTTTCTTTTTTTTTTCTCTGCTCATTCTGTTGGTTTTTGTCTTTTGCCCTTCTCCCCCGTCCCTCTTCTCAGCTGTTTCTCTTTCCCTCTTTCTTTCTCCCCTTCTTTCCCCCAGTCAAGTCTGTCCCGTATTCAGTAAGTGAAAATAAAATAAACAATAAAAGGTGAATCAAATGGACCATTACGGCAAGGCTGGGATGGTCAATTTGGTAAAGTAAATCCGTTGGGCATTTTTCATTGCCTTTAGACAACAATTCTGATGGCAAAAGAGCCAAACGGGACAGGCAAAAAGGAAAAAAAAAAGAAAAAAAAAAGGACATGTTAGGAACAGCTGATCGGATCGGCAAAGCGTGTTTCTGGAATATTATGTTTTGGTTCCTACAAGCGCTTTTTATGCAATTTTTGCAAAGCTTTATGTGGAAGGAAACCGTGACCGAGGACAAGCTGATGGCATAAGATGTAAGTACATCTCCTCCAGTTTCATATGTAAAACAAATTATTGCGCTCGGTTACGGTTCTACAGGGATTTAAAGGGTTAACAATAACAATGTATTGAATAATGACTTTAAAAAGTAATATAAAATAGTGTGCAAATACTGATAACAGTGCAAATGTTTGCAATATAAAAAATAAATGAAAAATGTAAACATCTATGTTTAGTGAACTTTGCAGTGTTGCTCTGTGGTGCAGCTATGACACCATAGCAAAGTTTACACACTATGTCTACTTGATCCACGTCTGACTCCGCGAACCCATAATGTTTCCACACCACTGAAGTTTTTTTTTACCTCTCTTTTCAACCAACGGCAGTCACTCTCCTCTCCAAATAACTTCTGCCTAGCTTTCTTAATTGTTGTGATGCGTGTTCGAAATGCAGAGAGGTGCGCTCGATTTGCCACACGGTGCAGCGCAAGAGTAAAGCACGAGGGAGGGGCTAATAATCGGCTCAGTCATTTTTAATGATCGTTGAAAGCCCAGATCGTAATCGTGATTAAAATTCGATTAATTGAGCAGCCCTAGTCCCCTGTGTTCTGCATTTAGCTCTGCAAACAACAACTTTCCACACCGCTGACTGTGACAGCAGGAACCTTCTTGCTGTGAGGTGACACTGCTACCCACTCCACCATCATGGAGGCTTATACACATCTGAGAAACAGTCAAACAGGGTTTACTCTTCTGTTGCACGGTAGCGCCCATTCCTCTTCCATCCAGCTGCCAGACCCCAGATCTCTCATTGCATAATAAATGCATAATAGAAGTGCAGCAGCTCAGTGAATGATTCGAGAAGCAGAAAGCAAGCTATAGCCAGCAGCAGTCAGGCAAGCTTTGTGATTAAATACCCAGTTTAACAGAGTGCCTGTTCAGAGATTTAAACATGTTTTCTGTAGCTGTAAAACATGTGCGTGGTTAAGAAACGGTGTTCGGTCGTGTGCGTGTAATGATATGCTAATTACCTCTGCAAAGAAGGTTGATAGGTTTTCTAAATGTTTGTGCGCTTGTTTGTTAGCTTTGTTTGCTTCTTGAGGAAAACTGTGGCAGTGATGGTCCAGTTAAATCTGGATCCAAGAGTTTGGGAAAAGTGTCTTGACCACAGGGCAGGGCAGCTCTGAATATTTTGTGTTTTCTCTTCGGAAAACAGTTTCAGACTGAGATAAGAAAAATGAGGTAGAATCTCAACCAGATCACCAACTAATCTGAATCCAGATGTCCAGTCGGATTCAGCCTTGGCGGAGGGAGACAGTATCCGCCGTGTGCATGTGTGGCAAAAAACTAAACAAATAAAACAAAAACGTTGCCCAGAAATTGAAGCATGAACCAAACTGTGGACATGGAGTTGTTACACCCGTGCAAGAAAGCTGACACTCGCTCATATGAATCCAGAAACACTGAAGAATAACCAGCACGTAGCAGACAAGCTTTTGTTTCTGGATTTGTTTAAAAAATGATGACATCAATGCTCTTTAATGCTAAAGGCCATCTAATGTGACAATTCATAAAGGAGGAACTCTTCACAGATACTCCTTGTCCGTCTGTAGCCTAGCAACTAACAGACCACAGCACATTTTTCTTTTTTTTTTTGCTCTGCAGTGTTGTACGTTACAGGGAAGGAAACGCTAGGACTCTCCTGGAATTAGAAGACAGATGAAATGACATGTGAGAAGAGAAAAATCATCACCAAAGAGTGCAAACAACTCAGGACAAAGGAGGATCAAAGGGGCTCGCAGTAACTAAAAGCAGCAAACAAGCCCCAAATCACTATTTTGGGTTTTTTTTTTCACTTTATCGCACACATGTGCAAAAAGCCAGTCCACTGAGGAAGGATAAACACTGAAACCTTAAGTCTCCCATGTTTGAAAAAGCCCGTTGCCATAGTAATGGGCAGGGATGAAGAGGAGGTGGTGAAGTGTTTGTGGATTCTCCTTCCTGTATGCAAAGTGTTATCCCTCACACTCCGTCTTAGAGCATATGGATAAATATAAACCTGATCCAGCGCCTGGCCGCTTCTATTCCAGACAGGAAGTTGCCCATGACGTGAGGAAGGACCTCCGCTGCCTGCTCGACCTGCGGCCCTCTCTAGGATCACTCGATTATACTTGAAGTCAGAGGCTGAGGCCTGGGGAAGGGTTACCTCTGACAGAGAGATGAATATTACATGGTGTGAGGTCACCCTCAATAGATATGCATATGACTCATGCAGTTGTAGCAGAATTGTATTTGCAAATGCGATAAATATTACATCAATGGCCTCTTTTATGTGCTCGTTACGACTTCACAGCCTTGGCCATCTATCACAGTGTGTTATTTCATTCATAGTCTGATGGCAAAAGAACTGCAGGGATTAAATCATTGGCTTATTCATGCAGCCATTTATTTGGTTTAATCTCTTTGATTCGAACAGTATGAGCTCCTCGCGAGGAGCGGTGGGCAAGTGATAAATGTGGGAATAGCATGCTGATGCAGAGTCTGCTCTCGAAAAATGACCACTGTTCCATCACATGCTCCCTAAGCATTGATCGGTAGGCCTTGTGGATGGACGAGCAGTGGTGTGCAACCAGGCATGGATTCCCAGATGACTCCCCCCCCCCACACCCATATTATAATATCAGCTGTAACACACTCTGAGTCATAGTGAATACACACACATAACAACATATGTAATCATTTCCACCCACGAGGTAAAGTGGTGCGGTCATGCAGGCTGTTTATCACCTACAGGTGCACATAGCTCACATGACCTCCACACAGCTAATCTATTCAAGGCGTACATTTGAATAGTGACAGGCTATTGTTTCAGCTAGGCTCCTTAATTGGATGAGCGTGCTAAAAAATGACATCCGGGGTACATTAACCCTGACCTTGTGTTCAAAGTCCCTCGGTTAACAAGCTTTAACCAGTGGACTGACAGCACGGGAGTCCATCAGAACTGTCTTTAAGCAGCCATGACTAAGTGGTAACTGGCTGTGGGCGGGGCCAGCTCAGGTATTAGCAACACTTTGCATTTTCCACTTGAAAGAGGCAAAGAGCTACTGACAGAATGGAGTGAATGAAGTACTAAAATAAAGCACAGAAATATTCATCAGTGAGCAGCTTTCCAAAGTGCGGCTGATGTGGAGTCCAGCCTGCACAGAAATGTCAGATAACTCCAGCGAGCCGCACGAGTATTAGCCGATGGTCAGCGTGGCATCACCGGCTCAGCACCTGCAGCTTTTGTAGGTGGACATGCCGGCAGCCGGGTGTGTTCACACGTTTCTGCTTTGTTTTAAACCCACTGCCATGTTTTAGCAGGCGGCCACAGCGAGCCTGGAGAAAATCTAGTTTTTTTTATTCAAAATGAATTGTACCTGATTTTTGAGGACCAGGGGAGCACTTGTTGAATTTGAGTACATTTAAAGCTTTTAAACGGTGGCACTTGAAAGCATCTGAGCTCAGCAACAAAGTCAGCTGATCCCTCTCCTCGTGTTTGCAGTGGACCGGCAGAACTAATCTACTCAAATAACTTTAGTGATTTGATTTTTCTAGTTTCTTGACTAAGCTTGAGGCAAATTTCATGCGCAACATTTCTTATGAAGCAAAGAAATGCATGGAATTGCTGCTGTCTTTACGGTCTGTGACACTAAATTACACGATATTTTGGCCATACTGGTGTCTGCAACAAGCTTTCCCTCCATTTTTATAGATTTAATAACAACAAAAACAACTGACTCAACAAGCGGGATTTCAAAAAGATTTAAAAAGATGAACGTTTTGGCCATTTTCTGAAATAAATAACAATAACATACCTGGCTTATGTAATGTGATTTAAGACCCTTTAATAACACTTAGTAGCTCAGTCATCACTTTCAGCGGGAGAAAGAGATAAAAAATGTTGCGTTTCATCTCCATTAGTCAGTCGTCTGTTTGGAGACAGCAGAGAGAGATTGATGGCCTGGCGAGGATAAACAGCTGGAACTTATGGGAGCGGTCTGTCTATGTCAGAACAACCCTTGAATTCACAAGGATAAAAGTCAAGTCATGACTCGATGGGTTAAGGCCAAAGACATGGAGCGATACATCGAATTCACAAAGCGACCCGGTAACAGAGTATTAACTTGAGGACAAATCGGTAGAGCAATGATCATAACAAACACATGATGGCAATTTAAATGAATAAGAGGGGCGCTTGAGTGCAAAACCTTAATGTTTAGCATGTGAGATGCATGAATCTGCGTGAGATTAAAGCAAAGAGCTGCTCCGAGTCATAAAATATAGACCACGGCTGCAAAGAGACATGCAGTTTAAATCATGGTGACGGAGCGGTACCGAGTAACTCCTTCCTATCAAAGAACACTCGGGGGACAGGCGCCCTTTGCTTAGGCATCATTTGCATTTTTCCCCACAGTGCCAGTGATTTATGCCCCTCAAATAAAAGCCATCATCCACTGGCGGTCTCTATCCCAGAGTGATTTAATTAATGGCAGGCACATCAACTCCCATATGTGGAACATGCCTGGGAGTTTGCTTGTCGATCAGCATCTGCCACCCAACAAAATATGATTCCAATCAATGCTGTAATGGTTTTGAGGCCGAGCATCTAATCAGCCTGGCAGGAGCCACAGTGGTGGCAGGAATGATGGAACATTTGGTGTTTGTTATAGTGTGTGTGTGTGTGTGTGTGTGTGTGTGTGTGAATTATTTCTGTTTCATAACAAGACGGCCTTTGCTGCTGCTGTAAAGCTCGACATCACACTGTAGGCCACAGTGCAGCAAGAGGTGGGAGATCAGGTGTGTGCTTCCGCCTGGAAAAGTAGAAAGTGCAGCTGAACCCGAGCTATTTGCTATTGCTCAAAATGTTGCCTGTCAAATCTGGGCCACTAGATTACCCACAATGCAAAGCAACCACAGAGAGGTCAAAACTTCACACTGAGTGCTCATAAGCTTCTTTTCTAACATAGCACAGACAGTTTTTTGGCCTCAGCCACCACTGCAATTATTAAATGTCATGCAGCTCCCTCTGAAGTCAAAAGGCTTTATGATCCTTAAGATGTGTAAACAGAACGACGTGTAAAGTCTTCAACATTTCCTGTTTTAATTAGTCCCCATGTCACCCTGCTATGCACCAGACGCTGCAGGACAACTTCAAGGATAAAGATTGAATGATATGATCGCCTAGACAGTTCCGAAACAATTCACCTTCCTGTCCCCGAGCAATAGCCAGCCGCTCACCGATGTAAAAAAGTATGCTAGTGATGAGCTCGTAACCTCACGTACTCTCAAATGATTCAGGCTGGCACATCACAGCGAAGATCGATCTCGTCTCTGTTCTATTCATTAAGAAAATCAAGACGGATGCCCTGTGAGAGATCGACCTTTATAGGCTCTTGAAATCTTCATGTTAATGTGCAGCAGTGGACGTTATCCTTTGAATTCATTTGACACAACTTCTAAAACAATGTTGGCACATTAGAGATAAGATGAAACAGGCTCTTATTGCCAGCCTGAATCATATCCTAAATGCAAGCTTTCTAAAGCCCAGTGGGCACATTGAGACTTTGCTTCATATGCCTGCTAATAAAAAAAAAGGACCAGTGCCCATCTGTACAGTGCATCTGTTCCCTGAAATCACTCAGACAGTTCAGGACGCTGACACAGCTTCCCCATTGTCATTGACAGAGCTGGTTTACACTTTGGCAAGCAAATCGAGAGCTGTCTTTGTCTAACAACTCTTAGATGACACCAACAGTTGTCTCATTTATCCAGTGGATCTGGATCAAATGAGTTCATCATTTCTCGCAACATGCAACAGCCAGATTGGAGCTCAGGAGACAGAGCATCGTGAAACCCAAACACGGGTCAAATCCAGCGATTACACGGGGCCCGGGCTGTCTGATATCCTCAGCATCTTCAGGTCACTATATCTTTCTTCAACATTAAAATTGCAGAATTTGAATTTTATTTTTAAGTCCTTCTGACTGTACTGAAAACAAGTTCCTGCTTCAGTACGTCTGCTCTGCAGGTTCTGCTGCTGTGGCTCTGAGGTTTCCTGCTCTTTATAGATTTATCCAACTGCATTCTCACATGGCTGCTTTCCAGAATAAAGTGCCACGAGTGACAAGAGCAACATCAGCTTACAAAAACCCACCAAGCTGTACACTACACTGGACCTAACCTAACAGGTGGCACATAAAACTACGCTGGCATTATTCAGCTTTCAAACTTCTTACATTTTATATTAATAACCATTTTTTAAATTAGATTTTGATCTTACCACATACAGTATTAACAATAATAACACACTGTGACATAGAGCCAGGGCTCGATATCAGCAGTTAAGAGTGACATTTGTCCATCTCGGTTTGAATCTTTATATTTGAAGTGAACACTTATTTGTGACAAGTCGTTCCTTCTGGCTAATACCAGCCTGGAGAGGAGAGCCTTCCACGGCACAACAGGTGAAGACCTGATTGCAGTTTACTGGAACAATGATTAATGATCCGAGTTGTGCTTATCTATAGTCATGTCTGTAGGTGTTAATGCCAGACATGTGCTGCACAGCAGGTATCACAGCAGCACCACCTGGCCTAATGACCCTGCCTCTTACTAGTCAGCAGGTCTCTGGCTCCATCCTCTACAGATAAGCTGTGAGCAGGAGGATGAGGGGGTGGGTCAGAGGGTTGAGGGGGTGGTGGTTGTCGATGTGTTTTGCTCAGCTCACGCCGACCTGGAAATGAAGGTGTTAGATCGCCACCGGATCGTCCCAGAGGTGTCACGTTCCTACAGAGCCCACGTGGAGAAGGCGTAAATGTGAAAACTGTTTGTGTTTTTTGTTGGACAATAAGATTTGATTTGTTCGGGTCATTGCCATCATTGCTCATCTGTATTGTCGAACGCATTGATGATTTATCTGCAGCTATTAATAGGAGCTTTGGGGGAGTGGGTGTAATTGCATTCTTGTGATGACTGACTGTGAAGGCCAGGAGCAGCTGAAATAGATGGCACTAAAGTGACTCATATATTCTGCACTGCTGTAGCTCGTGGCAGCACATTTGGTCACTTTCTCGGGACAATTATCAACAACCTTCTCTCTAATGTGAGGAAAACAAACGGTGACAGTGGGCAGTCTTGGTCAGGGTTTAGAAATGTGGCTTGTGGATGTTTTTCAACATCTCATTCATTGAAAAGGACTAAAAGACATGTTTTGAACACCCCGGGTGGGGTAAAATCATCCCGCCTGTTGATATGTGTGCTCCTGTTGGAAATGAGCTTTCTGCTGCATCTGCACCCATGCACACAATCCATTATGAGGAGCCACACCATCAGTCTACATGTATCTAATTTCTGCTCCAGTTATCTGCGTGTTTCACCAAATCACTTCTAGTCCAGAGGAAAAAGCTCTCCAAAGGGCTGGAAAGGACTTACTGGACCACTGACTGGAAATGAAAAGTTCAGCTACTGCAAGCGTTTGGCTTTTTACTTAAATCTTATTACTTATGAAAAGCTAATAATTACTACAATTACAAAGACTCCTGATTCGACACAAGTCCATTTTTCCTTTTTGTTTTTAGAAATTTGTAGAAAACGTGAAACATCAGCAGCCTCACAAAGACCTGGAGGCGCAAAGCATAATGCCTTAATGTAGCCATTACTGTAAAAAAAGTGCCCATTAAACACGTGTTAGGTCTGGAGAAAAAGAACGGGCTATTTTAGCTTCATTTTCTCAGGTAAGATGCTGAAAGTGAGCAAAGTCTCCAGTGCCCTCAGGATGTAGAATGCCTTCCTAAATATATTTATTATGTATTTAGCTATTATTACTGGGCTTCATTCTGGTTTAATACTCCTGAGACAGACCTGGGCATTTTCAGTGCCTCAGCCAAGTCATTTATCTACTCTTCCTGCCTTGGCATAGTCATCTCATCCATTAGGACTGTCCTGCCATTCCTCTAACCCAATTGTCCTTGCTACTCTTAGAATTTAGATTCAATTTTGCCTTTACTTTAAATATCTTACAGTTTTCTCTCTGGGCTCTCTTTCCACCCTCCATAGTGGATTTGACCTTTTCACAATGGAGAAGACTGGGTCTGAGGTATTTCACAGCCCTCTGTGATGCTGACCACTTTTCCAGCTTTGACACTTTATGGAAGAAATATGATCTGGCCTGTTCTAATCTCTTCAGGTACCTTCAGATCTGTCACTTTATGCTGAAATGGTCAGAGGTGTTATAAGCGAGAGAGAAACCTCTCGAAGAACCCTGAATAGCAAGTATATGAGCTGACTGTAGACTGCATGGTGTTGAGACTTTATTTTAGACCATTTTATTTTACTCATCATTGATTCTAAAACTTGTGAAAAGATCCGTATGTTCTAGATAATAACTAGAAAGAACTAGAAACTCTTTGGGAAATTGTCTAATGAGGTCATAGAATTAATATCTATTAAACTAGGAAACATAAACCAATCATATCGTTGTGCACTTTGTGTCAGTGAGCAACCTGCTGCTAATACTGCGTATGCCCTCTTTGGCCTTCAGAACCTAATTCTTCAAAGCACAGATTCAGCAAGGGGCTGGAAACATTCCTCAGAGATTTTGGTCCATGCTGACATGACAGCATCTCATGGTTGGTGCAGAGATTTCAGCTGCATTCATGATGAGAATCTCCCATTCCACCACATCTCAAAGGTGCCTCTAAGATCTGGTAACTGTGGAGGCTGTTTGAGTACAGTGAATTCCTGCTCGAAGCAGCCGTCAGAAGATGGTACACTGTGGTCATGAAGGGATAGGCATGATCAGCAACACTCAGGTGTGCTGTGTGTGCAGCTGGTACCAAGTGGCCCAAAATGTGCCAAGAAACTATCCCCCACCCACAGTACTAAACCACCAGCAGCCTGAACTGTTGGTACAAGGCAGAATGAATCCATGCTTTCACACTGTTTACACCAAATTCTAACCCTACCATCTCAATGTCAAGACTCATCAGACAAGGCAGTGATTTTCCAGGCTCCCGTTGTCACCTTCTGGTGAGCCTCTGTGATTTGTAGCCTCTGTTTCCTGTTCTTAGCTGACAGGAGCGACGGCCGATTTGGTTTCCTGTTGCTGCAGCCCATCATCCTCACGGTTTGACACGTTGTGCATTCAGAGATGCTCTTCTGCATACTTTGGTTATAACAAGTCATTACTGGGATTACTGTTGGTTTCCTATCAGATTCCAGTCTGGTCCATCTCCTCTGACCTCTGTGATCAGTCTATATGTCTAAGTGCACTGTTGATGCCACGTGATTAAGAAACAGTGAAACAGGCGTAACTAATGAATTACAATGTGATGCTAATACATCTGCAAACCTGCTGTATGCAGACTGCAAAGTGAACCGTCTAACTCTACATTAGGGCTGAACGATTATGGAAAATAATCTAATTGCGATTTTTTTGCCCCAATATTGCGATTGCGATGCGATTATTTTTTAAGGTCTTTGTCTTCTGTATTATTAAACAAAGACAAGCAATACATCATATAGTATGGCCAATACTATATTACATTAATTTTAAACTGTTCTTTCCTGGAAGACAGACCTCTGTTATGATGACATGAGGTGATGCATGAATTGATGACTGACATTTTTATTTAACTTCTTCAATCACAACAGTATATTTGAACATACACAATAGTTTATTTTTAGCTTACAAACATCTGAGCATAAAGTGCTGACAAGGAACCCTGGTGTAAACATTAAAATGAAAGTCAGTACAATGTGCAGATTGCAGAAATATACATTAAAAAAAATCAGTGGCTTTACCACACTCAGTTTTTCGACATCTGTGAACTACTAGACAGTCATTCAATTAAAAAATAATATTAAATAAATAAAACTAATAAATAAAAAATACACACATCTTACTGATCTCTGCAGTCAGTAACATTACACATAAAGTGCAAACATAATAGCAATTGTATAAACACACACACAAACACGCCTTTAAAATTTAAAGGCTGTGAAATTGGACGGTCTAGTTCTGATTAGCGTCACCGCTGTCTCGGTGGAGTTTAATAAACTCAGCCGTCTGCTCCTTGCTATCTAAAATATAACAGGACACTGGAGTAAACTCTCGACCGTCTCACACTTCTGTTTAATCAGTTTTCTGTTTGACGTTTAGTCAGCTGTGTGAAAACCAAGGAGGAACCCACCCGGGGGATTAATAAAGTTTTATTTTATCTAATAACCTAATAACTTTAATCTCAGCCAAACCGATTTACTCACGAACAAACAAAACACTGAAAAAAGCCAAACAATAACATTTTTAGGTTGTCTAAGTGAATTATATATTACGTTTAACCCGAGCAGCGAAAGTCCGCGGTGATCTGAACATGATGTGCCGGGAGTTGTGCCGTTCTCGGCCGCATCAGTAACCCTCGAGCTCCCGGCTAGCTGTCGAGCTGGTGGGTAGAAGACGTCTCTGAAAACGTCGAAGCACTTTTGCAAATATGCGATATCTTGATAAACTGAGCAGATATTTGATGTTTACACAGCTACTTTCACGCCTGAAAATATGTTAAAAGTTTATTTTGTGACCCAGAAAGATTAGTAAGAGTAATTTTAAAACTTAGTAGCGGCCGCCATTGTTGGAAACTGGAGTTTGGCTGGGCCGCGCTATGAATCCTTCAAATTCGGGGAAAAGGAGGACGCATTTGTCGGCTGCATTCGGAGGAGTCTACGAATTTGGACAGCCCTCGGCGCGTCGCTGTGACGTAATCGGTCTACAAATGCGGCCTCAGGAGGATGCAGCCCATGAATTTGGACATGTCCAGAGTATAATCGCAGCCTTTGCGGTTAGAAAATTGCACTTGATCATGTCGCGATATTATCGCAAATGCGATATATCGTTCAGCCCTACTCTACATCCCCTTTTGCGTGGTCATGACAACATCACACAAACATAAATCAACTTTATTATTTGTTGGAATTTCAAACAGTTGATTTGCACATATTACATCCACCTAATTAGTCAGTTTATCACGTAGCTTAGTGATGTGGCAGCAGCAACCGTTTGCTCATTAACAAACAGGCTAGATCACAATGTGGCACTTCATACAGCCCTTAGCTGGTCTCACATGCACCATCTGTGTGTTAATGTAAGGTTTCTGAAGGCATGGACAGAGAGCGACACGAGCAGGGCTTCTGAGGGAACATTGGATTACCTTTGAAGAGATCTGGATGGTCGGTTTGTGCGACTTGATGTCTGTTGTATCAAAACTGCACACTTGCATTAAGTCCTTTCTTGGCCAAAAGTCAAAGGGAGACTTTCAGAAAGGATTTACAGGAGTAAATAATTTCCCAGGAAAAAAACAAAACCAAAAAAGCTTTGCTTATGCTGCTGAAAAACTCACTGAGTAAACAAGAGGAAGAGATACTCAGGACACAGAGGAAGAATATGTGCAGAGCTTTGTGGACGTGGGCAGATAAGAGAAAACATGTACAAAGTAAATGAGGAATAGAAAAAGTCTTCTGGATAGAGGACAAGCAGAAAAGGTACAACTACCAGTCTCCTGGGGACAGTCTAGCTCCAGAGGGTCAGTGTTCATAAACTATTTGGATGATGACCGCTTTCAGTGTTCATTAAAGTCAATGTTGGCATACTGTAAGCTCCTTACTTTGCCCCTGAATGTCGCTGCGTTCAAAGATAGACACGCTTGCATCTTTGGGGTTCTTTGCCTTATGATTAGTTATCAATCTAAGCTAGTTAAGCAAATGCATGATGAAAGATGCTGGATTTGGTTTGGTTTAGCTATCAGTACGGTTAGTGTAAAAATGCTCTCTGCATTACAGCGTTCACAGCTGGAAATATAAAACGTTCCACGTTTCAGTCAGTGGACTTTAACCTGGAAGACACCCCTGACCAGGCTCTTTGTTATCTCGGCAGATGACAACACTCACACTTCCTTTGCTGCTCTCTGTCTCTTTAATTCTCAAATCCTAGCTATGATGACTTCATTTTCTCCATGAGTGTGCAGTCTCACCTTTGACCCACAGAATCTCCCCTGGCTGCCTGTCTATAGGGAGCACAATGGGTCCTCAAATCAGAGTTCATACTGAAATGGTTGCCAGAGCTTAGTGTCTCAATTCAACGCACAGAAAAAGACTGATAGCAATAAAAGAGCAGCGGCTTCAAAGGCACAGTAGTCCATCATGAAGGCTGCTATAAATTTAAAAGCCAATTTCAGTTCTTATGCACGACCAATTTTGACCGTTGGCCTTACCAAATGAGGAAGATCAAAGCATAAAAATACACTCAATGCTTGTACAGTAATTGTACAATGTTATGAGACAGCAGGAAATGGCGTGTCACAAATCTAGAGGATCATCATTTAGCCTGGAGAAATAGTTTGCTGCTTTATAAGAAAGCCCTCCGCAAAGCCAGAACATCTTACTATTCATCACTGATTGAAGAAAATAAGAACAACCCCAGGTTTCTCTTCAGCACTGTAGCCAGGCTGACAAAAAGTCAGAGCTCTTTTGAGCCAACCATCCCTTTAACGTTAACTAGTAATGACTTCATGAACTTCTTCACAAATAAAATTTTTATCATTAGAGAAAAAATTACCAATAATCATCCCACAGATGTAATATTATCTGCAGCTACTCTTAGTACCATTGATGTTAAGTTAGACTCTTTTTCTCCAATTGATCTTTCTGAGTTAACTTCAATAATTACTTCCTCCAAACCATCAAAGTGTCTTTTAGACCCCATTCCTACAAAACTGCTCAAAGAAGTTCTGCCATTAATTAATTCTTCAATCTTAAATATGATCAACCTATCTCTAATAATCAGCTATGTACCACAGGCCTTCAAGCTAGCTGTAGTTAAACCTTTACTCAAAAAGCCATCTCTAGACCCAGCAGTCTTAGCTAATTATAGGCCAATCTCCAACCTTCCTTTCATATCAAAAATCCTTGAAAGAGTAGTTGTCAAACAGCTAACAGATCATCTGCAGAGGAATGGTTTATTTGAAGAGTTTCAGTCAGGTTTCAGAGCTCAGCACAGCACAGAAACAGCTTTAGTGAAGGTTACAAATGATCTTCTTATGGCCTCTGACAGTGGACTCATCTCTGTGCTTGTCCTGCTAGACCTTAGCGCAGCGTTCGATACTGTTGACCATAATATCCTATTAGAGCGATTAGAACATGCTGTAGGTATTACAGGTACTGCACTGCAGTGGTTTGTATCATATCTATCTAATAGACTCCAATTTGTGCATGTAAATGGAGAGTCCTCTTCACACACTGAGGTTAATTATGGAGTTCCACAGGGTTCAGTGCTAGGACCAATTCTGTTTACATTATACATGCTTCCCTTAGGCAGGATCATTAGAAGACATAGCATACATTTTCACTGCTATGCAGATGACACCCAGCTCTATCTGTCCATGAAGCCAGATAACACACACCAATTAGTTAAACTGCAGGAATGTCTTAAAGACATAAAGACCTGGATGGCTGCTAACTTTCTGCTTCTTAATTCAGATCAAACTGAGGTTATTGTACTCGGCCCTGAAAAGCCTAGGAATATGGTATCTAACCAGATTCTTACCCTGGATGGCATTACCTTGGCCTCCAGTAATGCTGTGAGGAACCTTGGAGTCATTTTTGACCAGGACATGTCCTTCAACGCACATATTAAACAAATATGTAAGACTGCTTTCTTCCATTTGCGCAACATCTCTAAAATTAGAAATATCCTGTCTCAGAGTGACGCTGAAAAACTAGTTCATGCATTTATTACTTCCAGGCTGGACTACTGCAATTCATTATTATCAGGATGTCCTAAAAACTCGCTGAAAAGCCTTCAGTTAATCCAAAATGCTGCAGCAAGAGTCCTGACAGGGACTAGAAAGAGAGAGCATATTTCTCCTGTTTTGGCTTCCCTTCATTGGCTTCCTGTTAAATCCAGAATTCAAAATCCTGCTCCTCACATACAAGGTCTTAAATAATCAGGCCCCATCTTATCTTAATGACCTTGTAGTACCATATCACCCTATTAGAGCACTTTGCTCTCGCTCTGTAGGCCTACTTGTTGTTCCTAGAGTATTTAAAAGTAGAATGGGAGGGAGAGCCTTCAGTTTTCAGGCCCCTCTTCTGTGGAACCAGCTTCCAGTTTGGATTCGGGAGACAGACACTATCTCTACTTTTAAGATTAGGCTTAAAACTTTCCTTTTTGCTAAAGCATATAGTTAGGGCTGGACCAGGTGATCCTGAATCCTCCCTTAGTTATGCTGCAATAGACGTAGGCTGCCGGGGGATTCCCATGATGCATTGAGTTTTTCCTTTCCAGTCACCTTTCTCACTCACTATGTATTAATAGACCTCTCTGCATTGAATCATATCTGTTATTAACCTCTGGCTCTCTTCCACAGCATGTCTTTATCCTGTCTTCCTTCTCTCACCCCAACCGGTCGCAGCAGATGGCCCCGCCCCTCCCTGAGCCTGGTTCTGCCGGAGGTTTCTTCCTGTTAAAAGGGAGTTTTTCCTTCCTACTGTCGCCAAAGTGCTTGCTCATAGGGGGTCATATGATTGTTGGGTTTTTCTCTGTATCTATGAAGCGCCTTGAGGCGACTTTTGTTGTGATTTGGCGCTATATAAATAAAATTGTATTGAATTGAATTGAATAGTCTGCACCAACTGCATCCCCTTTAAGATGCATTAAAATAAAGGGGAAGGGGTCACATCATGAAGAGCAACAAACACAGACAAATACAGATGGGAAGACACTGCTATATACACACAAGAGGGCAATTAAGGAAAGTAGAGACAACTGGGTAATGAAACGCAGGTGACAACAATCAAAGTCAACATGAGAGAAAGTAAAACTACAAATGACTACCAAAATAAAAAAGGTGATAAGCAGTAACTAAATAGGGAAATCCAGATAAAAGACTGAACTAAACAACAGGGGAACTGACAAAGAGAAAAAATAAACTCCAAAACAAAAGAAAATAAGGATTAAAGATTAAATACACTACTGAAAGTTAACAATATGCAAACTAAGAAGCAAACTAAAAGTCCATAAACTCGCAATAATAGATTAAAGACCCAGGATCATGAAATCCAGTCTAGAAGTTATAAAATGAAGTAATATTTTTGGCATCACTCTGGGACAAAATGTTTCTGATTTTAGAGATATTGTGCAGATGTACGATAGCATTCGTGCATATTTGAAGGACATATCGTGGTGAAAAATGACTCCGAGATTCCTCACAGCGTTCCTGGAATCCAAGGTAACACCATCCAGAATAAGTGTTTGGTTAGATGCCATGTTATTAAGATGTTTAGGGCTGTGTAGTTTTATCTGAATTTAGAAGCAGAAAATTAGATGTAATCCAAGTCTTTATGTATTTAAGACATGCCTACACTTTAACTAATTGATTTGTGGCATCTGGCTTCATTGGATCATCTGCATGAAAATATATGCAGCGCTTTCTAATAATACTGTCTAAGGGAACATTGTGTAACGTGAAAAGTACTGGACCCAGCACAGAGCCCTGTGGAACTCCATCACCAAGTCTATCATATATACACAATTCAAACCATTCCAGCATATTTCCTTTAATAGCACCAGCGTACTCTATTTAATATATTAAAATTTTATGATCAGCAGTATCCAATTCTGCACTGAGGTGTAGCAGGACAAGCACAGAGATGAGTCCACTGTCAGAGGCCATAAGAAGACCATTTGTAACCTTCACTAAAGCTGTTTCTGTGCTGTGATGAGCTCTGAAACCTGACTGAAACTCTTCAAATAAGCCATTCCTCTGCAGATGATCTGTTAGCTGTTTGACAACTACTCTTTCAAGGATTTTTGATATGAAAGGAAGGTTGGAGATTGGCCTATAATAAACTAAGACAGCTGGGTCAAGTAAGTCTTTTTAAGTAGCAGTTTAATTAGAATCCCCTGAAAGCCTGTGGTATGTATCCTTTTAATAGAGAGAAACTGATCATATATAAAATCCTAGTATTAATTCTCCAAAAGTTGATTCTGTTCATCTGGACGTAGCGTTTTGTGGGAGAAACGTTTCGTCACTCATCCAAGTGGCTTCTTCAGTCTCAGCTGACTGCAGGTTTCCCCAATCTTATAAACAGTATACAGTATAAATATTGTAGTTCAGAAAGGCGTAAAGGACAGGAGGACTGTAAATAAATATTATAGGTTATTAAAAATGTTGTAGTTAACATTATGTCTTACAATAGTCCTTTGAGGGCTTCTGAGTATTTCACAGATCAAATGAAGATCATCTCAATTAGAACAACAACATACCTTCACCAGCTTACATGTTATCAGGTTTAAGGTGTGTTTTTGTGAATTATAGCAGGGACTCCATCCCCTCTCATTACCTGGTTTATTTTTAAAAGGAGCTGTGTACTGATATACTGGTAGGGCGTCAGTCCAACACAAACACAATAACAGGTATTTCTAAAGTTTTTGGCAGAAAGCCTAATCATTTCCAGTTTTTGCTGCTGCAATCTTCTGGAACAAGTACTGTGCCATCAAGGGACCCTGTCGTCCTGCACTTATAGACTACAGAGAGAAAACCAGCTCGTCTATTTTCATATGCATCTACCAAAGCGCCACAGCTTTGGTCTCCATCTCTACATTATATCACATGGTGGAATCACACACTACACTGCTGATCTTGTGACAAATCAAAATACAATAAACAAATGTACATATAAAAAATTAAGGGAAATGTCTTCAGTTTTAGTCAGTTGGGTATATTTTTATTTCTACACAACCAGCAGAACTAATGTGACTAATGTGTATTATTATTTTCTCTTCAGAACTTAAATCTGCTGCTAATCAATACCACCCACGTTTATTACAACAATAATGAAAGTAGCTGAACTAATGCTAAAACTAATAAAAGGAAAGGGAAATTAAACCATTAAAATTAACTCTTGGCTGCTCCCTTATTTCCCAAAGGGTTACCACAGCAGATGGATGAACACGTATAATTTGGCACAGATTTTACACCGGATGTTGTTCTTCTCACAACCCTCCTATTTGTCTGTGCTTGTGTCCCCCGAGGCTGGGTTTTTATGACAGACCTTTCATGTGCTGGCAAATGTGTTAACCACTACACCATCGAGCCACTGAGTCCAAACTGAAAAGGCAAAAACAAAAACACTAAACTAAATCTACTGCAGGGCCAACGCGGAGGTCAGCCAGCCACTCACAATCTCACACCCTATTATGGCCGATTTAAAATGACCAGACAACCCAACATGCATGTCTTTGGATTGTGGGAGGTAGCTGGAGTGTCCAGAGAAAACCTATGCAGGCACGGGGAGTGCACGCAAACCCCACACTTGAAGACCTCACCCAAGCTCATAGATTCAAACCCAAGACCTTCCAGTGTTAACCACCACAGCACCGTGCCACATTTACAGTGCTTTCATGAAATGTGTCCAACAGTGTCATCTGCTGACCAAAAGCAACAATGCATGCAAGACAATGCAACACAGAAGATTTCACTGTGCACATATTAAAAATATTAGGCTGAAAGTCTCTTCAGACATCATGCAAACCTGGTAAGCCAGATTTGTCCTGCAGAAACATAATATTTTAACACATCGCATCTGATTAACACATCTCTCTTCAGTCATTCTCACTTCAGACTTGTAGCAGAAGAAGAAATCAGGCTGATCTGTCTTTCAGTAATGAACGTCAGGAAACAGCTGCAGCTTGCGAAAAAAAAAAATTGGTCCTCTCCAATAATTATTTGCATTAAGGGAAATAGTCTTATGGGACTAGTTTAAGCCTATGAAGAGAAGTCATTTCCTACGCACGAGTAACTGAATGAGCCCTTTTTATGCTGCGCTGTGCCATACATCAATATGTAGCCATTCCTCTCATAAAACAAGTCGTTACACTTTTCAGGAATCTGAAAACCACTGGAGTCATTATCAGCTTCTCGTCCGCGACAAAATTGGAAGCGAGTTTGCATTTGGCATCATACCATGTGAACCGGCTTGAAGTAACGCAGTGAGAAGCTCCCGTGAGGGGGCTGCAGGGATCAAACTGAAGGCAAAATAAGATGCACTGTTGCGGCATCCCTCCACCCACACAGTCACCGTGCTCACTCGCACGCGTGTACTCCAGTCATGGCTGCTGGGGGGCGTACGTGCACAGCTACTGTGTGTCTGATCAGCACGTATATGCCAGTGCACGTGCGTGGGTGCATTTCCAGTGCACTCCATCATTCATTTCTCTCCTTGTCACTCTTTCGCCCCTTTTTTTGTGTTAATTTTCTCAATCCCTCCCACCTTGTTTTGATCTCTTTCTTCTTTTCTCTCCCACTCGCTCTCAGTCACAAAAACATGCACGTGCACCCATCTATCCACCCACGCACGCGGTTGGCACGGGCGAGTCCCCGAGAACCAGCATGGTTTGGCATGGGGTTATGCAAAGAAATACAAAAATCGTTGCGGCACCACTGCCTAATGGTGTCTCCATGGCAACTAAGGGAGCAAGGCCCTGCGTTGCGGTGTCAAACAAACACGGCAATTTAAACTTTAGTGAAGAAACGAGCTGGATGATGGTCTTGCATCATTACTGTATTTGACACACTTTAGGTGGCGGATATTTCACACTCATGAGTGCATGATGTTTAGCATGGAGAAAGCAGCCTGTGCAGCACACAGTAATACACACTGACTGTGTAGCATTCAGTACAACTCTAACAGACAGCCTGTTATATATGGGCTCAAAATGTGGTCATAAATATTTTGTACTTGTAAATCAGGATTTGTATGTGTAAAAAAGATTTGTGCATGCGTAAAAAAGATTTGTGCATGCATAAAAAAGATTTGTGCATGCGTAAAAAAGATTTGTGCGTGCGTAAAAAAGATTTGTGTGTAGACTTAGCCAAAAAAACCCTGCAAGTTAAAACTACGAATTTTGACCCTATTTTTCTTCCTTTCATCTGATTGGTCAATGTCGTGTCAATCACAAATGTAACATTCCAATCAGAGAATAGATGGGTTTGGCTGTCGGAGGGGCGCTTTTTTTGAACTGCAGGGGTCCGTTCTTCGTACCTCGCTTACTACATCCAAGATCAAATCATCGCGCTAACTTTGAGCTCGCTATCCCGGTTCTCCGAACACACCTGTTGTTGACGATTAGTATAGCTGGATGAAGTAATGTGAGATCACCGGGTGGCTTAACAGGGGCTACGCATCGATAGTAGAAACATTGATCGGCAACCCTCTGATTGGTCGGCGAAAATGTCGAAGGAGCGCGCTCTGTATTTTTCGGCAGCAGAGCAAGAACTCTTGATTGAGGGATTTCAGGAGTTTCAGAGTTTAATTAAAACGCAAGGGAACACTGCAAAGGCTGCAAAAGCAAGGAGAGAGGGCTGGCAGAAAGTTGCTGACAAATTAAACTCGTAAGTAATTTAAAAATAATAATAATAATAATAATGCATTGGATTTATATAGCGCTTTTCAAGGCACCCAAAGCGCTTTACAATGCCACTATTCATTCACTCTCACATTCACACACTGGTGGAGGCAAACTACGGTTGTAGCCACAGCTGCCCTGGGGCAGACTGACAGAAGCCAGGCTGCCATATCGCGCCATCGGCCCCTCTGGCCATCACCAGTAGGCGGTAGGGTAAATTTATTATATTATATTACATTATATCCTCTTTCACATTAGAGCCACAACAGGACCCACTAGAACATGGGAACAAGTAAAAGTGAAATATAAGAATATTCTACAGACTGGTAATATTTATCACTTATATTGCTTTTAGTCTCTTGAAAAGAGACCCTGAAATAATCTGTTTGTTTGTTTATAACAGCAACCAAGAAAAGGGCAGAGCAAAAAAAGACAGGTGGTGGTCCTGCACCCCCTCGTCAACAAGTTGGTTAAGTAAATTATACCCACACGGGAAAATCGATATCTCTCTATGAGCACACTGTCGCGCTGAGCTAAAAGATCCTGTCTATCCCGCAATATACGCGGAATTCTGAAAACTCTCCTTATCAATCTTGCACCTTCCGCAATGGGCTGCTCGCGTATACAGACAGGACATGGCTGCGACAGGCTTCCCAAATCCACCTTCGCTTTTATAGCCGTGGTCTCTCATCTTGATTACACGAAGTAATTTACTATTACTACTCTAAAATATGAATGACATCTGAAATAATCAAATACATGAAATAGAATGATTAATAGTACATTTCCCTTTTTTTAGGAAATGACCTGTATGTATCTGTATGAAATCAATAAAAGAATCAAGTACTGCATTATCTTTAGTTACATTGATAATATTTATTTATGGTAAAACAGTGGTAAAATATCGCTGTTGCTTTCGTATAAATGAAGTGGACATACCTGAGTGGCCGCGATCTAATCCTGTTTACATAAAGTAAGCCTGCTCCCGAGCAGGTTTACGCTTACGGATCTGTTGCTATGACAGCAAGTCCCGGATGAGCTTCGGGGAACCGAACGATCCAGGATCACGCGAAATCGTCAACAATCAAATCCAGCTAACTTACTTAGTGAGGTACGAAAAACGGACCCCAGGTCTTTGAAGGGAATAAATGCCCTTTTACATGCCAACCCAGCGTTTTCCTTCATCACCATGAAGGAAAACAGTCTGTGGTTGTCCGAGTTTGGTGATTTTTCTGTCACAGGACTACGTGTTTAATACAGGGACTTCCACAGCCTTTTCAACAGCGCTGCGGACGCGGGGGGGGCGGCAGCGCAGTGTTTTCATTACAAAGCTTTCTTCGTTATGAATTAGCATATATGTTTTTATTGAACATTTGAAGAACTAGCAAAAAAACCCCACAAACTCTTGTAGTTCACATAAAGTCAGAGATAAAAACGACAAGGAGCAGGTGCATCTAGTACAGGTAGAGCTGCTGCAAAAACCCACAGAGCTCAGCAGCCAGCAACAAATTCTGGATCCTTTGCTTTTAGTTAGCAATTAGCATTAGCAGCACATCCTGCGTCCGATGTGAAAGGACTTTTATGCTGCGCACTGTGACTCACAGCAGTGGTCCCGGGTCAGCCCTGACGTTGTGGCAATCCTAAAGTAATAATGGTATTTCTAACCACTGACATACCACAACTTTATCCTTTCAACAGCTGCTGAAAGTAAGGGGACCTAACTGCTATCGGATATTTATATAGAGATTACCCTTCAAGGACCTGCAGTTCAAAAAAGTGCCCCTCCGACAGCCAAACCCATCTGTTCTCTGATTGGATTGTTTAATTTATGATTGACATGACATTGACCAATCAGCTTAAAGGAAGAAAAATAGGGTCAAAATTCGTACTTGTAACTTGCAGGGGTTTTTTTGGGCTAAGTCCACACACAAATCTTTTTTACACACACAAATCTTTTTTACGCATGGACAAATTTTTTTTACAAGTACAAAACCGATTTACAAGTACAAAATATTTATGACCACATTTTGAGCCCATAGGTTATACACATTTTTATTGTTTTTGAATTATACTGTGAGCATTTCCCCAATTAATCACATTTTCTATGTTTTGGGAACATACTGGACACTCGTCTGTAATGTCAAAGTGAACTTTTTTGCTTCAAACGAAGGTTTTTGCACTGGATGACACATCTCCAGGACAGCAGGGGGACAAGAGGATAACGCAGAAGTGGCTCTCTGAAATAAAACTGTTCTCACATGAAGAAGAGCATTAGTCATTCTGGCAAATTCCCAAAAATGACATATTTTAATATTCACTGGAGTAATAATCACTCTGATCTGTGCGGTGTAACCAGAGGGAGCCCAGGTGGATGTATGAGTCAATAAAACGTCACATAGTTGTTAATTTCTCAGCTTCGCGCTGACGCTGGTTATTATCATTGCCATGGCAATGAAGTCTCCCCAATCGATGACAATGTGATGATGAAATACTACATTAAACTGCATTTAAGGTGCTTTAAATTAACAGAGCAGTCCAAGTACCAAATAGCCCCAGGCTGCCTAAATATAACCCAACCTCACCCATAATATATGATGGAAATATGTGAACGAAGGAGCAAAGATCCAAATCTTAGCTAAACCAGAGCTACAAAGTGAAGGCACTGGCATGACTGTGCATTAGTGTGGATTTAAAATAATTTTATATAAACTGGTTATTCATGTTCTTTTCTAATAAGCTAGAAAGGTAGGAAGCCAAGTGTAATGAGTTCTGTGCAATAATCAGCTTAATACTGTATTGCACTTGTGATCTGACCAAATTGCCTATTTAAACTCCGAGTCCAGTATAGTCAGGTCGATTTACTTACAGGGCACATTTATTGAGTTTAGCAGAACAACAAGTGAATGCAGCATCAGAGTGATCCGTCTCAAGACGTCGTGTTAATGGTAATAACGATAAACGGTAAGTTATTTTTATTCTCCACCTAATAATTCAAAAAAAACAAAGAAAACAAAAACTGTAATTCATGTTTCTACACACACGCACACACACACACACACACACACAGCCCTTTGTGCTACCTCATCCTTTGACTTTGAGGCACAAAGGTGTGTCAGCTAACTGTCGGTGCAGCTAAAGGGAGAAAGCATCGCAGTTGGAGCAGCTTATTCAGGTGAAACTTTTAAGAAGCAAGCCCAAGCAGTGCTTTCAAGTAGCAAAGAGCTTGTTCTGTTTCAGTGCATGAGTCATTTGGCTTTAATGCTTTACCTGTGGCTCAGAGGCTGGGCTCTGGCACGGACTCAGGATGCAGTGCAACCTATTGACTGCCCAGGGACAGAGAGAGAGAGAGAGAGAGATAAAAGCAGAGCTATAGTGGACTGAGAGCGCTGGTGAGTGACAGACACACAGAGAAGGAGAAGGGGGAGAGATGCCAAGGCAGAAGAAGAACAGAAGGCTTTCTTCTTCTCTTATTTTTGTTTTTGGGCTCAGTTCAAGATTCTCTGTTGGGAGAGAAGCCTCCTCTGAAGAGGCGGCTGCTCAGAACCTCAATAGCATCCAGCCTGTGTTCTTGTGTATGTGTGTTTTTGGGTAAGTGTTCCAAAATGAGAGCGCTGATGGAGTCAGCTGGACTCTGATTGGAGTCAAAACCATTATCCCAGCAAAGCCATTATCCCATTAGATAGCACGCCTCACGCAAACACATTCACGACCAACAAAAAGGACACAACTCATATCAGCAGCTCATCATCTGCAGCAAGTGGGATGCCCCGCACTGACTGGTGACTTATTGTCGGTGCCGGGCCACCATCTGTGCGTCAGTTCACACGTTCATCCGGAGCATTATCCTCAGCGACTATCCTAAGCACAGCCCGGCCACAGCTTTCATCCATGTCAGCTGCTGAAATGATGATGCATAACAAATGAAGTCTTCAGAGGAATGCATTCCTTTGCAGTAAAGTCCCCGAGGCTGTACCGCATTAAATGTATGCAACCACTTCTCCTCTCCTTCTCTGTCGTTCCAGTAACTGGTCACTATTGGACTGTGGCAATATTTTTCCTTTTTGAAAATCAACCTCCAACCTTGAAATCTGGGCACTGCAAACTTGATTTGTTACTGTAGCATCAGTGTTTTCCAAAACCTGTCTGCAACCTTTGCAGGCGAATAATCATTTCAAGCTCCCTCGCTTCCTGCACAGCGTCTGACTGCCAGGCCTTTGCACAATTAAATTAAAAGCTCCTTGTTACAGCCATTATGGAGTTTCCTAATATGCAGTACAGTAGAAGGAAATGATTGACATTACAATGTGCTGATGGTGATATTCCATACTGCTGCAGCTACATGTCAAGACAGAGAGATGATAGGCTGCAGGAATCCTTCCATGCTGTCATGTTCCCTCTGATTTGTTTACAGCCGGCGACTGTTTTAAGTGTTTGATTGTATCTGACGCGAACCGCCAAGATCACTCAGAAGGCTTCTGTGCAATCTTTACTGCACTTATCATTTTGCATGTGTGACAAAGTGGGTGAGAAGACCATTTGTCTATATTCTTAGTTAACATTCTTGTTTTGATTTAACCATATTTCACATGTAATCTGCAACAGGCAAACATCTACTATCCCGGGTTTGTTTATGTTTTGCACTTTTACAGATTATATAACATCTTGGTTTAAATCAATTCCTACAAGTTTGTTAAGTTAACATGTTCTTTATTTCAACTGTTAATTTGTATTGTTTAAACTTACCTTACCTACCTGTCTTGCAGAAACAAAAGGAGGAAATGTAGTTTTACTTCCTGCTTTATACCTGCTGGGGGAAGGGGAAGAACTCTTATAATTTAATAAAGTTGATTTTAGAGGGTTTGAGAAGAAATAGATTTATTGTTGTAATATGTATTGATTACACCAGAGTTTATGTTGCCAGTAAAGAGGAGTAGTAGACGTTTGAATATAATCACGTTCATCTTACCTACCTACTGAATGGAATAGTCCAGAGGAGAAATTGTTTGGTTAAGTGGACTATTTAAGCAGAAGAACTCAGGTGTTTTAGGAGAAAGGTTCAGGTCAGTGTAGCTGTGTGCAGTTTGACCTTAATTTCCGTTGATTTAAGTTCAGTTATGTTTATTTGAACTGAGTTAATTATAGAGTTGAGTTTCTTATTTGTTTCTTTGTAAATATTGTTTGGGCCACAAAATGGTGAATAAATCACTTGCTACACTAGACAGCATCAGTCTCCTGCACTTCTTTGCCCGCTTAAGTCGAGTCCTACCACAGCATGTAAAATAATACCCACTGGTCCATTTTTCATTCTTTACTGGCTTCTTCTGGAAAACATTTGCTTAATTCATGCAGGCGCTTTGAGACGGTGCATCAAACAGAAGTGAAACGGCCAAACTAGCTAAGATAAAAAGACCTCAGCCCAAACACAGGCCACGCCAATCATCCTCAGGAAACAGCATTATCATTGTGTAAAAAAATAAAAAACATTTTGTGCAATAAAATGGTTTTTGCGGGGCTAACAGCTGCATCTGTCTAATTCTTGCTTCATCCTAATTTCCTCTAAGGGTGCTGAAAGGGACAAGCCACACCGAGCAGTTATCTGACAAGACAATCTACTATTCTCCGTGTTATTGTAAGCCAGGTGACATACTACAAACACGATTTCTCAAGTTTAGTGCTTGCCGAAAACAAATTGGTACTGAATAAAGTAATGGCCCAGCAGCTTAGCAGAGCATGAAGCTGGTTTATACATGGGTGTTGTTATTAACATGCATGAACCTTTCAAAATATGGGAAATGATGGTGTCGGTGCAGGTGGTGGATCCACTTCTGATACTAAAGCAAAAGATCAGTGCAAACTGCTTCACAAAGATGCTGGCAGCTTGTGTTTCATTACTTGGGCTTTGTGCAAAACAGTTTGTGAAGGTGATGAGTGGAAGCGCGTGTTTAGACACATGTGCTAATCATGGAGGCACATTAAAGCGCATTAAGTAAAAGAGAGGTAAGAGCTGATTGTGTAATCTTATCTGTAGTCACTGCGTTCGTTTGAAGAGTTTAAGAGTTTAAGAATGAGTTAATGTTCAATTTACAGAATATGGAGTTAAATTTGTTTTTCTTTGGATACTGTTATAAATTCTGCTGCTGCATTTTATTCTGGTCTAATAAATATGGCAAAAAGACACATTCCTTCATTATGGTTAGTAAGGAAACTTGTGACTTTGAAGTCTTCAAGCTTTGCATATGTGTGCTCATGTACTCTACTGATCCATGAAGAAACTCAATTATTTATGGGTCTGGAACATGAACTGAAATTCACTGACACTTAAACTGGTTCCATGCATTGAGTCACTTGGTTGCTTTTTTTCCTGTTTTAACTGCAAAGGCTGAAAATCAAGCAGGTGAGCTGAGGGTGAATGCATACAGCTGCAGTACAGTGACACTTCAGTGTGACATGGAGTCCTGATACATGCACACACAGCTTGCAGCATTATACACAATAATAATATACAACAGAGTACATGTGTGAGGAAAATCCTGTACAAGTAGTGAGCACTGCCCGGGGGGAGGGCATGGCAGACGAGCCAGAAGAAGCATTTAGTGCTTATAGTTCACACGTTTAGATTATGTCATTACTTAGCATAGTGGCATTATGTGCACAGTTGTACAATGGGTGATAATTCCCCGGGGATCGGTCCACCTGCATCTGCAAAAACACCACACAGCCTGCTGGATGTCACTTTGGATTACAACCATCTGTTTAAATACTGTGAAGTGATAGATAAAGAGCCTCTTTACTGAGCCCACGCTGTCTGTGGCTGAATAACATCGTGTCTCTAAGTAGATTCAGTGTGAGAGTCTGTCTGCAGTGCAGCAGTGAACATCCAAAGCATCTCCTCTAACTGGCTGCTGTGGCTCTGCGCTCCACCAAGCAGCTGATTTACACCAGTAGGTGAGAACCTGGGAACCCAGGTTGTAATTCGTCACCAAGTCACCACCCACAGCGGAACACCACCCAATACCTGATGAGGAGACGGCGCTGCGCCGCGGACGAGTGTTTCCCAAAAGAGAGCGCGTGCCCTTACGTGTGAGGGCACAACCACAGTGAGCGGAGCAGCGACAAACGATAGCGTTGAAAGGGAAACACACACGCAACAGTACAAGCACGCATGCACACGCATGCATTCAGACTAAAAGCACTTCATTCACAAAAGCCGCCCACACAGAGCCCAGCCCGCTGAAACTTTACATTAGACACATACAACACTGCCCCACACCCACATGTACACGCTCACACACCCACAGCAGTGCCCTCTCCTCACAGCGCTGTCACAGAATCTCATTGTTATCATCCCTGCTGCACCGCACTGTGTATGCACTACCTCTGCCACTGCTTCCCCTCCCCAAAAACCACAGTGAGGGACTCAAACACACATTTATGGAGCTACCGTCAGTCCACATCATTTATGGCTGCATGTGGAACGTGCAAACCATTTTACAGCACCAGGAGGTAAACAGAGCTGCCTCAGTCTTTGAACTAACAGTTTTAAGTTGCTGCAGGATTTTTTTTTTTTTGCACAGAAGCTCAGCTGGTCTATTAAAAGCACAAAACTGGAGACAGGTGCACATATGTTACATACAGCCTGTGTTGGACTTGTGTTTGTACATAACTTCCACCAACATATCTCCTCATGACAACATATCAGCCTCCTTCAGGGAGAAATGGGGAAACGGAGCTTCTCTGTAACCTGCCACAACAAACACATGACGAACATGAATGAACATGAAGCCAGAGAAACAACTTACCTGGCACACAGTCTAAAAGCAGGAGGCATCTAGGACCACAAGCTTCTCTGTCATCTGGAGACAGCAGAAGATTAGACAGTCATAGTGCATGAGATTAAAGACTTCCTGAGCTCTCTCATCTATCCTATGACTTTTGCCTCACATTGATCCAAACCTTCTGAGAAAAGGTAAGGGGCTGCCAAAAGGAACGGCTAAAAAGGCAAAGAAGGGTGGCAAAACGGCTGCGAGATGCTCAGATCTCCTCCACTAAGACGAGTTGCGAGCGCAACGTGAGGACCATCCACTGCAGCAGAGCAGAGTAGCGCGCAGCAAAGGAGGAGAGGGAGGGAGAGAGGAGCGAGGCAGGCAAAACAGGCATTTACTGCTGCTGGTTCCAAAAGCACGGCTGGAGCGAAAACCTGGGACTGGAGTGTGGATCCTGCTCTTTTGCTTTCATACAGATGGAGAGTTATGGAGAGCATAGACAGAGCAGAGCATCGTTGTAGGACGTGGTGAAAGGCTTATGTCTGCTGCACGACCTCCATCTGACTTCTCTTTTGCACAACATTTAATATTTTCCCCTTCTTGGCAACAAATATTTCATGTTTGCTATCATTCTCCAGCTTCTTCAGAGTTGCTGTGGACAAACTATTGAATCATCTCTAACAACAGCTATCATATTCTTTTGTTTCCTTACTTTATTTCTCTTTATTGTGCTGTCTCGGTCATTTTCCAGCTATATAAATCTGTACAGCGGAGATCCAAGGTGATGACGGACACTGCATTCCCACAAGAAGTCAAATGATGCACAAGGAGTATTCATTCTATTAACCGCACATGGATATTCATGTTAAACTCTTTCTGACAATGTGGCACATTTTGCTATAATCTCTCTTATGGAGCAGTTGGGCCACCTGGCTAAAGTGTCTCTTGCTTGCTGTACTGTAACAAGGGAACAGGCTTTTAGTTAGAGTCCTTCGGCCCCAGCAGGGCTCAAGGTCGCTTGGCAGAGCTGCCTGCCGGCAGCCGAAATCCTTCAATGATTAACAGCGGCAGACAGGATGGAAAAGCTGTCAATCCAAATCTATAGTCTTGGCCAAGAGAGCCGGCCAGCTAACCCACGTGCATTCTAACAGCGCTCGACCAGGTAGAGCGGGGAGATATATGAACCCACAGAAAAAAGTCAATCCCCTCTCAGCGAAAAGGTGGGTACATACAAAATACTGATATTGTTCTGCAGCTCACCAGGGGACACGACAAGGTCAGAATGGCTGTTTGTCTGGGTTTATAATGAGCTCAGGTCAGAGCAACGTTTGATCACATGTTACCTGGTGGATTCATGTTTTCACAGCTTCATTTGATCTTTATTGTAAATCGGTTGTCAAAACACACAGCTGGGGGACGGCTGTTGTACCGGGGGGCACCCCGGAGACATGACCAGCGTGACCAGAGAATTTGATTGCTTAAACCGTGCTTTATTAAGAGGGCAAAGAAACTAGGAAAACACCAGACTAACCTTTAACGCTAATTCAGGAAGTCAGAAACAAACCTTATCCTTAGCTATGAAAGCATTCAAGAGAACTAGAAGTGAGGCACAACTCAGAATTCCTATATTACATTGAATGCCTCACCAACAAAAGACTTTAATTGAGTGAATTCTTTAGTTTCAACCGTCGCCAGGGTTTCCTTAGTTCCTTCTGATCTGTTGCATTGTGTAAATAAAACGCTGCTGTTGCATTTTCACTCCTCGCCTCCGGGTGGCATCTGCACTTGGGTCCACAGCTTGTCTACAAGCCTGGCGGCCCAGGAGCTTCTTCCTGTGAGGTGACAGTGCTAGCCACCGTGCTAACAAACCAATACTGGACTTATGAACTTTATATTATTAATTTATTAAAGCTGATAACACGTTACAGTGACATCAGCACACATTATATTTTATGAGACTGATGTTTTCATAAAAGCATTGTTACATGTTACAAATATTGGCTTTCCGTGCTGACTTATTTGTGGTAAACAGAGCAGGGCGATATGACCAAAAATGTTTATCGTGATACACATTTGAAAATTTGCGATAATGATATAACTGACGATATAATTGACACTAGACAAGATACTTTACAACTCCACAACTTTATTAGTGCAAAAAATCCCATCAATGTATTAAACAAGCAGCTGTTTTTTATGTGCATTAAAGTTATATAAAAATGTAACAGTGCAAATGCAAATTCCTTGCTGACAGTTTAACCAAAAGGCATTTCCAGTGGAAACTGGCCGACATATCCTCAGCTTAACCATGTATAACTTAAAAACAGGTTATACACACACAATACGGTAATGTTATGTTGAAGCACAGTACGTATCACTCCCGCCTACGATAGCCGTAATGCTCCGACAATCCATCAAGCGGTGCGGCTTCGTAGCTTAGCAAAGTCGTACTAAAACATTTGATAGATTTTCGAGCGCCGTGTGCATAAATTCGTTTCGAGGTCAGTAAACACAACCAGAATTCATACATAAGGCACATGGGATTATAAGGGGCACTGTCGACTTTCAGAAAAATCAAAGGATTGATTTTAAGTGTGCCGTATTTTCCAAACAACACGGTAATAACGACGGCCCGCTAGCATGGGCTACCAAAAATAGTGCTTTGTTGTGTATCTGACGGACGAAAGCTAAACCAGTTCCACACCACTGAAGCTGCAGCATTTTTACAAACCAGTTCTGGTTCATCCGTTTCATTCAACGATCCGCTTCCGCTCTCCTCATTCTGCGTCGCCGCCATGTGCGTATGTGCGTTTTAACCATATTCTATCGCGATATTTCATTTTCCTATCGTTCCCCAAAATTACACCGGTATTACCGTGAACGGTATGATATAGTCCAGCCCTAGTGGTAAAAATAACTGTTGTTGTTTCTCACTGCATAAATTAATGCTGTTTGACTCAAAATGATCTTTTTATTTTTTTTCCTTCCCCAGTTTTAGCAAAAACACAGCACTGACTGCCAAGCTCAAGATTTCTTCAGATATTCTTCCTGCAAGCCTTTCAAAAGTTTTAGTGGACTAAAAATATGTTTATTGATCATTTAATACTAAGCTATAATAATTATATATAATTAGCATTAGCTTTTGCATGGTTAAAGGTATAGTGTATAATTGTTCACAACTAGATGTCAGTAGATTGCAGTCAACTCAATTCTGCCCCCTGGCTGCTGTTATTTTTGGACGATGTCATTACACACTTTGCATTCCTTTATATGACTTTACTAGCAACAGGTCGAATATTTAAGTCCATCTCTATCAACGACAAAGCAGCAGCCTTATTTATATATAAGAACATTATATATAAAGGTGCTAGCTCTGCAACCTAAAATAACTCTTTGTTAGTCAGTCAAACGATTTACAATTGCTTTTAAATTTAACACATTTTTACCATTAATTACAAATACTTAAACATCTTTATTGAATTTGGCCAGAAATAAAACACTGGAGTAAATTTTGATAAACAGCCATCAGATAAACTTTGATTTCTCAAAGTGTGAAATCAGGAAGGAAAAGTGTGACCTTGAAGCTCACAGTTCATCTGCTAACCAGCCGAGCATCTCGTGCTCTGACTGTGGCTGTTGCCTCCTCGTCAGAAAATCGCTTATTTAGTTTGATTCAGTCCCTTTGCGCAGGAAAAATTTGGGAGCGAAATAAAGCGATTTGTTATATTTTACAAAGTCTGATGAGAAACTGCAGCTCAGAAAAAATACTTACAATATGTGTAAGCGCTCATTAGCGTCCTCGCCGAAAGACATTCATGTTTTCCAGGAGCAATTTGGTCCAGAAGGTAGAATATATGATAATGTAGCTCCTCAGACAAGTTACAACTCTAAACTGGTGCAACATGGAAAGACTGACAATGAAGACTGATTGTAAATATGTGCTTGTTTGGTTTCTACAAATTTACAAGATTTAAAAAAAATCAATTTTCAATGTGAAGTAGGAAAAGAACGCGATCGATTACGTTCGCCCTGGACTAATAACGCTGGTCTGCACGTGCATCCTGCTCATTGCACTGCAACATTTAGTTTGCAATCTGCAATTTTGTTTTTCAAACTAGGAAAATGATAAACAACAAAAAAACAACAACAAAAAAAAAAAACGCAGAGCGCAGTGTCACCAAATCCCCAACCCGCCTGCAGCCTCTTCATGGCATGAAGGCCATTCAGAGTCATAATCTTAAATACTCGGTCAAGTCACCAAATATTTCATCATTATTTCTACTACCTGCTTTTTAAAAAAAAAAAAAAGAATTCTCAATAAAGCATTTATAAATTATACATTGAATCTATTATTGCAAGTTTCAGTATTTAGAAGGATTTTTAAAAAATCAGTTCGTTTAATCACAGTGAGCTGTGGGCGCTTTTGTTTACAGCTTATTTTTGAATATGTTTTTAAAAAGAGTCTTTCTCTCTTCCAGAGAAAGACTAATGGAGCTCTCGTTCTCCTAAAAGCATATATATCTGAAGAGCAATTTTCTTATGAATAAATGTAGCGCTATTTTAAAATCACCACTGTTCATTAAGCAAGTCATTAGTTCACTCAGCTACTTTCACAAAGCATTTGCAGAAGAAAAAATTATGCAGAACACTTGACAGACTTGCACAATCTGCTACATCAGGTAGAAAAAGACAGCTTCAGATTCTCTGTGTAATCTTATGTAAGCCCAGTTTATTTCCTCCCATCTCTTCATCTTCTTCCTTTTTCGGAAGTATTGTCATTCTCCGAGCTCGACACGTCGTGAACGTACAATACCTCTACTCTCCTGTGTCGGGACTTCCTCTTTGTGTATAACAAATCTCATCTCACAAAAATATTCATTTCACGGGTCGCTGTCCCACACAAGCCAATACCCACAGAGGGAAAGGCATTAAGCATTACTCCTTTCTCTATTCAAATTCAAGACTGCAAAGTGCGCCTGTGCAAGAGATATCAGCCTCCCGCCGAACGTGGTTTGTCCTCGTAATGAGGTTTGCGGCCACATCTAACCATTCATTCAAGCCATTCACCAGCAGGCTTATCATTGCTCTCCAATGACTTTGGCTAAATGACGTGCAAAGGAGACACGTCTCACCTGTCTTGTTGCATTGGACTGATGTGCTCTGGGCAGTTTGTCATTGTTTGATGAAGCCCCATGAAGGCCACTCAGTGTTGAGGGAATTATGCATGGAAGGAAGGAGAAAAATGAAAATCTATTGCCTAATTTGAACCATGTCCTCAAAATCAAATGATCTATATATATATCTTACTGTTTCACATATTTTGAAACATGCTTGGTAAAGTGATAAAAGTAATAAAGTGACAGAGACACCAAAACAAACCACAACAATAACCACAAAACACACATAAGAAATCTTATAAAATCTACAAAAATGACTTCAGTAAAAAAGAAAAGTAATGAAATTATATTAAAACAAAGCAAACAAATCCATAAACAACAGCAGCTGAAATGACCTTCGGATTAAGGCGAGGGAAGTTTTAGATTCTTCGGCATCTTATTCCAATTAAAACTGGACTTACCAAGCTCATTACAAACAGCAGCACCTGCATCGTATCACCTGAAAGTGTTCGATAAGGCCCCACATTTAAGAACAGGAACAAAGTGGGTGAAAAACACAGGAAGGGTATTATTTAATGGGGAAATATCATCCACTTGGCATTTCTCTGACATTTTACTCTCAGATTTAATCCACACAGCTATAAAGTTTATAACTGTGTAAAAAAAGCTAACAGAATTTATTTTCCCTGCACTAAACATACAACTTCCTGCTGAACACATGCTGCCCCACCACTGTTTATAAAACTGAAATTATAAACGTTACAGGGCCTGTGTAACATGGATGTAAGAAGACTATGCACTAAGTGCTGCACACAGCGGTGCACTAAGGGTGGCGCTCATAGCAGCATGCTCACAGCATCAAGCTAACATGTGGCAGGTATAATGGTTACCATGTAGCATATCACCCCACTGAGGCTAAAAGGTCGTTAGTTTTTCTTTAATTTTCTACCAAAAGTGTAACGACAAATTCAGTGTTAAGGCCTCGGTCACAGAGACCTATTGGTCTGTTGTTTGGGGAGTGGTTGCTGACTGTTGCTGGGTAAAGTTGGCCACAAAGCTGGTGATGGACCGTAAACCTCCTTGTGATTGCTTTGGTGCCTAGCATATTGCGGTGATCGTCCACAGCTTGCATGAAAGATGCAAACTTGTCTCCAAAGACTTGCTAACTAACCACCGAGCAGTAGGGAAATGTTCAAAAGTACGATGCAAACCAGAAACAAAAAATGCTCGCTTTCAAAGTAAAAGCTGTGATTGTTGAAACACATTTAAAAAGGTGCGACTGCTGCTCTGTTTCCACTTTGTGTAACACTTGCCAGTCTGCTAGCAACCAAAGCAAATGCTAGGACGTTTTCAGTGCAACGCTATATTTCTCTGTGCAACCTGTTTCAGCCAGGAAATTCCAGCAAACCCTCAACAACCAGTAAAGGAATAGACAACTTGTGTCTAGGCTCGTGTGACTGGGGCCTAATATAGTAGTGAAGAGACTCGTGTGAGCCTGCAGGAAGCATGAAAGCAAAGGGTGAGTCAATGAAATGCAGCATAGTGGCAATGATACAGGCTAACTACTATAGCTGTGGGCCTTTTGTCAGAATCTACAGGAGCTCTTCCAGAGCCACGGCCAACGCCCTGCAACTTTTTTCCTTCTGTAAGGTGGTCTTAGTAAATTAGCTTTGAATAAAATCACTCCAGTAAGTCAGCTTCACCTGGACTCACCGTTCTCAGGGCCCCACTATGAGCTGTTCACCTGTTAGGCATCACAAAATAACAATTTGTGAGTAACACAATTTAGTAGCCACTGTTTTCCAGTAAATATCCAACATCTGAACTTAACCAAGCCCACACACATGCATTACTGTGGCAAATTGTATACAGTAGACCATGCGTTACCTGCACAGCATCAAAACTTCTAAACTACCATGACATTAAATGTATCCAAGAGGAAATATCTATCAGACAAATCAAATCCAGAGATAATTTAATACTGTGTCTGTATTCCTGGCATATCTGGCTCTGCTTGCAGCTGGAATGATGGCTCTCCTAGGCGATCTGCTTTCTCAGATCTCATTTGCTGCTACTTTTGTTTGTGGTGTGGTGTGTGTGTGTGTTATGTAACCACTGTACCCTCTGCTAAACACTGCTATAGTTGTTCAAGGTGATATCGTCCACAGTATTGAAAAGCATTTCTCACACAAACCTCACAACCCGGCAGTATGTCTGCATAACAGCGCAGATTCACACCTCAGAATAAAGCAACTATGTAACAACTGAATCATTTACAGTAGATTTTAAAGATATAGGGGGTGGTGGTGTCTAGAAAGGCTCCATTAATATCAGTCCACACCCACTTCAAATTATATGAGGCGTTAACCAAAAGGAGGAATGTTACCTGCGTGCATTTTTCATGTTGCTCCCTAATTCTTATCGCCTGCCACCTGAGCATTGACTGGGTCAGCACAAAGCTTGATGAACGACGCCTGGTTAGCTCTAAGAAAAACAATGTGCTCAAAATGCCAAGTTGTTCTGTTTGCAGCTGACGAATGCATAAGAAATGACTCCAAGCAGGTGATTACTTGACTGAATTAAGTGGTGTGATGGATTTTCCCAAAGGTAATAACAAACCCAACAAAGACGAATGTGTGAGCAAAAGTCCTCCTACTGCAAGTGGATAATGAAGAGGTAAAACACACATGCAACACTCAATTTCTTAAACTGCAGTGCTACTTTACTTCCAGAAGCAGACAATAAATTGTTGCAGCTACAGTTTTATTTGGGGAATTCGCCTGAAACCCTCAGAATGAGCTGAGACGTGACACGTGTTAACATTTTAATGTCTATAATCCAGAATACAAACAAATTAATCAAAGGAAACTTCTAAAAAGTCCTTTTTGGGTCCATTATAAATGATCATATGACCGCGTGGGATAGGTCATCGTCTAGCTTCTTTCCATTTGAAAATAGTATTCAAATGCAGTCATTTTTAAGCATTTATGAATTTGGAGTCATCAGAAATATTAGAAAAAATGAATTATTAAGATGCATGTCTTCTTTCTAATCACCTAGAGCTATTGTAAAAGATGTTAGCCAAACACTGACCAGTGTTAATTTGTCACTGTAATTTCCTCTCCAGATATCTTGCTGGTTCAGAGCTTAGTTTGATCAGCCCCTTGGGAGTTCCTTGGACTGCTTTCATGGATTCAAAATGTTCCTTCTACTTTGTCCTGCTGACATCATCATAATCGTTGCTACGTTCCTACATTTCCTTCACATACTGTCAACTTTTGCCGAGGATAATTTGTGCACACATCTTTGTGATACCACCAACTTAAAAGTATCCAATCACCATCGTGCACGGCCATCCACGTGATGCAAAATGACATGAATCAGATGACGAGGCCACCTTCTTCCTCTGATGGAATCTGTTATGATCTTTAGGGTAGCACGGTCGCACAGTGGTTAGCACCTCACAGCTAGAAGGTCCTGAGTTCAATTCCACCATCAGGTCGTTTCCAGGTACTCCGGCTTCCTCCCACAGTTCAAAGACATGCAGTTAGTGGGGTTAGGTTAACTGGAAACTCTAAATTGCCCAAAGGTGTGACTGTGAGTGTGAATCGTTGTCTGTGTGTTAAGCCCTGCGACAGACTGGCGATCTGTCCAGGGTGTACCCTGCCTCTCGCCCTATGACAGCTGGGATAAGCGGAAGAGGATGGATGGATGTTATGATGTTTATCTACATTTTAAAGTTAACCAACCTCCAGTGGTTGTGTGCAGAAGTGTTTGAAGCTAATGCTAAGAATCAATTTATGAGTTCAGAATTCAAGTATTAGCTTTGCTGTGGATTTAAAAGCAAATGGATTTGTCACCACTGAATAATACACCTTTCTCTTGTAAGCTTTCAAAAACATCTCCACATACCACCTCTGAAAGAATTGTTATAAACAACACTGGAGCACAATGTCCATCTCACACCGACCCGCTATCCCAAGGCCTGCTTTCATGCAATCTTTGTAAATGATGTTTGCCTATTTAGAGTCCTGACTCAGCAGGGCACTTTGTGGCTGTGGCCCAATAGAAAGGAGACCTTCAGCAGTTTGTCTCTGATTCATCTAAATCATTAGTTCTTTAAAACACTGTGCTGGAGGGCGGATGTTTATGACCTGCGGACATCAAAGGTGTAAATCAGGGTTGGTGCTGGCTTCTCCTCAGAGGCATCATCAAAAATGTGATGAACAGTCAGCACAGTCAGGAAAACGTTTCATCTGATAACATTTTACCACATCATGAAAGCATGTGTGTGTAAAAGATGACATGAAATGAATCACTGCATACCTGCAAGTCCTTGTATTTCAATTACGAACAGCTGTATTACCTGTTTTTGCCAATTCTAGCTTTCAGTGGGCAAAAGCTTCCTGTAAACCTCGTGTTACGTTTTCTTCGACTGTTAATAACAAGTGTGAAGCAGGACTTTGTCAAACATGCTTCTATAATAGCTTGATGTGAATTGGAAGTGTATAAACTGTAGGGGTTTAGACCATGACCCCACATCTGTAGTTCATGCCTGGCTTGGGGCATAAGCTCTTCTGCAAACAGCACAGCAGCTGACATGTGCAACAGTCGAATGATATTTTTTGTCTCTCGATTGTTGACCCTCTAATAAAAGCTTGAAAACTATGCAAGCAAAGCAAAACAAGGTCAAAATTACTAGGCTCATTCTTATTATTCCGAATAAGAATGATAATTCTTATTATATCGCCAACGTTGCAGAATGTGTTTTAAAACAAAATTTACTCAAATCTGGTAAATTTACAAAATAAGCACATAGAAAATTGTATGCACAAGGTCACAATAGTAAATAACAACGTTTACGCAAATGTGTGTACCTGTTGTAATGCGCCGTGACATGACAGCATGGTGAACCAGGCCCAGCTGCACACATGCAGGCCTACCTGCTGCTTTTATGGCTCTTCCTAATGCTCAGACGACCACATCTGTGAGTCCAGAAGCTCAAAATGTGCATTCTCAGTGGCACAGTGTTAGCAATTCCTCCTCAATAATGTGACACAAGCCTTGGGAAAGGACACCCTGAGTCATGACAAACATTCTCTCAGGATGTTGTTTTTTTCCAGAAAATGGTGACAGAGAGAAAAAGATGTACACAGCATCAGGAAATGAGATGCATTAGAGATTGAGCAGCGGTGATTACTACACTGCCGGGGGTGGGGGTGGGGGGGGGGGGGGTGTACCCATCCACTAACCAGTGCTGGACTGAATAGAAAGAAGAAGAAGAAGAGTTGCGATGAAATGCTCACAGGCTGCGAGTCTGCACAACACTACGGCATATAGATTGTAAGGAGCGTGAATAACCTCACTCAGAGAGAAGACGACTAGTGAACTCAATAAAAACCAAATCAGGGAACTATGCACATGGGGACCGGCTATTACAGGTTTGAATCATTCCCACACTGGTCTCGACTCTATTATAACAGATAAAATGAACTCTGTGATTTGCAAACGTGATTGGCACTAATGTTAATCAAATAAGTCACAAAATTGAGAAATACTCCCCCAAAGTGTGATTGTCCAGTTTTAGGTTAGGAACCCTAATTAAGTGTGGCAGGCAAATGTCTTCTTTCTTTGTAAATGGTGGGAAAAAGTTCCCCCGATCAAAGAAAGAGAAAATGTTCAAATGACGTTTAAGTTATTTCCTTATTAAATTCAAGAGCAAATGTAAGGACTGGGTCTTTGCTGGGCTAACTGCAGACACCAGTTAGTTTACTCGCTGTTACCAAAGGCCAGTGGGATTTCATATATGCTGAAAAGGCTCAGTTCACATGAGTCATCCAATTCTTTAACAAATGTAGTTTGCAAAAGTTGACACAGATGCAAATATAGAAGACTGAGATTTTCACCAATGCAACGTAAATGAGACTTCTCAAAAGATTCTTATGAGAAGTGACGTAGGCTCCACATCACGGAGCAAAATCATTGGACCAATGAAAGAGCTCTCATAAACCGCTAAAAAACAGTAAACAAGCAGGACTTAGCACACAGTCAACCTTACACTGGACATTTGAGCTACCGTCGTCATCATCTTCTCATACTATAAAGTTTGTATCTGTACATTTTACAGCAGACTGCGTCCACTGCGCACACGTTTGTTGACGTATGTCTTTTGGTTTGGGGACGCTCTACACTTGTGCAGCTGACTGCTCCCTGATTATCGATAAAGTTATTGAAATAGAACAGTGACTCCCAAACTGTGGGCGGGGCCCCCTGGTCAGCTGTGAAGGTACATTTACAGTTATTTATGTGAATTTATTTACATTAAAAGTGAATTAAAACTGGTAACTGTGATATTACTCTGTGATGGCCAAACCCGTGGCCACACTAAAGTCGGTAACTATTTTCATTCTTCATTTGAACATAGTAATATATTTTAGTTACCAATAACTTTATTGATTGGTTTGGATACATTTGTCCTATTTGTAAGCGCGTACATTTAGTTTACTTATGTATTCATACCACTTCATTTCTTTGTCTTTTTATTTCTTACCTGCCATCATCCCTGGGAGTTGCTGGACAAAAGATGGTAGCCAGGGTTTGAAACCATTAAATGCAAAGGTAGATAATTGGACCACACCACCACTTCCTGCTGAAGGGGAGAATGTGTGTTTTCTTTCATTTAAAAATAAAGTATTTGTATTTAATTAAATATTTGAGTTTAGGGTTTAATGGTTTTTGGTTTTCTTCTTTAGTGTTTAGTTTATTAACAAACTAGATTGTACTGCATCGTTTGTGATTTATGATTGTGTTTTGTTTGTTACCCCTCATGTGTCACAGTGGTCTGATCAGCCATTATATATACCCTTGTATGTCACTTCATGTTTAGGTCAGTTATGTTTGTTTGTAGCAGTCATTTGGGTCGTTAGGTTTGCAGTCGTTGCCTGAGTTCAGTTTTGTTTCTTTGACCTCTTTTATGAGCTCAACATTTATTACGCTTGTAAATATAATTTTTGGGGGTTAAATAAATGGAAACTACTGTATATTTTTCTAATAATTCCTGGGACGACTCCTGTTTTTTCAACTCGGTCCATCACATACTCATTACTCTCGCCTGATGTTACTGCTCTGTACTGTAGTCCCAATAGTAAGGCTACAGTTTGAATAATATCTCCGTCCACATGTAAACGCCAAAAACGCAGGCAAACGTTGTCCAGACCATGCAAAACCCTACCTGTGAAATGTCGGCCAATCAGAAGCCTAGAAGCCTTCATCATTTCAAATGTTAATAAACAAAACAGTATTTTGGCCGGTGTAGACTCACAACTTAGGAATGAACAAAATGCAAACAGCATGCATAAATTTAATTTAAATGTTTTTATTTATTTATTCAAAACCAACGTCAGCATCGGGATTGTAGAAGTTCACTCTGACGCCTCTGTCTTTGTAAACGGAGGGACAGTAACTGCGTGTGTTTATGTAACTGTGTAAAAACTGCAGATATTCAGATTAACAGCCACAGCATTTTGTGTATATCTGCCATTGTAGAAATGTATCTCATGTAAACAATAACGTGGCGCACACCTTTGATGTTGCGTTACTAAATCTCCATTTTCTTCGCCCTCACGTACACGAAAAAACTGAGTTTTTAAAAATCTCTGTTTTCAGTGATCAAAAACGCCGTTTACGTGTGGACGAAAGGTGCAAAAATACCTGTGTAGGTGTGGTTGTAGCCTAAGTCAGCCACACATTGGCCTTAACGCTTTGCATATGACTGAGGAGCATTATCAATCTATCCTGTACTGCTTAAGATTTTTAAATAAAACTTTGAAGGGAACGCATCACCTCCTCTTGTTTCTGGATTAGAGGGAAGATTTAAGATTGGGCACTCCTGACGTTGGGAATGGCTGGTCTAGAAAATCTGGCCTATGTAAGTTACACCAAATTCTGATCCTAATATCTGGATGATTCCGGTCAATTCCAGTCTTCTATTGTTCAATTCTGGGAAGCCTGTGAGCATTGTAGCCTCATGTTCTCACTAACAGGAGTGGCGCCTGGTGTGGTAACCCATCTGCCTCAAGGTTTCTTCCACAGCATGTCTTTACCCTGTCTTCCTTCTCTCACCCCAACCAATCACAGCAGATGGCCCCGCCCCTCCCTGAGCCTGGTTCTGCTGGAGGTTTCTTCCTGTTAAAAGGGAGTTTTTCCTTCCCACTGTCGCCAAAGTGCTTGCTCATAGGGGTCATATGATTGTTGGGTTTTTCTCTGTATGTATTATTGTAGGGTCTACCTTACAATATAAAGCACCTTGAGGCGACTGTGATTTGATGCTGTATAAATAAAATGTAATTAAATTGTTCAAAGATTGGCTCTTGAGTTTCTCCCATGCGACTGGATGATTCTGGATGTTTTGGAGATCTGTGTGTATACTGGGATTTGTTCTCACCTCCCTCAAAGCACAAATTAACTTCTTGTAATTAGCATGTGACTCATAGTCATTTCACAGGCCCTCTTGCAGAGAAATCTGTCTCCACATGTATAACCCTGCATCTGGTACAGCAGAAAAAAGACAGATTAGGGGTCATCTGCTGATGTTTGCAGAGGAAAATTAAAACAAAGTGCGCACCCGCTAAATTAACTTGACCCACTGCGGCAGAACTGCGCACATATGTGGTCGTTTTTCCCCGACGTGGAAGACAAAAACACACCAGCTGGCTCGACGGCTACAGAGTGCACACACACGTGTTCTCCCATGAGCTGGACACGATGTGTATCTGTGTGTTTGCTGTTTATGGAATTAAGCTTTCTTTCAGCTTGTGACAAGGGAAATTAATTCTACTAAGTGGGAAAACGACATTATAACACCGGCCCCCCGTGCTAGTCATGAAACCTATTCATCTCACCAGGTGTGAAATATCACCGAGCAGAAAGCGGCAGGTTTAAAGAAACAAAGATCTCTATTATCAGCTGAAGACATTGCTGCCAGCAATATTTCAGGCAGTGACGGAAACAACTGGAATATCCTTCGTATTCTCTCAGCTAAGCACATAATCCTGTGCTGTAATGTGTAAAAACTGCCCTCCTCCTATCAACATGGTAAATCTTGTGTATATTTGCCTGCTTATTGGATATTACCAGCAACACAGCCCACAAACTGACTAACGTGGAACAGCAGGTTATCTGATCTCTGACTGCAAGAGCTCAGACTGTACAAATCGAAATGGGGATGCTGTTCACTTTACTGTAGTGTGCACAGCTGATAACTGAAGTAGTACTTAGCAGCTTAAAGGCATATTTTGTTTTAACATGTTTTATTGTATTTTACTTCTTTTATCTTATTTTTTATTTGTATTTATTTTTTTGTTCTTACTTTGCCTATGCTATTTGCATATGTACAGCACTTTGTGAACCCTGGTTTTATGTTAAGTACGTTACAAATAGAGCTGGTATGGTATATGCAGACTGATCATTCAAAAAAAATAAGCATATTATCCAAAATATCTGATTTTCATTGTTAAAATTAGGGAATAAAAACTTTTTATAAAATCTCTTCATTCATTCATTGAGGTTTTTTAGATATTTGTTTATTCACAGCATTCAGGTACTCAGGCATTCTGTTGGAGATGTTGGATGACCCGGTCTTGGCCAGGTTTGGCCTCACATTTGACTCCAGAACACTTTGGTATACAGAGAAGTTCATACAGGGAGTGCAGAATTATTAGGCAAGTTGTATTTTTGAGGAATAATTTTATTATTGAACAACAACCATGTTCTCAATGAACCCAAAAAACTCATTAATATCAAAGCTGAATGTTTTTGGAAGTAGTTTTTAGTTTGTTTTTAGTTTTAGCTATTTTAGGGGGATATCTGTGTGTGCAGGTGACTATTACTGTGCATAATTATTAGGCAACTTAACAAAAAACAAATATATACCCATTTCAATTATTTATTTTTACCAGTGAAACCAATATAACATCTCCACATTCACAAATATACATTTCTGACATTCAAAAACAAAACAAAAACAAATCAGCAACCAATATAGCCACCTTTCTTTGCAAGGACACTCAAAAGCCTGCCATCCATGGATTCTGTCAGTGTTTTGATCTGTTCACCATCAACATTGCGTGCAGCAGCAACCACAGCCTCCCAGACACTGTTCAGAGAGGTGTACTGTTTTCCCTCCTTGTAAATCTCACATTTGATGATGGACCACAGGTTCTCAATGGGGTTCAGATCAGATGAACAAGGAGGCCATGTCATTAGTTTTTCTTCTTTTATACCCTTTCTTGCCAGCCACGCTGTGGAGTACTTGGACGCGTGTGATGGAGCATTGTCCTGCATGAAAATCATGTTTTTCTTGAAGGATGCAGACTTCTTCCTGTACCACTGCTTGAAGAAGGTGTCTTCCAGAAACTGGCAGTAGGACTGGGAGTTGAGCTTGACTCCATCCTCAACCCGAAAAGGCCCCACAAGCTCATCTTTGATGATACCAGCCCAAACCAGTACTCCACCTCCACCTTGCTGGCGTCTGAGTCGGACTGGAGCTCTCTGTCCTTTACCAATCCAGCCACGGGCCCATCCATCTGGCCCATCAAGACTCACTCTCATTTCATCAGTCCATAAAACCTTAGAAAAACCAGTCTTGAGATATTTCTTGGCCCAGTCTTGACGTTTCAGCTTGTGTGTCTTGTTCAGTGGTGGTCGTCTTTCAGCCTTTCTTACCTTGGCCATGCCTCTGAGTATTGCACACCTTGTGCTTTTGGGCACTCCAGTGATGTTGCAGCTCTGAAATATGGCCAAACTGGTGGCAAGTGGCATCTTGGCAGCTGCACGCTTGACTTTTCTCAGTTCATGGGCAGTTATTTTGCGCCTTGGTTTTTCCACACGCTTCTTGTTGACTATTTTGAATGAAACGCTTGATTGTTCGATGATCACGCTTCAGAAGCTTTGCAGTTTTGAGACTGCTGCATCCCTCTGCAAGATATCTCACTATTTTTGACTTTTCTGAGCCTGTCAAGTCCTTCTTTTAACCCGGTTACCCAAAGGAAAGGATGTTGCCTAATAATTCTGCACACCTGATATAGGGTGTTGATGTCATTAGACCACACCCCTTCTCATTACAGAGATGCACATCACCTAATATGCTTAATTGGTAGTAGGCTTTCGAGCCTATACAGCTTGGAGTAAGACAACATGCATGAAGAGGATGATGTGGACAAAATACTCATTTGCCTAATAATTCTGCACTCCCTGTAGTGGACTCAGTGACTCTGAGGTTTCCACATCATCATCCCTCCACCGCCGTGCTGATGCTTGTCTGAGGTCTTTGGTTGATGATGTGCATTAAACATTACTCTCCGTAGTCTTGTGGTTTGTTCAGATGCAGCTTTGCAAACCTAAGCTGTGCAGCCATGTTCTTTTTAGGGGAAAAAAAAAAAGAAAAAAAAAAGAAAAAAAAGGTACACAGACCTTTTGGAAGGATGACCAGTGACCGGAAAACAGGGTCATGGGGAGCTTAGGCTCAGTGACACTCTGCAGAACTAATGTTCAGCACTGCAAACTTCAGTGTTTGCAATGACGGAGAGATTTCAGAACATAAAATGCAACTTGTTCTGAATCGGGCTGCATAGCTGCAAACCGGTCAGAGTGCCCATGCTGACTGCATAGATCGCCTGCTCTGATGAATCGCATTTCATTCGCATCATTTACCAGGGGAAGAGATGGCAGCAGGATGCACAATGAGATGAAGGCAACAGAGGAAGTCTGATGCTTCTGACTGTATTGTGCTGCAAGTCGTGGCATTCATGGATGTTATTCAGACAAATATCACCGAGCAAAACATTTCTGAAGAGTTTAAATGATCAGGCTGATTGGTGTGTTTCACAGCAATATCACATATGAGCCAAGCAGGCTCATATACTAATTAAAGCCATGACAGTGATGAAGCAGTAGACCTCGTGTGTTCATTATAATTGCCAGGACATTTCCACAGTGCCATCAGACAGGAAAATCATACAAGCTTCACTCACTGGGGTTGTTTCTTTGGTTGTGAGAATGACATATAAAAGGTGATTTTGCAGAAAAGCAAGCATGACAGGACATAAATACTTTGAAAGTGATACGACGGTAAATGTGTTGGTGTGTTGATGTGCAGCGTATGAACAGGGATGTCCCCGCTGCACCCACACGCTTACAAATGGACTCGCTGGTTGGAATTGACATTTAATTTCCAGCAGCAAACATCCCAGACCCTCCAAGACGGAGTCTGTTTGCGACGGATTTCCAAGCTTGCATTTTTTAATATGAGACATTTAGGCAGGTTTTATGAAAGAAAATTCACCTCTCAAAGCTCCAGATTCTCATTAGAAGTGAGACAGAAGGTGACGCTCAGCGCTCTATTGAAAAAGGAAAAATTAAAATGAAAAAAATAATTGGGTGGGTGATAAGCTGGGGTTATGTAACGTGCATGTGTCAATCACTGATTGGAAGTCATACAATGCAATGCCCAAAGTTAACAAACACCAGTGCATTAAAATTAACCAACTTGTACTAATCTAAATGGCACTGTATGCCAATAAATGTTTTTAAAAGTGCTAAAATCCAGATTTTTGCAGACACATCTAAAAATGCATGGTCTGTCTCTCAACTGCAGGCAACCATTACTTTTATTTGTTTCTATAGCCTGGGCTCTCTGGAGAAAAGAAGATCAGAAACAGAGTATGACTATACCACTGTTCATTCATTATTTAACAGCAAACTGACACAAAGTCTGTGATGGCTCCAATCTGAAATAAACTAAAGATAGTGTGCGTTACACCCTTTATATCCATCCCTACGTCACATAAACAGAGAATAAATCTATCTGGAAGTGAAACTGTCGTTACAAATGGTGCAGATATACTGCGGAGGGCGAGAAGAATCAAATAAAAATAAGACAATACAACATTACTGATGCTAAAACAGAAGCAGTGCTTTGTGACTGGGCTGTGGTTCAGAAGGCGGGCAGCATGAAATTGCCCTCCATGCAACTACCAAATATCTGTGCATTACCAGTGTGAGACTCAGCTGTGAGAAAGGTCAGTCTTCTCAATGGGGAAAGCCCTGTGAATTCACTCCAGGCTTTATCAATAATGCAGCGGGTGAATAAGAAAGAGAGAAAGAATCTACGGCGTCTGTGTCCTCAATGTCACGTTCAACGTCCAAGCAAACCTTTTATTATAGTGTAAATATATACATTCCTATAGATTCGCTCTTCCAGGTTTGCTCAGATCCACGTCAGGGCCCGATTTGTTTCAGCTGAGCAGATTTCACTTGACACTTTTTGCTGATAACAGATTTACAGACAGGAAGATGTTGGGCCACCATATGCTGCCAGAACAGCTTCAATTTAACGGAGGGATGGCACACCATTGTTCCAAAGAATATTTCCTCGCTGTGGGGAGATCTGTTTAACATGCTTGTCCAAGCCCTCCCTCAGGTGTTCAGCTGCTTTAAACCTGATGACTCTGGATGGCCTTGGAGTAAGCTGTAGTAGTTCCCTGGTGATTGCATAGATTTTTTTTGTGTGTGTTAAGATTAGATTAATTGCAAGTACCTGAGACTGATCACCCAGAGGTTGAGCATGCAATGCAATGCCACTCACTGCAGGAAGGTTTAACTTACTGTCACTTGTCTATATCTACATATATTGACTCAAAAGTACCAAGAAATAGACACAAGTTTCTTTTATTGTTTTTTTCTACTGTTAGTTTTGAATGGTACTACTTAGTTTGGTGACTTGTTTGTCTGAATATATAAGTTAGCAACCTTAAAACGTGCAGTGGTCATAATAAACTGACATAAGGGGCTGAAATGCTACAAATACTTCACAGCTGAGTGGAGATTCTGGACTCTGCTCTCACTTTCTGTGACTATTTCTGAGTTCCCTTGTAATAACTTTTGCATTTCTCCCGACCAACAGCGAAGGCTGAGCTGTATTCTGATAGGGTATCATGCATTATGTAGTAGGCTGCCACTGGTTGTGACTACAGTGAGTCAGTGCAGCCTTACTGTAGCTGTGGCTGTCAGGCACTAGCCTGTCCCGTTGCATTTAGAAAACAGCTGGAGGAGCTCTCTCACTGACTGCTGCGAGCACAGACTGCAGATCTCATTATGACTACAGCCCTGGGATGACATCGCTGTTTCTGTGACTGTAGCCATGGCTGTGCTTTGTTTGTTAGAGTTACAGCGGTGACACATTAGCTCTGGAGATACTGTAGTGCTGGCGACATAGCGGTCAGAAGCAGGAACAGCTGGTAATATCCATAGCACGAGGTTCATCCACATTATCCAGTCCAAACATCTGGCCACATCTGCATCCTCACAGGCAGAACATGCTACAGCTGGATGCTGTCAGGGACTGACCTTTTAAAAGGAATAATGGCCACCAAGTGTCACGTCATCTGTCCTTTCTGAGTTTTTCTCTTAAATATTCAGTAAGAGAAACGGGATTCAGGAAAAACATTCTTCACTTCACTTTTCGAGACACTTTGGGACCGCAGAAAAATTTCACTTTGTAAGACTGACATGATGATTAGAGTATAGAAAGAGGAGCATAAATCGAAGGTGGAAAGGTTGACATGTGCTTCTTAAAAGGCCATATAAAAATGCACGTTAGGCTACAATAGTTCCTAAAATATACGTGTTACATCTTTGTTTCATTTTTAGTGTTGAGTGTTAAAATTAATAAATTCTTTACTTTACAGACTGAAATAAAACAACCAATATATTTTTCCCCATTTGAATGTCCATGTCATGATTTTGTGACCTTAACAACAAACATGCACCAATGACATTTACATTACTTTATGGTAACTTTACTTTATTACTCCTGAGTGCAACAGGAAACACGTTATAGCTGCAGAAGGCCCAGCGTGTATGTATACTGTAAGAAGATCCACTCACACGAATAAATTACAGGTTTCTAACATTTTACTTTCCTGGCCTTTTTATCACAGCCAATAGCACAACATTTTCTATACAAGTGAACATTTATTTAAACTGCAAATCCATGAATTGTTCCAGCGAGCTGAAAGGACCTGAAAGCCTAAAACTGAACGATGCTTCTGTTATCAGTGGATCTCGGTTAGAGCCAGAATTTCTGTGTGAAAATCTGTGTTCATACATGTACCCTATCGAGTGCATCTCTCCGCTGCTGCTTACTCTTGTATCCGCCTGTTCTCCCAGCTACCGTCCAGCACAGAGGGCTGTGCTCGGGAGACCTGCCTTCCTCCACACAGTCTGTATTTGCCCGTTCTCCTCTTTCTTTGCAAATGCTCTGTCTCTCCCCCCTCCTGTGCTTTCATGCCGATCCGCCTGTTCATCTCAGCGCCCAAATGGCAACAGGCAAACCGAGCAGCATGACTCTGACAATATTACAACACTAACGGAGCATTTTTGCCAGAGATCTGGAAGACTCTGATTTTAAGTGAAGGTTGTGGCTTTCTGCAGGTTTTGAAAATGGAGGGCAAAGGTTTGCGCTGCAGGACTGTACAGTAAACACAACATGAGGTGGTGTAGAAATATAGGTAGAAAATGTAAGTCTGCATGAAATTCACAGTACCAACAATTTGCAAAAAGACAAATTTCCCTTTGGCTGAGACAAAGGTCAGAGGAGTGCTGAAATCCACAGAAGAGGAGAGGACAGCCACTCTACGAGGACTTACTATAATCCTTCAATTTCATATTTTAGCTGAGTGCGATAACGGGGCAGCGCTATCTGCCACACGCTGCTGGTACTGTCAGAAAACAAAGACAGATGGTCAAAAGATCACTCTCCTGCAATTAAGATTTTCCTTCAAGGGTCAAATGTGGTAAACGTGAGTGAGTGCCAACGTGAGGCCGTGCGGTACAAATATAGGCACTGTATTCTGACGTTGCTTGGAATAAGAGATTAGAGCTCCCCCATGAGAAAGGACGTTAAAATGACATGAAAGCAAAAGAACATTTAGAGAGACAAAGACGGAGACTCAGACATGCGGAAGCCCGGCTGTGCATCAGTGCATACGTGGAGACGCAACAACAGTGTTTTAAATAGAGAAAAGGGAGAGCCGAGTGGCAGCATACATCTGAATCACGCAGGGAAGGAAAAACCCAACAGCGTGAGGAAAAGGAAGTGGTAGATAAGATGAAGCGCACAAGGGACATTTGAAAAAAGCAACGATTTGAAAATAGGTTTCAGTCCAGGAGCATTACTGAGGTGTATCCCACTGTGAAAAGAGTCATTACCGGCTGCAACAATGCTGCCGCTATTGTTTTGACCATACCAAAATGTGATTTTAGAGATACTCACAAAGGCAGTTATATCTGTGTGTCTATGGACAGACGTCACAGTGTGCAGTGAAGGGCAGAGTTCAACCACTGAATGCTGAGTACCGGACATGGGACAGGCACATAACATGCTCCTCACCAACGCGATGGCTGATTTTGTTTTCAGCTTGAGCATGTGTGTGTCTGTGTTTACAGTCACATCATGAGGATTTCTTTCCTTCAGTAGAACATGTTATTAGGTTTGGTACGGCCTCAGTCACACAGCCTTAGAGACCAGTTGGCATCCAAACGGTAACCATCAATTACAAGGGAAAAACATTTATATTCCCCAACCGGTTGGCGAGTGAATGCTGCAGGCAACTGTCATTCGCTGTGAAATGAACCAATAAAACCCCATTTAAGTGAGTCTAAATACCTAAGGAAAACCCGTGCATTCATTGGCTGGCTGCCGAGTGGTCGCTGGAGGTTACCAGCAGTCACTAGCTGTGATTATCAGCAGTTTGCACAGTGGGCATAAACATGTCTGCAAATACTCACAAACTCCTGCAAAACAGAAACAGACAGTGTTGGCCTTCAAAGTAAAAGCTGCACATTTTAATGATTGTAGTGGTAAGACACAACTTTTACTTTGAAGCCTAATGTTCTCCGTTTCTAGTTTGCAAACTTTTTCAAGTTCCTCCATCGCTCAGAGAGTAAATGCAGGTGTCTGCAGACACATCGCCATGTTTTATGAAAACTATGTGTGACTGCGGCAATCTGCTAGTGAACAACAAAGCAAAGCAATCAGACTGAGGCTTTTGATGCAACACCTTCTTTGTAACCAATATTACCGATTTCACATAGCCACACAAATTTGCTACCAACTAGTCTCTGGGCCTGTGTGCCTGAGGCCGAAGGTAAGGAAAGACAAAGAGACGCAGTACTCAGATAATACTGAATTTAAATGTACAGACAAAATTCATAATGAGAACAAAGGTTGGCTGTCACACCTACCCCCAAGGAGCCAATCAACAGCTCCCTTCTGATTCATTTAAGGAGCATTTTCAAAATATTTGCCTAAATATCTGTCTAAAGGCAAGACCCTTAATAGCTACAGAGAGACTTTGGACAGCTCAAGTTTAGGTTTAATTTAGATAAGAGTCACAGTTCTGTCAGATAGTCCTTTAAAGTGTTTAAAAATGTAGTAATTACGAGAGTTTTGCACGTGTACTCAGCACGATGATGCGCCCTGTGGCTGATTTTAGCCCACCACAGGAAGGTCCTTTTTTTTAGTTCTCCCAGAAGAAATAGATTTACAGCCCCTAGCCAGACACTTCTTCTTTTCCCTTACACACAGAAAAAAGCCACGCAGCCAAGCCAGCACTTTTCATCCTTGCACCCCTTCTCTCTGGGCCTCGGGCCAGCATGGATGAGTGGCAGCTACAGTCATCTCTAGCATCCTCATGTTCCCCCTGCATGGAGGCTTGTTCCATTACAAAAACTGGCTGGAAATGATGTGAAAGTTCGTTTCTGCAAAGTACTCTTCCTAGAATAAGTCTTTACACCTCAGCAATTTCCCAAATTCCAACACAACACCTGATTTCTACAGTGGGATGAATCTATGGGATTAAATCAGAAAGCATCCGTGCTTCTCTTATCAGCGAGAAAACAAAATGCATTTTGCAGAAAGGAAATGAGTAAAGGCTGCAAGCTGCAAAGACAGAAGTCGCTGTGGGCTTGTACTCAGCCTCTGTCCTCTCATTATGTGCATCTTCTGCCTCTTTCTTTCTTTTTGCTGAGGAAATCCCCGGCTACAGGGCTTAGGCGTAAGACGGCCTATTAATAAAGTATTTAAATGGACTTTCACCAATATACAGTGGGGCAAAAAAGTATTTAGTCAGCCACCGATTGTGCAAGTTCCCCCACTTAAAATGATGACAGAGGTCAGTAATTTGCACCAGAGGTACACTTCAACTGTGAGAGACAGAATGTGAAAAAAAAATCCATGAATTCACATGGTAGGATTTGTAAGGAATTTATTCGTAAATCAGGGTGGAAAATAAGTATTTGGTCACCTCAAACAAGGAAAATCTCTGGCTCTCACAGACCAGTAATATCTTCTGTAAGAAGCTTTTCTGTCCCCCACTCGTTACCTGTATGAATGGCACCTGTTTGAACTCATCATCTGTATAAAAGACACCTGTCCACAGCCTCAAACAGTCAGACTCCAAACTCCGCCATGGCCAAGACCAAAGAGTTTTCGAAGGACACCAGGAAAAGTATTGTAGACCTGCACCAGACTGGGAAGAGTGAATCTACAATAGGCAAGCAGCTTGGTGTGAAAAAAATCAACTGTGGGAGCAATCATCAGAAAATGGAAGACATACAAGACCACTGATAATCTCCCTCGATCTGGGGCTGCACGCAAGATCTCATCCCGTGGGGTCAAAATGATCATGAGAACGGTGAGCAAAGATCCCAGAACCACACGGGGGGACCTGGTGAATGACCTGCAGAGAGCTGGGACCAAAGTAACAAAGGTCACCATCAGTAACACACTACAACGGCAGGGAATCAAATCCCGCAGTGCCAGACGTATTCCGCTGCTGAAGCCAGTGCATGTCCAGGCCCGTCTGAAGTTTGCCAGAGAGCACATGGATGATACAGCAGAGGATTGGGAGAATGTCATGTGGTCAGATGAAACCAAAGTAGAACTTTTTGGTATAAACTCAACTCGTCGTGTTTGGAGGAAGAAGAATACTGAGTTGCATCCCAAGAACACCATGCCTACTGTGAAGCATGGGGGTGGAAACATCATGCTATGGGGCTGTTTTTCTGCCAAGGGGACAGGACGACTGATCCGTGTTAAGGACAGAATGAATGGGGCCATGTATCGTGAGATTTTGAGCCAAAACCTCCTTCCATCAGTGAGAACTTTGAAGATGAAACGAGGCTGGCTCTTGCAACATGACAATGATCCAAAACACACCGCCCGGGCAACAAAGGAGTGGCTCCGTAAGAAGCATTTGAAAGTCCTGGAGTGGCCTAGCCAGTCTCCAGACCTCAACCCCATAGAAAATCTGTGGCGGGAGTTGAAAGTCCGTGTTGCTCGGCGACAGCCCCAAAACATCACTGCTCTCGAGAAGATCTGCATGGAGGAATGGGCCAAAATACCAGCTACTGTGTGTGCAAACCTGGTAAAGACCTATAGTAAACGTTTGACCTCTGTTATTGCCAACAAAGGTTATGTTACAAAGTATTGAGCTGTATTTTTGTTATTGACCAAATACTTATTTTCCACCCTGATTTACGAATAAATTCTTTACAAATCCTACCATGTGGATTCATGGATTTTTTTTTCACATTCTGTCTCTCACAGTTGAAGTGTACCTCTGGTGCAAATTACTGACCTCTGTCATCATTTTAGGTGGGGGAACTTGCACAATCGGTGGCTGACTAAATACTTTTTTGCCCCACTGTATGCTGACTCAAGTCAATTCTTGGCACAGTTTAATGGTAATAAAGGGCGTCCCTACCATGATTAATAGCCTTAAATCTGCAAGTGGTTTAGCTACAGCAGCAGAGTAAATTCAAACGTGTGGTCAAAACACTGAATAACAAACAGGGGACAATATAGAGGATTACTGAACATGAGAAAACATTATGACCTGTTAAAAATGATCTAAGAAGCCATGACATTCGAAATGAGCCTGACATGAAATCAAATCCTTCCTGCCTGTCACTTCTGCCGTTTTACGCCGATCACTCCTCCAAACCTGCACACGACACCTGACAGCGTGCTTAAATTCACTCTTCTGCAGCGCTCGTGTTGACCTTGCAGTGTTTAGGCAGGCAACTAAAACCTCTTCAGGTAGCTGTCTGCGTGCAGCTGGTGGGGGGACTGAGTTATGGAGCTGATGTGTAGTGATGGCACACAGGTGGAACGCTTCACAGCTCCTATATGCCGGTGCTTTTTCCTCCCCAGTGCTCTGTGCCACGAAAAAGTGATGTAAATCTATTGCAAAGGCCTGTTCGCTGCAGCCGGAGATTCACCCTCTTAGTCGTGCAGACTAAAGATTAGCTGACTCACAGTGCACGATAGGTGAATGCTAAGCAGCATGGGTGAATCTTATTATGGGTCTGGGGGAAGAATTGGGTAAGAGAGGTTTTTGTCAGCAATGCAGGTCCACATATCCTTGCAGAGTCCTTCACCTGCAGCATGCGCCTATCTAGTTGGATCATATGCAGAAAAAACAGACATGAATCCTGAAATCAAAAACATGTGTATCACTCAACTCGAGCTGGGGATCACTGACGTTATGTGCACCATGTATTTCACTGTGATGACTTTTTCCCCAGTTTAGACGCATAGCACCATCTTATGGTCTTACACAGAAATTCATCTTTAAAGAGAGATGTAATGCAAACAGCCAAGAGTGACACTCGTGTTTAACAGTCTCCTTCTATACTGAACTCGCTAAAGCCAACTTAGCTCCTCCAGCTTTAATCTTTACAGGTCAAATTCAAGAGGTTAAAACTTCCTCCAACAGCAGTTACACACGCTTCTGTTCACCCTGCCATTTACATCCCACTCTTTCATCATGTGAATACAATCCAGCATCTTTAAACAGTCTTTCAATATTTACGATACGATATTAAGAATCTTTTGGTCTGCCATCTCACAGACTTTGAAGCCCTATCAAAGCTGCCTGTGCTCACGCTGCCATGCAGCAACCTCAGACACATACAGTAAAGACAAAAGCAATACGGAGAGCTAAATTATTCACTGCTGTGCCTAAAGTGAGGCAAGGACACAAAGTAATTTAAAAGCAGGAGGTTCAAACCGTCTCCGAGCTGAGGATGTGTCAGCTTGTGGAATTACATAATCTGCCCGGCGCAGCCTGGAAATACTGGCAAAGATAAGATGTCACCTTCTGATGAAAGTAGGCTTGAGTTAAACTTATAATAGTGTAGTAATGTATGGGTTGGTGGTGCAGAAAATTAAATAGATGTTGATGCAGCTTCTTGGGTAACGCATGGACTGCAGACGTGGAATATTTATTTAATGTTAAAAACCTAATTATAAAGGAGCACCATATTAGCTATAGGTGATGATTCTGTGAGGTGCTCAGCGTGTGATCCAAATCGACATTCATCTCTTGACACTCTCCTGCTGTGAGTATGATGGCAGCTGTACGCCAGGCTGCCTGCTGTCTGTGCCTCCAAAAAGAGAGCCGTCAATCCCACAGATTGGATGTCGACTGCAGACGCATTATGATGCACGAGCCACTTTCCCATTACCGTTAACTTGGACGTATTTTGTGCATTCTTTACGCATCTACTTCCTCAAGATGTCAGTGCACCATTAGGAGAACACAGTGAGGTTTGAGCTGCATCAGAGCTTCATCTTCAGCATGCGGTAACGTAGAGCCGGGGAGTCTTTCCACTGATTAGCTGTGATGCAGCGCAGCAGACAAACCAAAGCTGTGAATCACCAATAATGAACTCTCTCGCTCTAATCCCCAGCACATTCTGCTGAGGCAGGTGTGCAACGGTGAAACACCATTACTGTCGTCTTAATGAGAGTCCCGTGTGCGTTTCCCCATGTTTTGGTCCCAGCAGAGCTTTATCTGGGACCGCGCCGCTGGACACGCTAGATGGGACAGATAACCTCCATCTGTCTTCATGACTGTCTGGGCTCTATTGCTTTAGAAGAAGTGCTGCTACAAGCTCTTCCTCTGCTTGGCCAAGAAAACCAATATTTGGTTTGTATCTGACCTTGCGCAATTTGTAACAGGAGAAGTTACATCATTTGAGTCACACACACACACACACACACACACACACACACACCTTTAACGTCCTCTCGCCTCATCATTATAGCACGCTGACCCAGGTCACACATTAACTACACGATGATTAAAAAACATGCTTCAAAATGGTCTGTTGCCTTGTTTGTGACCAGAAACATGCACTCATACATCAGTGAGGCTTTAGGCTGCTGTTTCAAACTTCCAGGTTATTGTACAGTTTGTTGATGTTACCTTTCAAATGGACATGCACGTCTGTCCATGAAGGTCTTATATCTTACATCTCTTTTTTTAGAGACATGGTCAGTCTCAGTGTCTGCTGGGTCTGACCGCTACCTCTGACCTGACCTGGACCTCTGACATGTTTGGGTTGATGTTTCTGAAGCATTTTTTATTAAAATGACCTGATAAATAATATGACTCGTAGTGCAGAATGGTAAATGGCCTGTATTTATATAGCGCTTTTCTAGTCCCTAAGGACCCCAAAGCGCTTTACACAACCAGTCATCCAGCCATTCACACACTGGTGATGGCAAGCTACATTGTAGCCACAGCTGCCCTGGGGCGCACTGACAGAGGCGAGGCTGCCGGACACTGGCGCCACCGGGCCCTCTGACCACCACCAGTAGGCAACAGGTGAAGTGTCTTGCCCAAGGACACAACGACCGAACCAGCAACCTTCTG